>NW_028270145.1:120909383-121209383 GCF_037043375.1 Chiloscyllium plagiosum
CAACACTCTCTAGGACCTTACCATTAAGTGTTAAAGTCCTGCCCTGATTTGCCTTTCAAAAATGCAGCATTTATCTAAATTAAACTCCACCTGCCATTCCTCGGCCCATTGGCACATCTAATCAAGATCCCCTTGTACTCTGACATAAACACCTTCGCTGTCCACTACACCACCAATTTTGGTGTCATCTACAAACTTATTAACGACACCTCCTAAACGTCTGGATATCAAACCTACAGCTCAGCAGCAAACCTACACCCTAACCTCCTATGTTCACATCCAAATCATCGATATAAATGACGAAAAGCACTGGACCCAGCACCTATCCTTGTGGTACACCACTGGTCACAGGCCTCCAGTCTGACAAACAACCCTCCACCACCACCCTCTGTCTTCTATCTTTGAGCCAGTTCTGTATCCAAATGGTTAGTTCGCCCTATATTCCACGTGATCTAACCTTGCCAACCAGTCTACCATATGGAACCATGTCGAACACCTTCCTGAAGTCTATATAGATCACATCTACCATTCTGTCTTCATTAATCCTCCTCGTCACTTTTTCAAAAAACACAATCAAGTTAGTGAGACACGATTTCTCACACACACGAGAACTAATGTGCTTCCACTTTTCAAGATGGATGGTAGAGATAAACAAGGGAATTACAGACCATTGAGTCTCACATCAGTGGTCAGGAAACTACGAGATAAAATTCTTAAAGAGAATTAAACTTCACTTGGGAGGCAAGGTTTGATCAGCCAAAGACAGCATTTCTTTATCACAGGGAGGTCGTGCCGAACATTTCGTGGAGGTGCCCAGGTGTGGATGAGGATAGTGAAGTTGATGTCGTTTATATAGATTTCAGCAAACACAGGAATTAGGAGTGTGTGTAGGCAATTAGACTCATAGAGTCATAGAAATGTACAGCAAGGAAACAGACTCTTCGGTCCAACTCACCCATGCCGACCAGATATCCTAACCTTATCTAGTCCCATTTGCCAGCCTTTGGCCCATATTCCTCTAAACCCTTCCTATTCATAGATCCATCCTGATGCCTGTTAAATGCTGCAATTGTACCAGCCTCCACCACTTCCACTGGCAGCTCATTCCATACACGCACCACCCTCTGTGTGAAAAGGTTGCCCCTTAGGTCTCTTTTATATCTCTTTTATCTGCTTACATAGAACATAGAACAATATAGCACAGAACAGGCCCTTCGGCCCACGATGTTGTGCCGAACATTTGTCCTAGCTAAAGCACCCATCCATGTACCTATCCAATTGCTGCTTAAAGGTCGCCAATGATTCTGACTCTGCCACTCCCACAGGCAGCGCATTCCATGCCCCCACCACTCTCTGGGTAAAGAACCTACCCCTGACATCCCCCCTATACCTTTCACCCTTCACCTTAAATTTATGTCCCCTTGTAACACTCTGCTGTACCCAGGGAAAAAGTCTCTGACTGTCTACTCTATCTATTCCCCTGATCTTCTTATAAACCTCTATCAAGTCACCCCTCATCCTTCGCCGTTCCAATGAGAAAAGGCCTAGCACTCTCAACCTATCCTCGTACGACCTATTCTCCATTCCAGGCAACATCCTGGTAAATCTCCTCTGCACCCTCTCCAAAGCTTCCACATCTTTTCTAAAATGAGGCGACCAGAACTGCACACAGTACTCCAAATGTGGCCTTACCAAGATCCTGTACAGATGCAACATCACCTCACGACTCTTGAATTCAATCCCTCTGCTAATGAACGTAATACACCATAGGCCTTCTTACAAGCTCTATCCACCTGAGTGGCAACTTTCAAAGATCTATGAACATAGACCCCAAGATCCCTCTGCTCCACCACCTTACTAAGAACCCTACCGTTAACCCTGTATACCGCATTATTTGTCCTTCTAAAATGGACAACCTCACACTTGACAGGGTTGAACTCCATCTGCCACTCCTCAGCCCAGATCTGCATCATATCTAAGTCCTTTTGCAGCTGACAACAGCCCGCCTCACTATCCACAACTCCACCAATCTTTGTATCGTCTGAAAATGTACTGACCCAACCTTCGACTCCCTCTTCCAAGTCATTAATAAAACTTTCAAACAGCAGAGGACCCAGAACTGATCCCTGCGGAACTCCACTTGGAACTGGGCTCCAGGCTGAATATTTACCATCGACCACCACTCTCTGACTTCGACCGGTTAGCCAGTTTTCTATCCAACTGGCCAAACTTCCCACTATCCCATGCCTCCTGACTTTCCGCATAAGTCTACCATGGGGAACCTTATCAAATGCCTTACTAAAATCCATGTACACTACATCCACTGCTCTACCCTCATCCACATGCTTGGTCTCCTCCTCAAAGAATTCAATAAGACTTGTAAGGCAAGACCTACCCCTCACAAATCCGTGATGGCTGTCCCTAATCAAGCAGTGTCTTTCCAGATACTCATAAATCCTATCCCTCAGTACCCTTTCCATTACTTTGCCTACTACCGAAGTAAGACTAACTGGCCTGTAATTCCCAGGGTTATCACTATTCCCTTTTTTGAACAGGGGCACAACATTCGCCACTCTCCAGTCCCCTGGTACCACCCCCGTTGACAGTGAAGACGAAAAGATCATTGCCAACGGCTCTGCAATTTATGCTTCCCACATAGTCCTAGGATATATCCCGTCAGGCCCGGGGGACTTGTCTATCCTCAAGTTTTTCAAAATGCCCAACACATCTTCCTTCCTAACAAGTATCTCCTCTAGCTTACCAGTCCGTTTCATACTCTCCTCTTCAACAATACAGTCCCTCTCATTTATAAATACTGAAGAAAAGTACTCATTCAAGACCTCTCCTATCTCTTCCGACTCAATACACAGTCTCCCACTACTGTCCTTGATCGGACCTACCCTTGTTCTCGTCATTCTCATGTTTCTCACATACGCATAAAAGGCCTTGGGGTTATCCTTGATCCTACCCGCCAAAGATTTTTCATGCCCTCTCTAAGCTCTCCTAATCCCTTTCTTCAGCTCCCTCCTGGCTATCCTGTATCCCTCCAACGCTCTGTCTGACCTTGTTTCCTCAACCTTATGTAAGCCTCCTTCTTCCTCCTCACAAGACATTCAACCTCCCTAGTCAACCAAGGTTCCCTCACACGACCACCTCTTTCCTGCCTGACAGGTACATACATACCAAGGACACATTGTATCTGTTCCTTGAAAAAGTTCCACATTTCAACAACATCCTTCCCTGACAGCCTATGCTCCCAATTTATGCTCCTTAAATCCTGTCTTGCAGCATCATATTTACCCTTCCCCCAATTGTAAAACTTATCCTGTTGCACGCACCTATCTCTCTCCATAACCAAGGTGAAAGTCACAGAATTATGGTCACCATCACCAAAATGCTCACCCACTAACAAGCCCATCACTTGTCCCGGTTTGTTATCAAGTACCAAATCCAATATGGCCTCCCTTCTGGTCGGACAATCTACATACTGAGTTAGAAAAGCTTCCTGGACACACTGCACAAACACCGCCCCATCCAATCTACTTGATCTAAAGAGCTTCCAATCAATATTTTGGAAGTTGAAATCACCCATGACTACTACCCTGTGGCTTCTGCACCTTTCCAAAATCTGTTTCCCAACCTGTTTCTCCACATCTCTGCTGCTGCTATTGGACGGCCTAAAGTAAACACCCAACAAGGTGACTGCTCCTTTCCTATTTCTGACTTCAGCCCATACTACCTCCAAAGGCAGATCCCCCTCGAACTGCCTTTCTGCAGCCATTATACCATTTCTAATTAGCAACGCCACACCCCCTCCTTTTTTACCACCCTCCCTAATCTTACTGAAACATCTGTAACCAGGAACCTCCAACAACCATTCCTGTCCCTCTTCTATCCACGTTTCCGTGATGGCCACAACATCGTAGTCCCAAGTACCAATCCACGCCTTAAGTTCACCCACCTTATTTCTGATACTCCTTGCGTTGAAGTATACGCACTTGAACCCATCTCTGTGTCCGCAAGTATTCCCTGTCAGTGCTACCTTCTCCACAGCCTCCCTACATTCTTGGACATCCTGAAAAACAGCTAACCTACTTGCTGGACTACAAGTCCGGATCCCAACCCCCTGCCAAATTAGTTTAAACCCCCCCCGAAGATGGCTAGCAAACCTACCTCCCAGGATGTTGGTGCCCTTCTGGTTCAGGTGCAACCCGTCCTGCTTGTACAGGCCCCACCTTCCCCAGAATGCAATCCAATTGTCCAAATACCTGAAGCCCTCCCTCCTACACCATCCTTGCAGCCACGTGTACAACTGCACTCTCTCCCTATTCCTTGCCTCACTGTCACGTGGCACCGGCAACAACCCAGAGATGGCGACTCTGTCCGTCCGAGCTTTAGCTTAAGCCTAACTCCACTCAAACTTCTTATATAAGAATAAAAGGCTTTGGGATTCTCCTTAATTAGAATTATAGAGATGTACAGCATGGAAACAGACCCTTTGGTCTAATCCGTCCATGCCGATGAGATATCCCAACCCAATCTAGTCTCACCTGCCAGCACCAAGCCCATATCCCTCCAAACCCTTCCTATTCATATACCCATCCAAATGCCTTTTAAATGTTTCGATTGTACCAGCCTCCACCACTTCCTCTGGCAGCTCATTCCATACACGTACCACCCTTTGCATGAAAAAGTTGCCCCTTAGGTCTCTTTTATATCTTTCCCCTCTCACCCTAAACCTATGCCCTCTCGTTCTGGACTCTCCTACTCCAGGGAAAAGACTTTTTCTATTTATCCTATCCATGCCCCTCATAATTTTGTAAACCTCTATAAGGTCACCCCTCAGTCTTCGACGGTCCAGGGAAAACAGCCCCAGTCTGTTCAGATCTTTTCTGAACCTTTCAAGTTTCACAACATCTTTCCGATAGGAAGATCAGAGTTACATGCAATATTCAACAGTGGCCTAACCAATGTCCTGTACAGCCGCAACATGACCTCCCAACTCCTGTACTCAATACTCTGACCAATAAAGGAAAGCATACCAAACGCCTTCTTCACTATCCTATGTATTTGCGAATCCACTTTCAAGGTGCTAAGAACCTGCACTCCAAGGTCTCTTTGTTCATCAGCACTCCCTAGGATCGTACCATTAAGTGTATTAGTCCTGCTCTGATTTGCTTTCCCAAAATGCAGCACCTTGCATTTATCTTAATTAAACTCCATCTGCCACTTCTCAGCCCATTGGCCCATCTGGTCAAGATCCTGTTGTAATCTGAGGTAACCTTCTTCACTGTCCACAACACCTCCAATTTTGGTATTGTGTCCTGTGTTTCATCAGAAACATATTAATTTCTTTCTTGAATCTGTTACTGATTCTGCTTTCACTGCCCTCTGGGACAGTGAGTTCCACAGATTCACAACCCTCTGAGAGAAAGTTTCTCCCCATCTCCGTTTAGAACCTCCCTCCTCTCACTCTATATCTACATCCTCTTGTTGGAGACTGTCCCACAAGGGAGAACATCTGTTTAACAACCACCTTATTAATCCTATTAGTATTTTATATCCCTCAATCAGAATCCTCCTTCATTCTTCAGATCTCCAGTGAGTACAAGCCCAAGCTATCGAACTGCTCCTCGTACAACAGAGCTTTCATCGCTGGAATCAACCTAGTGAACCCGCTCTGAACTATCTCCACTGCTACCACATCCTTCCTCAAGTAATGAGACCAAAATCTGACACAATACTCTCGGTGTGGACTCACCAGCAACGTAGATAATTGTAACAGCACTTCTTTGCTTTTTTAATCCAGTCTTTTTACAATCAATGCCAAGATTTAATTTGCCTTTCTTATTATACGCTACGTAAAAGGTAAAAACAATGACTGCAAATGCTAGAAACCAGATTCTGGAGTAGAGTGGTGCTGGAAAAGCACAGCAGTTCCGAGGAGCAGTAAAATCGCATTTCTGATGAAGGGCTGTTGCTCGAAACGTCGATTTTATTATACACTACACCTGCACACTCACTTCCTGTGATTTGTCACAAAGCTGGCCTTTTTTCTGGAGAAAGTGAGGTCTGCAGATGCTGGAGATCAGAGCTGAAAATGTGTTGCTGGAAAAGTGCAGCAGGTCAGGCAGCATCCAGGGAACAGGAGAATCGACGTTTCGGGCATAAGCCCTTCTTCAGGAATGAGGAAAGTTTGTCCAGCAGGCTAAGATAAAAGGTAGGGAGGAGGGACTTGGGGGAGGGGTGTCGGAAATGTGACAGGTGGAAAGAGGTCAAGGTGAGGGTGATAGGTCAGACTGGGGTGGGGGCGGAGAGGTCAGGAAGAAGATTGCAGGTTAGGAAGGCGGTGCTGAATTCGATGGATTTGACTGAGACAAGGTGGGGGGAGGGGAAATGAGGAAACTGGTGAAATCCGAGTTCATCCCTTGTGGTTGGAGGGTTCCTAGGCGGAAAATGAGGCGCTCTTCCTCCAACCGTCATGTTGTTGTGGTCTGGCGATGGAGGAGTCCAAAGACCTGCATGTCCTTGGTGGAGTGGGAGGGGGAGTTGAAGTGTTGAGCCACAGGGTGGTTGGGGTGGTTGGTCCGGGTGTCCCAGAGGTGTTCTCTGAAACGCTCCGCAAGTAGGCGGCCTGTCTCCCCAATATAGAGGAGGCCACATCGGGTGCAGAGGATGCAATAGATGATGTGTGTGGAGGTGCAGGTGAATCTGTGGCGGATATGGAAGTTTCCTTTGGGGCCCTTTTTCTGGCCTGTTCCTTTTCCCAAGGATATTGTATTCTTGATTTTTTTTTCAGAGGGGTCACAAAACACTCTGAGCTCTGAAACACGTGCTTTGGTACAGAAATAAAAGGGTATTGAGAGGCCTTTTTGTTTATATCTAAACAGATGAGACTTCAGACCAAAGCTTTTATGTTTTTAGAAGTGATCTGAAGTCAAGGGGGCATGGCCAGCTCTCTAGCTGAGCAGTTCAGTCATAACTAGTTTGGGAGTTCAGCTGTGGACTGTGTGAAGAAAGATTGCTAAACTCTCTCTCCTTCTGCCCTTCTAAATTCAATCTGTAAGCTTTTGTTTCATTTTTACTGTGTTTAAGGGTTTGCTTACTGGGACTGTTATGTATATTCGGAACAGCATAATTAAGTCTCGTTTGGATAGACTGAGTTCTGTACGGGTTCTTTATTCGATTCTTTGTGTTTCATTGTGTAATTTTGTGAATATATTTTGTCTGTTTTAAATCCTGAAGTCAACCACTTCCTCATTTCCCCTCCCCCCACCTTTTCTCAGTCCCAACCCTTGGACTCAGCACCGCCTTCTTGGCCGCAATCTTCTTCCCGACATCTCCACCCCCACCCCACTCCGGCCTATCACCCTCACCTTAACCTCCTTCCACCTATCGCATTCCCAACACCCCTCCCCCCAAGTCCCTCCTCCCTACCTTTTATCTTAGCCTGCTTGGCACACCCTCCTCATTCCTGAAGAAGGGCTTGTGCCCGAAACGTCGATTCTCCTTCTCCTTTGATCTGCCTGACCTGCTGCGCTTTTCCAGCAACACATTTTTAAGCTCTGATCTCCAGCATCTGCAGTCCTCACTTTCTCCTACTCTGATTAATTCGCAGTGTACACGTACCAAAACAAATTGCAAAGTTATGGTCTGGGGTTGCCTGCTTAAGAATGTTTTGAGTCTGTTACTGATTCTGCAGCAGCTCAGCATTTAAACTTGCTGGAGAAACCATCAAAATCTGTAGAGATGGCAAGAATTCAATTGCAAATGAAGCAGCTTGAGTTAGAGGTGAGAGATAAGGACAGGGCAGCAGAATTGAAACAGTTTGAGTTACAATTAAAAGCAGAAGAGAAAGAAAAAGAGAGTTTGAACTTCAGAAACTGACACTTAAAAAGGAAAGTCAGTTTTAAAAGGCTCGAGATAAAGGCTGAAGGCAAGTCTAGTGAGGAAGAGAATGAGGATGAGCAAACCCATGGTGTGCGAAAGCCGAGTGAGAAACTGTTTAAGTATGTTCAAGCATTGCCTAAATTGGATGAGAAGGATGTGGAAGCTTTTTTCATCTCATTTGAAAAGGTGGCTAAACAAATGCAGCGGCTGAGTGGCAATGTGGGTTTTGTTGATCCAAACAAAACTTGTAGGTAGGGCTAGTGGGGTATTCACATCTCTATCAGAGGAAGTATCTGGGGAGTATGAGGAGGTGAAAAAAATACATTTTAAGTGCATGTACCAGAAGCCTATAGACAATGTTTCAGGAATCTAAGGAGGGATCCTGGTCAAACCTATATTGAGTTTGAAAGGACCAAACACAGTAATTTCAATAGGTGGATAAGAGCTTTAAAAATAAAGTAAATTTTAGATTAGATTCCCTACAGTATGGAAACAGGCCTTTTGGTCCAACAAGTCCACACCGACACTTCGAAGAGTAACCCACCCAGACCCATTTCCCTCTGACTAATGCAGCTATCACTATGGGCAATTTAGCATGGCCAATTCACCTGACCTGCCCATCTTTGAACTGTGGGAGGAAACCTGAGCACCCGGAGGAAACCCAGGCGGACACGGGAGAACGTGCAAACTCCACACAGTCAGTCGCCCGAGGCTGGAATTGAACCAGAGTCCTTGGTGCTGTGAAATGGCAGGAAATGACATCACCAACCTAAGTGAAATTCACAACTAATCTTTGAGGAACCTGTTTGGGCGAGGTTCATAGCACAGAATCAGATAAGTTAATCGTTGTTTTAAGTGTGTCCAGTAGAAAGACTGCAATAGTGAATAGAGTGGGTTCTTTCTTGATTATATGTTTTTGGAGATATGTCTCTTGATTAAACTTAAAATATAAGCCATGTCTATCAATTTAACCTGGGGCAGTGTTTTGTAGAGGAATAAGACGGTGTTATTTTCTGGGTCTGTAGATTGTGAAGAAGCAAAAATGGCCTTTAGTACAGTGATACGTACTTCTAGTCAGATGTTGGAGTTTAAAGAAAGCTTAAGGGTTTCTGCGGATTATATCTGCCATAAATGATGTTGGATGTGAATCTTATCAGATCGAATGGATCGGTTGGAGAGACAGTTACAGGCAATGAGGAATTTGCAATAGCAACAGTATGTTATGGATGGCAGTTATAGGAAGGGGAAAAAGTCTCAGATACAGTCAAATAGATGGGTTAACTCCAGGAAAGGTAACAGAGAGGTAGGCACCTAGTGCAGGAGTCTTTTGTGGATATACTCATTTCAAACTGGTATGCAGTTTTGAAAAACGTAGGGGGTGATCCATGCACATGGGAACGTAGAACGAACAGCCAAGTTTCTGGTATTGAGATTGGCTCTAATGCAACGAGGGGTACGTTGGCTTCCAAGAGATCAATTGTGTTAGGGATTCTGTAGTCCGAGGTACAGACAGATGTTTCTGTGGCCAGCAGCGAAAAAACAGAATTATGTGTTGCTTCCCTGGTGCCAGGATCAAGGATGTCTCAGAGAGGGTGCAGAATGTTCTCACGGGGGAGAGGGGCCAGCAGGAGGTCATTGTCCACATTGGAACCAACAACATAGGAAGGGAAAAGGTTGAGATTCTGAAGGGAGATTACAGGGAGTTAGGCAGAAATTTAAAAAGGAGGTCCTCGAGAGTAGTAATATCTGGATTACTCCCAGTGCTATGAGCTAGTGAGGGCAGGAATAGGAGGATAGACCAGATGAATGCATGGCTGAGGAGCTGGTGTATGGGAGAAGGATTCACATTTTTGGATCATTGGAATCTCTTTTGGGGTAGAAGTGACCTGTACAAGTAGGACAGATTGCACCTAAATTGGAAGGGCACTAATATACTGGCAGGGAAATTTGCTCGAACTGCTTGGGAGGATTTAAATTAGTAAGGTTGGGGAGATAGTGAGGAAAGAGATCAATCTGAGACTGGGAGAGTTGATAACAGATGCGAGTCAAACAGTCAGGGCAGGCAGGGACAAGGTAGGACTAATAAATTAAACTGCATTTATTTCAATGCAAGGGGCCTAACAGGGAAGGCAGATGAACTCAGGGCATGGTTAGGAACATGGGACTGGGATATCATAGCAATTACAGAAATATGGTTCAGGTATGGGCAGGACTGGCAGCT
Organism: Chiloscyllium plagiosum; assembly: GCF_037043375.1. NCBI lineage: Eukaryota > Metazoa > Chordata > Chondrichthyes > Orectolobiformes > Hemiscylliidae > Chiloscyllium > Chiloscyllium plagiosum. The sequence goes on from NW_028270145.1 coordinate 120,919,495, forward strand.
TAATGTTCCAGGATACAAATGCTACAGGAAGGATAGAAAGGGAGGGAAGAGAGGAGAGGGAGTGGCATTTTTGATAAGGGATAACATTATAGCTGTGCTGAGGGAGGATATTCCCAGAAATACATCCAGGGATGTTATCTGGATGGAACTGAGAAATAAGAAAGGGATGATCACCTTATTGGGAATGTATTATAGACCCCCTAATAGTCAGAGGGAAATTGAGAAACAAACTTGGAAGGAGATCGCAGCTATCTGTAAGAATAATAGTGTGGTTATGGTAGGGGATTTTAACTTTCCAAACATAGACTGGGACTGCCATAGTGTTATGGGTTTAGATGGAGAGGAATTTGTTAAGTGCGTACAACACAATTTTCTAATCTAGTATGTGGATGTACCTACTAGAGAAGGTGCAAAACTTGACTTACTCATGTGAAATAAGGCAGGGCAGGTGACCGAGGTGTCAGTGGGGTAGCACTTTGGGGCCAGCGACCATAATTCTATACGTTTTAAAATAGTGATGGAAAAGGATAGACCAGATCTAAAAGTTGAAGTTCTAAATTGGAGAAAGGCCAATTTTGACGGTATTAGGCAAGAACTTTCAAAAGCTGACTGGGGGTAGATTTTCGCAGGTAAAGGGACGGCTGGAAAATGGGAAGCCTTCAGAAATGAGATAACGAGAATCCAGAGAAAATATATTCCTGTCAGGGTGAAAAGGAAAGGCTGGTAGGTATAGGGAATGCTGGATGACTAAAGAAATTGAGGGTTTGGTTAAGAAAAAGAAGAAAGCATATGTAAGGTACAGACAGGATAGATCGAGTGAATCCTTAGAAGAGTATAAAGGAAGTAAGAGTATAATTAAGAGGGAAATCAGGAGGGCAAAAAGGGGACATGAGATAGTTTTGGCAAATGGAATTAAGGAGAATCCAAAGGGTTTTTACAAATACATTAAGGACAAAAGGGTAACTAGGGAGAGAATAGGGCCCCTCAAAGATCAGCAAGGTGGCCTTTGTATGGAACCGCAGAAAATGGGGGAGATACTAAATGAGTATTTTGCATCAGTATTTACTGTGGAAAAGGATAGGGAAGACATAGACTGTCGGGAAATAGATGGTGACACCTTGCAAAATGTCCAGATTACAAAGGAGGAAGTGCTGGATGTCTTTAAGCAGGTAAAGGTAGATAAATCCTGATCAGGTGTACCCTAGAAGTCTGTGGGAAGCTAGAGAAGTGATTGCTGGGCCTCTTGCTGAGATATTTGTATCATCGATAGTCACATGAGAGGTGCCGGAAGACTGGAGGTTGGCAAACGTGGTGCCACTGTTTAAGAAGGGAACAAGCCAGAGAACTGTAGACAGTGATCCTGACCTCGATGGTGTGCATGTTGTTGGAGGAAATCCTGAGGGACAGGACGTACATGTATTTGGAAAGGCAAGGACTGATTAGGGATAGTCAACATGGCTTTGTGCGTGGGAAATCATGTCTCACCAACTTGATTGAATTTTTTTGAAGAAGTAGCAAAGAGGATTGATGAGGGCAGAGTGGTAGATGTGAGCTATATGGACTTCAGTAAGGATGTTCGCCGAGCTGGGAATTTGTGTTGCAGACGTTTCGTCCCCTTTGTATGTGGCACTTAGGCAATTGGCACAGTATTCCCATTTCCTGGCTTGTTTTAGCGTCTCTCGCCCGTAGGTGTTCAAAGTCTGAAACGTCTGCAACACAAATTCCCAGCTCGGCGAACAGAACCACAACAACGAGCACCCAAGCTACAAATCTTCTCACAGACTTTGAACTTCAGTAACGCGTTCGACAAGGTTCCATGGGAGACTGATTAGCAAGGTTAGATCTCATGGAATACAGGGAGAACTAGCCATTTGGATACAGAACTGGCTCAAAGGTAGATGACAGAGGGTGGTGGTGGAGGGTTGTTTTTCAGACTGGAGGCTTGTGACCAGTGGAGTGCCACAAGGATCGGTGCTGGGCTCTCTACTTTTTGTCATTTACATAAATGATTTGGATGCGAGCATAAGAGGTACAGTTAGTAAGTTTGCAGATGACACCAAAATTGGAGGTGTAGTGGACAGCGCAGAGAGTTACCTCAGTTTATAAAAGGATCTGGACCAGATGGGCCAATGGGCTGAGAAGTGGCAGATGGAGTTTAATTCAGATAAATGCGAGGTGCTGCATTTTGGGAAAGTAAATCTTAGCAGGATTTATACACTTAAGGGTAAGGTCCTAGGGAGTGTTCCTGAACAGTGGCTCAGTGATTAGTACTGTTGCCTTGCACTGCCAGAGTCCCAGATTCGATTCCAGTCTCGGGCGACTGTCTGCGTGGAGTTTGCACATTCTCCATGTCTGTGTGGGTTTCATCCGGGTGCTCTGGTTTCCTCCCACAGTCCAAAGATGTGCGGGTTAGGTGAATTGGTCATGCTAAATTGCCCATAGTGAAAGGTGCATTAGTAGGGAGTAGGTGAATGGATCTGGGTGGGTTACTCTTCGGAGGGTCGGTGTGGACTTGTTGGGCCGAAGGGCCCGTTTCTGCACTGTAGGGATTCTAATCTAATCTAAAGAGACCTTGGAGTGCAGGTTCATAGCTCCTTGAAAGTGGAGTCACAGGTAGATAGGATAGTGAAGAAGGCGTTTGGTATGCTTTCCTTTATTGGTCAGAGTATAGAGTACAGGAGTTGGGAGGTCAGGACATTGCGGCTGTACAGGACATTGGTTAGGCCACTGTTGGAATATTGCGTGCAATTCTGGTCTCCTTCCTATCGAAAAGATGTTGTGAAACTTGAAAGGGTTCAGAAAAGATTTACAAGGATGTTGCCAGGGTTGGAGGATTTGAGCTACAGGGAGAGGCTGAACAGGCTGGGGCTGTTTTCCCTGGAGTGTCAGAGGCTGAGGGGTATACAAAATTATGAGGGGCATGAATAGGGTAAATCGGCAAAGTCTTTTCCCTGGGGTTGGGGAGTCCAGAACTAGAGGGCATAGGTTTAGGGTGAGAGGGGAAAGATATAAAAGAGACCGAAGGAGCAATTTTTTCACGCAGAGGGTGGTACAGGTATGGAATGAGCTGCCAGAGGATGTGGTGGAGGCTGGTACAATTACAACATTTAAGAGGCATTTGGATGGGTATATGAATAAGGAGGGTTTGGAGGGATATGGGTCGGGTGCTGGCAGGTGGGACAAGATTGATTTGGGAAATGGATGGTTGGACTGAAGGGTCTGTTTCCATGCTGTACATCGCTATGACTCTAAACCCAAACATATAAATAGAAAGCGGGTCAGTAACACGGAGACTCACTGATGATGTTACTTATTATGGTGATGAAATGTCTGTAAATGAATCTTCCAGCTCAGTGAGCAAACTTACATCCAGAACCTCAGCCTGAGCTACAAATCTTCTCAAAATTCACTAGTGGAAATAAATATTTATTAACAATAATGGATGTAGAGACTAGATTTCCAGAGGCAATCCCATTATGCAATATCACAGCAAAAAGGGTTGTACAAGAATTAATCAATTTTTTTTCCTAAATATGGACTACCAATGGACATCCAGTCAGGTCAAGGGTCAAACTTCACATCCAAGCTATTCAAGGTTATAGATAACTTGGGAATAAAGCAATTCAAATCTACTGCATACCACCCAGAACCGCAGGGAGCACTTGAGAGAGGGCATCAAACACTAAAGACCATGTTGAGGGCTTATGGTCAGGACTATCCAGATGGTTGGGATAAGGGAATTCCATTTGTACTTTGTGCGATCAGAGATGCACCAAATGAATCAACCAAATTCAGTCCATTTGAATTAATTTTTGGGCATGAAGTAAGGGGACCATTAAAAGTCATTAAGGAGAAATTAATAAGTCAGAGGTCAGAGACCACCCATTTGAACTATGTGTAAAATTTTAGAGAATGACCAAATAGAGCTGGAGAGTTGGCTCGACAGCATTTGTCCACCTTAATATCCTTTAGCTTATCCGACACATCCCCTCTCCTTATGTCAATGTGAACCAGAGTAAACAAACTTCTATCTCTAATCTCAACATTCATCATGTCCCTCTCCTCAGTGAACACTGATGTAAAGTAATCATTGAGAATCTCACCCACTTTCTCAGGTTCGACACACAAACTTCCTTCCTTGTCCTTTAGTGGACCAACCCTTTCTCTAGCTACCCTCTTGCCTCTTATTTCTGAATAAAAGGCTTTGGGATTCTCCTCAATTCTGCATGCCAAAGCTATTTCATGACCCCTTTTAGCCCGCTTGATTCCTCATTTAAAACTGGTCCTACTCTCCCAATATTCCTCCAAGGCCCATTCTGTTCTTAGCTGCCAGGACCTTAAATACACTTCCCTTTTCCTCTTTCTCCTGTCATCCACAAATTTTGCCTTTCCTATCCCTGGTTTTCAAAGAGACATGCCTATCCTGCACTATCTTTAACCTAACTTTGAAAGCCTCCCACATATCAAATGTGGACTTCCCTTCAAATAGCTGCCTCCAATCCACATTTCCCAGCTCCTGCCTAATTTTGATATAATTAGCCTTGTGCCAGTTTAGTACTCTTCCCTTAGGATCACTCATCTCTATCTACGAGTATGAGAGGTTAGAAACACAAGAGGTCACATTGCTTGGAGTTTTTTATAGGCCTCCACAGAGTTCCAGGAAGGTGGAAGAGAGGATTGGCAAAATTATTCTGGGTAGGAGTGAAAGGAACAGGGTGGTCATTATGGGGGACTTTAACTTCCCCAACATTGACTGGAAATGCTGTAACTCTAGTACGTCGGTTGGATCAGTTTGTGTCCAATGTGTACAGGAGGATTTCCTGACACAGTATGTCGAAGGGCCGACAAGAGGGAAGGCCGCACTGGATCTGGTGCTTGGTAATGAACCAGGCCTGGTGTTTGATTTAGTTGTAAGTGAGCACTTTGGAGAGAGTGACCATAATTCAATTACGTTTAGTTTAGTGAAGGAAAGGGATAGGTACATGCCATAGGTCAAGAGTTATTGATGAGGGCAAGGACAATTATAATGTGATTAGGCAAGAATTAGGATGCAGAGAATGGGGTAGCAAAATGCAGGGATGCAGACAATGGAAATGTGAAGCTTGTTTAAGGAACAGATATTGCGTGTCCTTGATAGGTATGTCCCTGTCAGGCAGGGACGAAGTGATAAGGTAAGGGAACCGTGGTTTACTACAGAAATTGCATCTCTTGTTAAGTGGGAGAAGGAGGCTTATGTGTTGATGAGGCAAGATGGTTCAGATGAGGCGATGGAGAGTTACACATCAGCTAGGAAGGATTTAAAGAGAGAGTTAAGAAGAGCAAAGAGAGGACACGAGCAGTCTTTAGCAAATAGAATAAAGGAGAATCCTAAAGCTTTCTATAGGTATGTGAGGAATAAAAGGATGACTAGAGTAGGAATAGGACCAGTCAAAGACAGAAGTGGGAAGTTGAGTGTGGACCCTGTAGAGATTGGAGAGTTGCTAAAAGAACATTTCTCATCGGTTTTCACTCAGGAAAAGGAGATGTTGGAGAGGAGAAGAATGAGATACAAGATATTAGACTAGAAAGGATTGAAGGTAATTATGAAGAGGTGTTCTCAATTGTAGAAGGAGTGAAAGTAGACAAGTCCCCTGGGCCGGATAGGATTTATCCGAGGATTCTCTGGGAAGCTAGTGAGGAGATAGCAGAGCCTATGGCTTTGATATTTAAGTCATCATTGTCTACAGGTTTAGTACCAGAGGAAATGGTGTTCCCTTGTTCAAGAAGGGCAGCAGAGATGACCTAGGAAACTAGAAATGGTATAATGGCTCCAGAAAGGCAGTTCGAGGGGGATCTGCCTTTGGAAGTAGTATGGGCTGAAGTCAGAAATAGGAAAGGAGCAGTCAACTTGTTGGGTGTTTACTATAGGCACCCCCAATAGCAGCAGAGATGTGGAGAAACAGATTGGGAAACAGATTTTGGCAAGGAGCAGAAGCCACAGGGTAGTAGTCATGGGCGATTTCAACTTCCAAAATATTGATAGGAAGCTCTTTAGATCAAGTAGATTGGACGGGGCAGTGTTTGTGCAGTGTGTCCAGGAAGCTTTGCTAATTCAGTATGTAGATTGTCTGACCAGAGGGGAGGCCATATTGGATTTGGTACTTGGTAACAAACCGGGACAAGTGATGGGCTTGTTAGTGGGTGAGCATTTTGGTGATGGTGACCACAATTCTGTGACTTTCACCTTGATTATGGAGAGAGATAGGTGCATGCAACAGGATAGGTTTTACAATTGGGGGAAGGGTAAATACGATGCTGCAAGACAGGATCTGAGGAGCATAAATTGGGAGCATAGGATGTCAGGGAAGAAGGTTGTTGAAATGTGGAACTTTTTCACGGAACAGATACGACGTGTCCTTGATATGTATGTACCTGTCAGGCAGGAAAGAGGTGGTCGTGTGAGGGAACTTTGGTTGACCAAGGTTGAATGTCTTGTAAGGAGGAAGAAGGAGGCTTACATAAGGTTGAGGAAACAAGGTCAGACAGAGCGTTGGAAGGATACAGGATAGCCAGGAGGGAGCTGAAGAAAGGGATTAGGAGAGCTAAGAGAGGGCATGAAAAATCTTTGGCGGGTAGGATCAAGGATAACCCCAAGGCCTTTTATGCGTATGTGAGAAACATGAGAATGACGAGAATGAGGGTAGGTCCGATCAAGGACAGTAGTGGGAGACTGTGTATTGAGTCGGAAGAGATAGGAGAGGTCTTGAATGAGTACTTTTCTTCAGTATTTACAAATGAGAGGGGCCGTATTGTTGAAGAGGAGAGTATGAAACGGACTGGTAAGCTAGAGGAGATGCTTGTTAGGAAGGAAGATGTGTTGGGCATTTTGAAAAACTTGAGGACAGACAAGTCCCCCTGGCCTGACGGGATATATCCTAAGATTATGTGGGAAGCATAAATTGCAGAGCCGTTGGCAATGATCTTTTCGTCTTCACTGTCAACGGGGGTGGTACCAGGGGACTGGAGAGTGGCGAATGTTGTGCCCCTGTTCAAAAAAGGGAATAGGGATAACCCTGGGAATTACAGGCCAGTTAGTCTTACTTCAGTGGTAGGCAAAGTAATGGAAAGGGTACTGAGGGATAGGATTTATGAGTATCTGGAAAGACACTGCTTGATTAGGGACAGCCAGCACGGATTTATGAGGGGTAGGTCTTGCCTTACAAGTCTTATTGAATTCTTTGAGGAGGTGACCAAGCATGTGGATGAGGGTAGAGCAGTGGATGTAGTGTACATGGATTTTAGTAAGGCATTTGATAAAGTGGTGGGCTTATGCGGAAAGTCAGGAGGCATGGGATAGTGGGAAGTTTGGCCAGTTGGATAGAGAACTGGCTAACCGGTCGAAGTCAGAGAGTGGTGGTCGATGGTAAATATTCAGCCTGGAGCCCAGTTACAAGTGGAGTTCCGCAGGGATCAGTTCTGGGTCCTCTGCTGTTTGAAATTTTTATTAATGACTTGGAAGAGGGAGTCAAAGGGTGAGTCAGTAAATTTGCAGACGATACGAAGATTGGTGGACTTGTAGATAGTGAGGAGGGCTGTTGTCGGCTGCAAAGGGACTTAGATATGATGCAGAGCTTTGCTGAGGAGTGGCAGATGGAGTTCAACCCTGCCAAGTGTGAGGTTGTCCATTTTGGAAGGACAAATAAGAATGCGGAATACAGGGTTAACGGTAGGGTTCTTAGTAAGGTGGAGGAGCAGAGGGATCTTGGGGTCTATGTTCATAGATCTTTGAAAGTTGCTACTCAGGTGGATAGAGCTTGTAAGAAGGCCTTTGGTGTATTAGCGTTCATTAGCAGAGGGATTGAATTCAAGAGTCGTGAGGTGATGTTGCAGCTGTACAGGACCTTGGTAAGGCTACATTTGGAGTACTGTGTGCAGTTCTGGTCGCCTCACTTTTGGAAAGATGTGGAAGCTTTGGAGAGGGTGCAGAGGAGATTTACCAGGATGTTGCCTGGAATGGAGAATAGGTCGTACGAGGATAGGTTGAGAGTGCTAGGCCTTTTCTCATTGGAGCGGAGAAGGATGAGGGGTGACTTGATAGAGGTTTATAAGATGATCAGGGGAATAGATAGAGTAGACTGTCAGAGACTTTTTCCCCCGGGTACAACAGAGTGTTACAAGGGGACATAAATTTAAGGTGAAGGGTGGAAGGTATAGGGGGGATGTCAGGGATAGGTTCTTTACCCAGAGAGTGGGTGGGAGCATGGAATGCGCTGCCTATGGGAGTGACAGAGTCAGAATCATTGGTGACCTTTAAGCGGCAATTGGATAGGTACATGGATAGGTGCTTAAACTAGGACAAATGTTCGGCACAACATTGTGGGCCGAAGGGCCTGTTCTGTGCTGTATTGTTCTATGTTCTATGTAATTACAGACCAGTGAGCTTTACTTCTGCTGCAGGAGATAAAATTTATATTCATCTAGCAAGCAACAATTTGATTTCAGATAGTCAATATGGTTTCGTCAAGGTCAGGTTGTGTCTCACAAACCTCATTGAGTTTTTTGAGAAGGTGACCAAGCATGTAGATGAGGGTAAAGCAGCTGACGTGGTATACATGGACTTCAGTAATGCCTTTGATAAGATTCCAGATGGTAGGCTGTTAGAGAAAATGCAGAAGCATGGGATCGAGGGTGATTTCGCAGCTTGGATTAGAAACTGGCTTTCTGAAAGAAGGCAGTGACTGGTGGTTAATGGAAAATATTCAGCCTGGAGTCTGGTTACTAGTGGTATGCCACAAGGATCTGTTTTGGGACCACTGCTGTTTGTCATTTTTATAAATGAGTTAGACGCAGGCATAGGTGGATGGATTAGTAATCTTGCAAATGACACTAAAGTTGGTGGAGTAGTGGACAGTTTGGAAGAATGTTACAGGTTGCAGGAACTTGGATAAACTGCAGAATTGGGCTGAGAGGTGGCAAGTGGAGTTCAATGCAGCTAAATGTGAGGTGATGCACTTTGGGAAGAATAACAGGAAGGCAGAGTACTGGGTCAATGGAAAGATTGTTGGTAGTGTGGATGTGTATAGGGATATTGGTGTCCATGTACATAGATCCCTGAAAGTTGCCACCCAGGTTGATAGAGCTGTTAAGAAGGCATACGGTGTGTTATGTTTCATTGGTAGAGGGATTGAGTTCCGGAGCTGTGATGTCATGCTGCAACTATACAAAATGCTGGTGCGGCCACACTTGGAATATTGTGTACAGTTCTGATCGCCATATTTCGGGAAGGATGTGGAAGTATTGGAAAAGGTGCAGAGGAGATTTACCTGGATGTTGCCTGGTCTGGAGGGAAGGTCTTATGAGGAAAGGCTGAGAAACTTGGGTCTGTTCTTATTGGCAAGAAGAAGGCTAAGAGGAGATTTGATAGAGACATACAAGATGATCAGACGATTAGATAGGGTAGACTGTGAAAGTCTTTTTCCTAGGGTGATGACGTCAGCTTGTACGAGGGGTCATAACTACAAATTGAGGGGTGATAGATTTAGGACCGATGTCAGAGATAGGTTCTTTACTCAGTGTAGTAAGGGTGTGGAATGGACTGCCTGACAATGGAGTTAACTCAACTTGGCAGTGTGGAGGAACAGAGGGATCTTGGTGTGCAGATACATAGATCCCTTAAAATGGCCACCCAAGTGGACAGGGTTATTAAGAAAGCATATGGTGTTTTGGCTTTCATTAACGGGGATTGAGTTTAAGAGTCGTGAGATCTTGTTGCAGCTCTATAAAACTTTGGTTAGACCGCACTTGGAATACTGCGTCCAGTTCTGATCGCCCTATTATAGGAAAGATGTGGATGCTTTGGAGAGGGTTCAGAGGAGGTTTACCAGGATGCTGCCTGGACTGGAGGACTTATCTTATGAAGAGAGGTTGACTGAGCTCGGACTTTCTTCATTGGAGAAAAGGAGGAGGAAAGGGGACCTAATTGAGGTATACAAGATAATGAGAGGCATAGACTGTTTCCCAGGGCAGAAATGGCTAACACGAGGGGTCATAGGTTTAAGCTGGTTGGAGGAAAGTATAGAGGGGATGTCAGAGGCGGGTTCTTTACACAGAGAGTTGTGAGAGCATGGAATGTGTTGCCAGCAGCAGTTGTGGAAGCAGGGTCATTGGGGACATTTAAGAGACTACTGGACGTGCATATGGTCACAGAAATTTGAGGGTGCATACATGAGGATCAATGGTCGGCACAACATCGTGGGCTGAGGGCCTGCTCTGTGCTATACTGTTCTATGTTCAACCACATTAGGGAGATTTAAACAATCCTTGGATAAGCACATGGATGATGATGGAATAATGTCGGGGGACGAGCTGAGAATAGTTCATAGGTCGGCGCAACATTGAGGGCCAAAGGGCCTGTTCTGCGCTGTATTGTCCTATGTTCTATTCTAAACCTGACAGAATTGTGGTCACTATTCCCAAAGAAATCCCCACCGCAACTTCTACCACCTTGCCTGGCTCATTCCCCAACACCAGGTCCAATATGGCCCCTTCCCTTGTCAGACTATTGACATACTGCTCTAGTGGGCGGCACGGTGGCACAGTGGTTAGCACTGCTGCCTCGCAGCGCCAGAGACCCGGGTTCAATTCCCGCCTCAGGCGACTGACTGTGTGGAGTTTACATGTTCTCCCCGTGTCTGCGTGGGTTTCCTCCGGGTGCTCCGGTTTCCTCCCACAGTCCAAAGATGTGCAGGTCAGGTGAATTTGTCATGCTAAATTGCCTGTGTTAGGTAAGGGGTAAATGTAGGGGTATGGGTGGGTTGCGCTTCAGCGGGGCGGTGTGGACTTGTTGGGCCGAAGGGCCTGTTTCCACACTGTAAGTAATCTAAAGTAATCTAATCTAATCTAAAACCTTCCTGGATGTTCCTTCAAATTCTGCCCCCTCTGACGTTAAGTGTATCATAGTCAATGTTGGGAAAATTAAAATCTCCCATCACCACCACCCTGTTGCCTCTATATCTTTGCATAATCTGTTTATCTATTTGTTCTTCTACCTCACGCTCACTGTTGGGAGGCCTGTAATACAGCCCCAACAATGTAACTGCACACTTCTTATTTCTCAGCTCTACCCATAATGCCTCACTGCTCAGGCACTCCATAGTGTCCTCCTTTAGCACAGCCGTGATATCATCCCTGACCAGCAATACAACTCCTCCCTAACTTTTACTTCCCTCCTTGTCCTGTCTGAAGCATCAATATCCTTGAACATTTAGTTGCCAATCATCATGACCTTCATTCAACCAAGTCTCTGTGATCGCAATAATGCCATACTCCCAGGCACCAATCCAAGTCCTAGGTTCATCTGCCTTACACACTATACTCCTTGCATTAAAGCAAATGCACTTCAGGCCACCAATTCCTTTGCGTTCATCTGCTCTCTGCATACTCTTCACCTTGGAAATGCTAACGTCATGATCCTGTTTGTTACTATCTCTAGTTCCCACCTCACTGTCTACTAGTTTTCTCGTCTGGTTCCCAGTCCCCTGCCACATTAGTTTAAACCCTCCCCAACAGCAGTAGCAAAAACTCCCCCAAGGATATCGGTTCCGGTCTGGTTCAGATGTAGACCATCCAGTTTCTAAGAGTTCACCTTCCCCAGAACCAGTCCCAATGTCCCACCAATCTGAACCCCTCCCTCCTACACCATCTCTCAAGCCACGTGTTCATCCTGCCTATTCTTTTATTTCTACACTGACTAGCACATGGCACTGGTAGTAATCCCGAGATCACTGCCTTTGAGGCCCTCCTCTTTAACTTCTCTCCTAGCTCCCTGAATTCTGCTTTCAGGACCTCATCTCGTTTTTTACTTATATCGTTGGTGCCTATATGCACCACGACAACTGGCTTACCATCCTGACTTGGAAATATATCACCGTTCCTTCAGTGTCGCTGGGTCAAAATCCTGGAACTCCCTCCCTAAGGGCATTGTGGGTCTACCCACAGCACATGGACTGCAGGGGTTCAAGAAGGCAGCTCACCCCCACCTTCTCAAGGGGCAATGAGAGATGGTAATAAATGCTTGGCCCAGCCAGTGGAGCCCACATTCCACAAATGGTTTTTTTCTTAAAGGCCTTTGAATGCAGTGGCTTACTCGGCCATTTTGGGGGGCACCAAGAATCAACAACATTGCTGTTGGTCTGAAGTCGCATGTCGGCCAGACTGTGTATAGATGGTAAAGTTCGCTCCCTATAGAGAAGTAGTGAACTAGCTAGGGTTTTATGACAGTCGATGGTAATTTCATAGTCACTGTCACTAATAGCAGTTATCAATATCTGATGGAGAAATTGAATTTTAATTCCCCCAACCATCTTGGTGCGTTTGAATATGTGGCCCTGAATAATACCACAGGCCTCTGTGTTATTCGTCCATTGACAGCCCTTCTCATTCACATGCATTACAGATAGAATCAGCCCAATGAACTGGAATCTTTGATCAGCCTCAAACCCCTCTCTGTTTAACTCCATCCATCCCAGGAATTTCACAAAGACCCTGACCAGGATCCAGCATCTTGGTATTAGAGACTCACCATTCCAGTATCCAAAATTAGTCCCACCTTCAAACATGTACCTGCGAAAATAACAGCAAAATAACAAAAGTTTAAAGTTAACACAGTGACCTGGCCAATCCTGACCTGTTGACCCATGCGGGGTGAGGGTGGGATAATGGTTGGTCTGGAGAGGAGGGTGGGAATGGGAGTGACTTGGAAGTCACTCCAACTGCGTATAGTGAGTGGGGGTGGGGAGGAGAGTTGGGGAGAGAGTGGGGGCAAAGGCGAGGGTGGGTGTCAGTGCAGAACACGGTAAGAATGAGAGTGGGGGCTGGGAGTGGGAGTGGGGGTGGGAAAGGAGGTGGGTCAGGGGTGGAGAGAGTGGATGGGCAAGGGGGGAGAAAGTAGGGAACAAGGGAATGTGGAGGGGGAAGCATGTGGAGAGGGTGAGGATCGGGGTGAGGTTGGGAGTGAGGGTGGGGGAGAGGATGAGGATCGGGGTGAGGTTGGGAGTGAGGGTGTGGGTGAGGGTGAGTGTGGGGGACAGGGTGAGGATCGGGGTGAGGTTGGGAATGAGGGTGTGGGTCAGGGTGGGGTGAGGGTGAGGGTGGGTTTGAGGGTGGGGTTGATGGTGGAGGTGGGTGTGGGGTTGGGAGTGAGGGTGGAGGATGAGGGTGAAGGTGGGAGTAGGGGTGAGGGTGGGAGTAGGGGTGAGGATGGGAGTAGGGGTGAGGATGGGAGTAGGGGTGAGGATGGGAGTAGGGGTGAGGGTGGGAGTAGGGGTGAGGGTGGGAGTAGGGGTGAGGGTGGGTGTGAGGTTTGGGGTGGGAGTGAGGGTGGGAGTGAGGGTGGGAGTGAGGGTGGGAGTGAGGGTGGGTGCGACAGTGGGTGTGGGAGTGGGGGTGAGGGTGCGTGAGAGGTTTGGGGTGGGAGTGTGGGTGGGAGGGTCAAGGTGAGGGTTGAGGTGAGGGTGTGGGGGTGGGAAGTGAGGGTGGGAAGTGAGGGTGGGAAGTGAAGGTGGGAAGTGAGGGTGGGTGCGAGAGTGTGGGTGAGGATGGGGGTGAGGGGGTGGGAGTGAGGGTGGGGGTTGGTGTGTCAGTGGGTGTGGGGGTGGGAGTGAGGGTGGGGGTGAGGGTGGGGAGTGAGGGTGGGTGAGGGTGCGAGAGGGTGGGGAGTGAGGGTGGGGAGTGAGGGTGGGTGTGGGTGCGAGAGCATGGGTGAGGGTTGGAGTGAGGGTGGGGGTGAGGATGGGTGTGAGGTTGGGGGTGGGAGTGTGGGTGAGGTTTAGGGTGGGTGTGAGAATCCATGATCCAATCAACAAGCACCAAGCACATGATACAGCAGCTGAGTGGGTTCTGAGGGGCACTGCCCCACGGGGTAATTAAAGACATGAGCTCACATATTCACACTGGCTCCAAGATGCAGCAATTCCTCCAGCATTCTGGTGGCATTTTCAATTGGAACCACTGAATGTTCCACACCCCAGTAATCCAGCCATCCCACATAAAACTCAGAATTCACCTGGGGAATGGAAATAAAATAGCATGGGTCAGGAACAGATCGTAGCAGATCGAGTCAGGTCCAGACAGAATACATTAGTCTATCCCCACTCCCAAAATAATCAAACCATTTCAGTCACGAACACAGGACCTGCTCTCTCTTCTTCAGAGTCTCCCCAACCCGCCTTGCAATGCTACAGACCAGGATCTTATGCCTGCTCTCTCAGGCCATCCCCACACACCCTCCAGCGTCAACAAAATCTGACCTAAAGGCCTAGTCCACCCCATTCCACACAAACAGGTCCATCCCACAGCAACCAGAGTCCATCCAATGACCCCCAGAAACAGCCGCACTCACCAGTGGGCCTTCAGGTTCAAACTGCCTTTGGATTCGAAATGAAGCATTGACATCATCAGCTGCAGGGTCAGAAAACAAAGCATTTACTCAAAATGCAGCCCATCATAAACAGCTATCACCGGGGGAAGAACCTGTTGCTTACATGGTCTGATCTAGAACAGAGATACAAGTGTAAATGCTCATGATTTAGAAACAAGTGAGAGAATTATTTTTAACTGTGCTGAAAGAATGGGAAATGTGCAGTACAAGTTCAGGATTGAATCAGGGATCATCACAACATCAAAGAGTTGGTTAGCAATGGGTTAATGGAATGAATTGGGGATTTGGGGTTTAACATCCTTTGGAGGAAATATACTGGCATGGAGTGGGAAGCTGAGTAACCTGCCCATGTTGCAGCTCCAATTTAGCTAATTCAATGAGGGACCAGCAAGAACAGAACATTCACCATGAGTAGAATCCTCCATTACACAGAAATCATGGCTGCTCTGCACCTCATCTTCTCAGCTTTGTTCTGCACAATTCAATCCTGAGCCAACAAAAGGAATCCCAAACCACAGTCTTATAAGCTGCAAAAATAGACTATTCCCCCAGTGAGAGTCAGTGTGTGTGGGAGTGTACCCCAGTGAGAGTCAGTGTGTATGGGAGTGTACCCCAGTGAGAGTCAGTGTGTGTGGGAGTGTACCCCAGTGAGAGTCAGTGTGTGTGTGGGACTGTACCTCAGTGAGAGTCAGTGTGTGTGGGAGTGTACCCCAGTGAGGGTCAGTGTGTGTGGGACTGTACCCCAGTGAGGATCAGTGTGTGTGGGACTGTACCCCAGTGAGAGTCAGTGTGTGTGGGTCCCACGCCCCAGTGAGAGTCAGTGTGTGTGGGAGCTGTACCCCAGAGAGAGTCAGTGTATGTGGGACTGTACCCCAGTGAGGGTCAGTCTGTGTGGGAGTGTCCCCCAGTGAGAGTCAGTGTGTGTGGGAGTGTACCCCAGTGAGAGTCAGTGTGTGTGGGAGTGTCCCCCAGTGAGAGTCAGTGTGTGTGGGAGTGTACCCCAGTGAGAGTCAGTGTGTCTGGGTCCCACACCCCAGTGAGAGTCAGTGTGTCTGGGTCCCACACCCCAGTCGGGGTCAGTGTGTGTGGGAGTGTACCCCAGTGAGAGTCAGTGTGTGTGGGTCCCACACCCCAGTGAGGGTCAGTGTGTGTGGGTCCCATACCCCAGTGAGAGTCAGTGTGTCTGGGTCCCACGCCCCAGTGAGAGTCAGTGTGTGTGGGTCCCACACCCCAGTGAAGTCAGTGTGTGTGGGTCCCACGCCCCAGTGGGAGTCAGTGTGTCTGGGTCCCACGCCCCAGTGAGAGTCAGTGTGTGTGGGTCCCACACCCCAGTTGGGGTCAGTGTGTGTGGGAGTGTACCCCAGTGAGAGACAGTGTGTGTGGGAGTATATCCCAGTGAGGGTCAGTGGGTGTGGGAGTGTACCCCAGTGAGAGTCAGTGTGTGTGGGAGTGTATCCCAGTGACAGTCAGTGTGTGTGGGAGTGTACTCTAGGGAGAGTCAGTGTGTGTGGGTCCCATGCCCCAGTGAGAGTCAGTGTGTGTGGGAGTGTATCCCAGTGACAGTCAGTGTGTGTGGGAGTGTACTCTGGGGAGAGTCAGTGTGTGTGGGTCCCATGCCCCAGTGAGAGTCAGTGTGTGTGGGAGTGTCCCCCAGTGAGAGTCAGTGTGTGTGGGAGTGTACCCCAGTGAGGGTCAGTGTGTGTGGGAGTGTATCCCAGTGACAGTCAGTGTGTGTGGGAGTGTATCCCAGTGAGAGTCAGTGTGTGTTGGAGTGTATCCCAGTGAGAGTCAGTGTGTGTGGGAGTGTATCCCAGTGACAGTCAGTGTGTGTGGGAGTGTATCCCAGTGACAGTCAGTGTGTGTGGGAGTGTACTCTAGGGAGATTCAGTGTGTGTGGGTCTCACGCCCCAGTGAGAGTCAGTGTGTGTGGGAGTGTATCCCAGTGAGAGTCAGTGTGTGTGGGAGTGTATCCCAGTGAGAGTCAGTGTGTGTGGGAGTGTATCCCAGTGAGAGTCAGTGTGTGTGGGAGTGTACCCCAGTGAGAGTCAGTGTGTGTGGGAGTGTATCCCAGTGACAGTGTGTGTGGGAGTGTATCCCAGTGACAGTCAGTGTGTGTGGGAGTGTACCCCAGTGAGAGTCAGTGTGTGTGGGAGTGTATCCCAGTGACAGTGTGTGTGGGAGTGTATCCCAGTGACAGTCAGTGTGTGTGGGAGTGTACTCTAGGGAGATTCAGTGTGTGTGGGTCTCACGCCCCAGTGAGAGTCAGTGTGTGTGGGTCCCACAACCAAGTGAGAGTCAGTGTGTGTGGGTCCCACAACCAAGTGAGAGTCAGTGTGTGTGGGTCCCACGCCCCAGTGGGAGTCAGTGTGTGTGGGTCCCACAACCAAGTGAGAGTCAGTGTGTGTGGGTCCCACGCCCCTGTGGGAGTCAGTGTGTGTGGGTCCCACAACCAAGTGAGAGTCAGTGTGTGTGGATCCCACAACCCAGTGAGAGTCAGTGTGTGTGGATCCCACGCCCCAGTGGGAGTCAGTGTGTGTGGGTCTCACGCCCCAGTGAGAGTCAGTGTGTGTGGGTCCCACAACCAAGTGAGAGTCAGTGTGTGTGGATCCCACAACCCAGTGAGAGTCAGTGTGTGTGGATCCCACGCCCCAGTGGGAGTCAGTGTGTGTGGGTCTCACGCCCCTGTGGGAGTCAGTGTGTGTGGGTCCCACAACCAAGTGAGAGTCAGTGTGTGTGGATCCCACAACCCAGTGAGAGTCAGTGTGTGTGGATCCCACGCCCCAGTGAGAGTCAGTGTGTGTGGGTCTCACGCCCCTGTGGGAGTCAGTGTGTGTGGGTCTCACGCCCCTGTGGGAGTCAGTGTGTGTGGGTCCCACAACCCAGTGAGAGTCAGTGTGTGTGGATCCCACGCCCCAGTGAGAGTCAGTGTGTGTGGGTCCCACGCCCCAGTGAGAGTCAGTGTGTGTGGGTCCCACGCCCCAGTGAGAGTCAGTGTGTGTGGATCCCATGCCCCAGTGAGAGTCAGTGTGTGTGGGTCCCACGCCCCAGTGAGAGTCAGTGTGTGTGGATCCCATGCCCCAGTGAGAGTCAGTGTGTGTGGATCCCATGCCCCAGTGGGAGTCAGTGTGTGTGGGTTCCACACCCCAGTGGGAGTCAGTGTTTGAGGACCTTTGGCCCAGTGGGAGTTAGAGAGATTACAGCTTACTGGTGCCAAAATCCACAGTTGAGTAGAGCCCCTGCAAGGTGCCACATTTCAACTCTTGTAGCTGGTTCCCATCAGTGGTGAAAAGTAAGACATCATCACCCAGGAATTTGCGCATGACCTCATGAAGATGCCGCAGGTAGTTATAATCGCATGTAAAATAACTCCCATATTCATTCTCCACCTGCAAAAGGAGCAAAGACATCTTCAGGCCAGTTAGACTGAGTACTAGGTGGACAGAGACTTCAACACAAATTGAGGTCGAGTTAGTCTTGGCTCAGCCGTGTGGAGAGGGGGCCTCACACCTTCCGCTCTCACCTGAAAACTGATGATGGGGCCTCCATTCTGGTACATCAAGGGTTTCATCTTTGGTAACAGAACTGCAAACCATCTATCCACTGCGGCCAGGTAATCTGAGACGGATGAGAATTTATCATCATATTATCATCAGTCTGAACTCGACATGCCTTTTCAACTTTTTATCCAGTTTCTTTCTGAAAGTCATTTTCCTGTCTCTGTTGCCCTTTCAGGCAGCACATTGTTTCGATTCACTTGTAGAACAGCTCATTCTCAAACCCCTCTAATCCAGGGATCAGTTAAGCACTAATCAAAGTTCATAAAGTCCTAATATATGGGTCTATTGCAGTCAGGCTCACAGAAAACATTGACCAGTTTCCTGTTCTTAAGAAGAATTACTGTTTCTCACAAATAAATAAATTCTCATCACAAGTAATCTCTATGAACTATCAACATGTGGCTCCACTCATTAAAACCTTAACCCTTTTTATATTTATATTTTGAAAAGAATGGGCTTATCAGTGATAGGCAACGTGGTTTTGTGTGGGGGAGATCGTGCCTTACCAACTTAATAGAGTTCTTTGAGGAAGTGACCAAGTTGATAGATGAAGGAAGGGCTATTGATGTCATATACATGGACTTTAGTAAGGCGTTTGATAAGGTTCCCCATTGTAGACTAATGGAAAACGTGAAGTCACATGATGTGCAGGGTGTTCTAGCAGGTGGATAAAGAACTAGTTGAGCAACAGGAGACAGAGAGTAGTAGTTGAAGGGAGTTTCTCGAAATGGAGAAAGGTGACCAGTGGTGTACCACAGGGGTCAGTGTTGGGGCCACTGTTGTTTGTGATATACATAAATGATCTGGAAGAGGGTACTGTTGGTCTGATCAGCAAGTTTGCAGATGACACGAAGATTGTGGAGTAGCAGAAATCATAAAGGACTGTCAGAGAATACAGGAGGATATAGATAGACTGGAGAGTTGGGCAGAGAAATGACAGATGGAGTTCAATCCAGACAAATGTGAGGTGATGCATTTCGGCAAGTCTAATTTTAGAGCGAATTATACAATGAACGGAAGAGCTCAGGAAAAGTTAATGAGTAGACAGATCTGGGAGTGCACGTCCATTGTACCCTGAAGGTTGCTGCACAGGTGGATAGAGTGGTCAAGAAGGCATATGGTATGCTTGCCTTCATTGGACGGGGTATTGAGTATAAGAGCTGGCAAGTCATGTTAAAATTGTACAAGACATTGGTTCAGCCGCATTTAGAATACTGTGTACAGTTCTGGTCGCCACATTACCAAAAGGATGGGGATGCTTTGGAGAGGGTGCAGAGAAGGTTTACGAGGATGTTGCTAGCTATGAAGAGAGGTTGAGTAGGTTAGGTTTGTTTTCATTCGAAAAAGATTAAGGGGGAACCTGATTGATGTTGAAAACCTCATGAAGGGTATAGACAGGGTGGGTAGAGACAAGCTTTTTCCTAGGGTGAAGATTCCATAACGAGAGGTCACGTTTTCAAGTTGAGAGGTGGAAAGTTTAAGGGGGATACACGCGGCAAGTACTTCACACAGAGAGTGGTGGGCATTTGGAACGCGTTGCCAGCAGAGGTGGTAGAGGCAGGCATGGTAGATTAATTTAAGATGTGTCTGGACAGACGCATAAGTAGGTGGGGAACAGAGGGATACAGATGCTTAGGAATTGGGCGACAGGTTTAGACAGTACATTTGGATCGGCTCAGGCTTGGAGGACCAAAGGGCCTGTTCCTGGGCTGTAAATTTTCTTTGTTCTTTGTTCTTTCAAAACCCATACACATACAAACAGACTCAGGCAAACTGGAGGGAAAAACAACCTGGGAAAACACAATTCGTAGAACCACTCTTCAGGATTCATTAAGATATTCCTTCTAACTTGCCAGGACTTGCTCTTCTTCCTAATCACCTTCCTCCCTTTTCTTTCACTTCTTTGCAGGGTGCTCAAGTCAATTAGCTACAAAGTCACTTAGTTATTGGTTAAAGTCAACAGCTAACTGGTGGAGAAAGAATCTGGCTTTCTTCAGGCCTGGGGTGTTTTCAGTGCAGAGAAATAGAGCCACACACAAAACCTGTCCCTCCAGCAGCTTGAAAGCCTCTCCCTGTGTCATTCACAGCCGCAAGTTGTTCAGCTGCCCAGGAACTAATCAGAGAGCTGTCATCAAGATGATGACCTTGAGCATCCATGACTGGTCATAACTGCACAAACCAATCAGCTACATGTTGCTTATCAAATCACAATGTGCACACACATACTCCACTGCCATTTACAACATGAACCATCCGCCTTCCCCGCAAAGTTAGGATGTTGTTTTATTGCTCCCGACTCTCCTATGTCCACCTCTTGTGGAACTAATATTGTATAACCAGGTGTATCATGGCAGATTAGCTTAAATTCTCTCAGTAATCTTAGTATGTCCTCCTATTATCCTTTCTCTAAATATGAGAACAGTGTCTAACTGTCCCAGTATTTCTGTGTCCGTGAGTTGAATTGTCAGAGGTTCACTTTGAGA
The DNA here is from genome assembly GCF_037043375.1 of Chiloscyllium plagiosum. NCBI lineage: Eukaryota > Metazoa > Chordata > Chondrichthyes > Orectolobiformes > Hemiscylliidae > Chiloscyllium > Chiloscyllium plagiosum. The sequence goes on from NW_028270145.1 coordinate 120,939,951, forward strand.
ACTGTCTGTCTGCCATCCTCCACTGCTCTCTCCAGCTGACACACTTATTCCTCCTTATCCTCTGCCCTATGATAATATTTTTACAGAAGTTTATATGACAAAACTGAATCTTTTTGCTATGAACAGGAATATTCATTAGATAAGTCACTTCATTAAACTTCTTAAATACTGTAAAGATCATGTTTTTTATTTTTTCCATATTTTTAATTATGGAGTGAAATGAGAAAACAAATATTTAAAAACAAACATTGCTGAATTATTGCATTTTTTGAAAGTAAGTAACCTGACCCTCATCGTAAGCACTGTTTACACAGCTAATTCCAGCAGTGGCTGAAGTAGTTTGCAGATGAGCCAAAGGACTGTACAAGTGGAGCTTTAGACTGTACAAGTTCAGTTGTTTGGTCTATGTACTACTGACTAGTTATCAATAGCAAGGGGCTTCTGCCTGCCAGCTATTAAGTGATTGGTTCTCAGGTAACTGACCAGCGTGAGGCCGTGACAAAATACAAAGGAGCTTTCAAATCGCTACCATCTGAGGTGCTCTCTTGGTTTTCTGAATCCTGAATTCACGTAGGTTATATTTCTCTCATCAGTTGTTGTAAGTTGTGACTTTTAATTAATAAGTTTGTAAGGACTTTCTTGTTTTGTGTTTTTAAAAAAAATGTGGACTGAAGTGAGAAAGCTGGGCGGCACGGTGGTTAGCACTGCTGCCTCACAGCGCCAGAGACCCGGGTTCAATTCCCGCCTCAGGCGACTGACTGTGTGGAGTTTGCACGTTCTTCCCGTGTCTGCGTGGGTTTCCTCCGGGTGCTCCGGTTTCCTCCCACAGTCCAAAGATGTGCAGGTCAGGTGAATTGGCCATGCTAAATTGCCCGTAGTGTTAGGTGAAGGGTTAAATGCAGGGGAATGGGTCTGGGTGGGTTGCGCTTCGGCGGGGCGGTGTGGACTTGTTGGGCCGATGGGCCTGTTTCCACATTGTAAGTAATCTAATCTAATCATAATCCAACCCCCTTGAAATAAGGGCCAACATTCCATTAACCTTCCTGATTCCAGTTGTACAAAACTTTGATTCGACAACATTTGGAATACTGCGTGCAGTTCTGGTCGCTACATTACCAAAAGGGTGTGGATGCTTTGGAGAGGGTACAGAGGAGGTTCACCAGGATGTTGCCTAGCTATGAAAAGAGGTTGAGTAGATTAGGTTTATTTTCATTAGAAAGACAGAGATTGAGGGGGGACCTTACTGAGGTCTACAAAATCATGAGAGGTATAGACAGGGTGGATAGCAAGAAGCTGTTTCCTAGAGTGCAGAACTCAATTACTAGGGGTCACGAGTTCAAAGTGAGAGGGGAATAGTTTAGGGGAGATATGCGTGGAAAGTTCTTTATGCAAAGGGTGGTGGGTGCTTGGAACGCATTGCCAGCGGAGGTGGTAGAGGTGGGCATGATAGCATCATTTAAGATGTATCAAGACAGATTCATAAATGGGCAGAGAGCAGAGGGATACAGATCCTTAGAAAATAGTCGACAGGTTTAGACAGAGGATCTGGATTGGCACAGCCCTGGAGGGCCGAAGGGCCTGTTCCTGTACTGTAATTTTCTTTGTTCTTTGTTTTATGCCCTTTAGTTTTAGGCTCCCCGAGGGTGGGAAAAAGTTGTTGGCTTATTAGATTAGATTAGATTACTTAAGGTATGGAAACAGGCCCTTCGGTCCAACAAGTCCACACCGACCCGCCGAAGCGAACCCCACCCAGACCCATTCCCCTGCAGGTGCATTTACCCCTGCATCTAACACTGCAATTTAGCATGGCCAATTCACCTAACCTGCACATTTTTGGACTGTGGGAGGAAACCAGAGCACCCGGAGGAAACCCACGCAGACACGGGGAGAATGTGCAAACTCCACACAGTCAGTCGCCTGAGGCGGGAATTGAACCCGGGTCTCTGGCGCTGAGAGGCAACAATGCTAACCACTGTGCCACCGTGCCTTATGTATGCCTCTTGTTATTTTATGGACCTGAATGAGGTCACCCCTCAGTCTCTACACTCCAGGGAAAGAAGTCCCAGCCAATACAATCTCTCCTAATGACTCACACCTTCCAGTCCAGGTGGCATTCTGATAAATCTTCTCTGCACTTCTTAAATTTAATAATATCTGTTGTACAGTAGGGAAACTACAGGGCCTAGGTTTAAGGTGAGAGGGGAAAGTTTAAAAGGAACCTAACTGGCAACGTTTTCATGCAGTAGGTGGTGCGTGTACAGAATGAGCTGCTAGAGGAAGTGGTGGGAGGCTGGCACAATAACAACATTTAAAAGGCATTTGGATGAAATATGAGTAAGAAGGGTTTGGAGGGATATGGGCCAAATTCTGTCAAATGGGTCTAGATTTATTTAAGATATCTGGTCAGCATGGACCGAATTGTCTGCTCTCTTGCCAAACATATCTATGACTCAATAATTGCAGACAATTTCTCCAAACTGTGGCCTCGCCAACGTTTGTAAACCACAAATATCTCTCTGTAAACTGCTGGTATGCCTTTCTTTTGTCTTTCTAACTATTTTGTGTCATCTACAAATATGGCTACAGTACATTCACTTCCTTCCTCCAAGTCATTAATATATATTGTAAACAATTACAGTCCCAGCACTGATCTCTGTGGAATCCCACTGGTCACAAATCACCAACCTGAGAAAGATCCTCTTAACCCCACTCACTGGTTCCTGTCCATGAGCCAATTTTCTATCCATGCCAATAACTTCTAACACTGTGGGCTCTTATCTTATGGCTTAATCTTTTGTGAGGTTCCTTAGCAAATTCCGTCTGGAAGTCTAAATACAATACATCTACTGATGCCCCTCTATCCACTTTAGTTGGGACTTCCTCAAAAAACTCGCAATAAATTAGTCAGAATGATTTCACTTTCATGAAGCCATGCTGACTCTGCTTGACTAGATTATCTTTTTCCAAAAGTTCTGCTGTTACATCTTTAAGAATTGATTCCAACATTTTTTTTGCTGGGCCGAAGAGTGGCAGATGGAGTTTAATTTAGATAAATGTGAGGTGCTGCATTTTGGTAGGGCAGGACTTATCCTGTAAATGGTAGGGCCCTGTGGAATGTTGCCAAACAAAGAGCCCTACAGATGCATAATTCTTTGTAAGTGGAGTTGCAGGTAGACAGCATGGGGATTAAGGTGTTTTTATTGGTCAGTGCATTGGGTGTTGAAGTTGGGAGGTCGCGTTGCGGCTGTACTGACATTGGGTAGGCCACTTTTGGAATACTGCATTCAATTCTGGTCGCCGTGCTATAGGAAAAGAACATCGAACATAGAACAGAGAACAGTATAACACAGTACAGGCCCTCCAGCTCTCGATGTTGTGTCGGCGTTTTATCCTATTAGACACAGCAATAACATGGACAATTCAGAGACTCGGATAAAGAACCTGTTAGACCGACCACTCTTAGACATGGAAAAGGCCGTCCTAGTACAAGGGATATGGACAAAAAAGACTTCATAACAGCATTGGAAACCACCCTGAAAAACAACAGACTTATGGAAGAAATCCAGCAGGCCATCAGACAGACAGTAGCACCAACACTAAGCAGAATGAAAGAAGGGAACACCACAACACACAGGAAAGCCCCGGAAGGTCTCAGAAAAGACTGTAATCCTACCGGCAGACAAAGGACATATGACCATCATCCTGAACAGAACACAATACATTGAAAAAGCAAACACACTACTCACAGATACCGACACCTACCAACAGGTAGTGATGGACAGCTAGAAAACCATCTTACAGCAAACCCTGAGGAAACTTCACAAGGCAGGTGACATTAACAGGACAGACCTCCAGAGAATGAAACCTGAAGGATCCAACACACCCCGTTTCTATGGATTACCTAAGGTATGCAAACTAGGGCCCTCCCCCAGACCCATTGTCTCACTCCCTGTACACCGACATACAGACTAACAAAGGAACTGCAATGCAAACTGAAACACCAAGTAGAAGACTCACACCGCTCCATCCACTCCACGCAGGAATCCTTAACAGCATCAAAGACACCAAGGTAGAGGATGATGAGGTCATGGTTTCCTTCGATGTATGGCCCTATTCACATCAACAAACTTCACCCTGACCAAAGAAACACTGGCCTCACTGCTAGGCAAACCAAGGACACAAACAGCTGACAGCACCAACTCCGTCAGCAGGGACAGCATCCTAAAGCTAGTAGATCTGTGCCTCACAACCCACATCACCTTCAATGACAAGACCAACAAACAAATCAATGGGACACCCATGGGATCACCAATATCAGGATTCTTGAAGCAGTTTTGAAGAGGTTGGAATGAACAGCCCTCCCCATGATCTAGCCCAAGCTTTGGATCCACTGTGTGGATGATACCTTTGTCATCACGAAACGGAACAAATTAGAATAAACCCACAAACACATAAACAACATCCTTACTGGTATAAAGTTCTCCAATGAGGAAGAGAATAATAACAGACTCCCCTTACTAGATGTCACATTCGAATGAAAAGCCAGTGGCAAGCTGCAGACCAGCATCTACAGGAAAGCCATACACACTGACCAGATACTCAACTACAGGAGCAATCATCCCAACACCCACAATCAAAGCTGCATCAGGACATTATTTAAACTGGCCATAACACAATGCAGCACCCAAGAACTACAAGATGCCGAAGAAAAATGCCTATACAATGTATTCAAGAACAACAGGTACCCGATAAGCATAGTTTACCAAATCTTACACAACAAACCTAAATAAGAAGACACATCACACCCAGAATCTCATCTCGGAGATGACGACCAGATTACTCCGGCCCCTTGGCATTATGGTAGCCCACACACCCACTAACACACTAAAACTGCTCTTGATGAATCTAAGGGACCTTGTACCAACAACCAGCAGAATGAATGCCATATACAAAATACCTTGCAAGGACTGTAACAAACATTACATTGGACAGACAGGCAGGAAACTGCTCGTCGGATGCTGCCTGAATTACTGTGCTCTTCCAGCACCACTGATCCAGAATCTGGTTTTCCAGCATCTGCAGTCATTGTTTTTACATATGAGGAACGGCTGAGGATACTGGGATTGTATTCGTTGGAGTTTAGAAGATTAAGGGGAGACTTAATAGAGACGTACAAAATAATACATGGCTTGGAAAAGGTGGATGCTAGGAAATTGTTTCAGTTAAACGAGGAGACTAGGACCCGTGGACACAGCCTTAGAATTAGAGGGGGTCATTTCAGAACAGAAATGCGGAGGCATTTCTTCAGCCAGAGAGTGGTGGGCCTGTGGAATTCATTGCCACGGAGTGCAGTGGAAGCCGGGACGCTAAATGTCTTCAAGGCCGAGATTGATAGATTCTTGTTGTCTCGAGGAATTAAGGGCTACGGGGAGAACGCTGGTAAGTGGAGCTGAAATGCGCATCAGCCATGATTGAATGGCGGAGTGGACTTGATGGGCTGAATGGCCTTACTTCCACTCCTATGTCTTATGGTCTTACCAGGCAGGAAACTAGCCACAGGATACACAAGCACCAACTAGCCACCAAAAGACATGACTGACTATCACTAGTATGCTTATACACAGAGGATGAGAGACACCAGTTCGACTGGGACAATACATCCATCCGGGGACAGGCTAAACAAACACTCGCATGGGAACTCCTAGAGGCCTGGCATTCAAACCAGAACTCCATTAACAAACATATCAATTTGGACCCCATTTATCAACCTCTCAGAAAAAGAACTGAAAGTGAGATCAGCCAACACAGCAGATCAAGCTCATAAATAGAAAGCGGGACAGAACCCCAGTGCTTCAACAGAGCCTCACTGATGATATTACCGAGCACGGTGACAAAACATCTGAGAACAAATCTTCTAGCTCAACGAGCAAACTTACAACCTGAACCACAACCTGAGCTACAAATCTTCACAAAAATTGCAATTTAGGTAAGTTAAAATCACCCATGACAACAACCCTATTACTTCTGCATCGTTCCCAAATCTTCCACCCAATCTGCTCCTCAGTGTCGCTGCTGCTATTGAGAGGTGTGTAGAAAACTCCGAATAAAGTGACTGCCCCTTTCCTGTTACTGACTTCCACCCATACTGACTCTGTAGACAAACCCTCCTCGACAACCTCCCTTTCTGCAGCTGTGATACTATCCCTGATTAGCAATGCCACTCCCCCACCTATTTTTCCTCCCTCCCTATTCCTTCTGAAGCAACTAAACCCTGGGGCATCCAACAACCATTCTTGTTGTCAAGATGTGAATTTCAAAAGGCTGCAGAGAAGATTTACAAGGATGTTGCCACAGTTGGAGGGTTTGATCTAAAAGGAGAGGCTGAATAGGTTGGGGTTGTTTTCCCTGGAGTGTCGGAGGCTGAGGGGTGACCTTATGGAGGTTTATAAAATCATAGATAGTGTGAATAGGCAAGGTCTTTTCCCCAGGGTGGGGGAGTCCAAAACCAGAGGGCATAGTATTAAGGTGAAAGGGGAAAGGTTTAAAAGGAACCTAAGGGGCAGCTTTTTCATGCAGAAGGTGGTGCATGTATGGAATGAGCCTCCAGAGGAGGTGGAGGAGACTGGTATAATTATCACATTTAAAAGGCATCTGGATGGGTATATGAATAGGAAGAGTTATGGATATGGATAAATGCTGGCAAATGGGAATAGATTTATTTCGGATATCTGGTCGGCATGGATGAGTTGGACCCAAGAGTCTGTTTCTATGCTGTACTTCTCGATGAGTCTATTTTTCCAACAACAGATGTGAGGCTAATTGGCCTATAGTTACCCATTTTTTGCCTCCCTCCTTTATTGAATAGTGATGTCACGATGACAGTTTTCTAATCCTCTAGTACTTCTCCACAATCCAGGAATGTTTGGAAAATTAGAATTAATGTGTCCACGATCACTGTAGCTACCTCTTTTAGGATCCTGGGATGCAAGCCATTAGGGCCAGGGGATGTGTCTGCCTTTAGCCCCATTAATTTGTCACATAGTATTTCTCTAACGATGGCTATCTGGAAATCTAAGCATAGTCCATCCACTGAGTTCCCTTTATCCATTTCATGGTATTTCTTCAAAGAACTTCAATAAATTGGTGAAACATGACTTAACACGGACAGAACTATGCTGATTTTGTCTGACTGCATTACAATTTTTTAAATGCCCAATTGTAACCTCCTCAACAAACTGCAGCATTTACTCCCTGGCAGACATTAGGCTAACCAACCTGTAGTTTTCTGCTTTTGTTTTTCTCTTTTGATGAGAAGTAGGTAATACAGAGTGGCCAATAAGAATTAGCCTCACCAGAAATGCTCAAATACCATGACAAATACAAAAAAACACAGGAGTCATAGAAATGTACAGCACGGAAACAGACCCTTCGGTCCAACTCGTCCATGCCGACCAGATATCCCAACCCAATCTAGTCCCACCTGCCAGCACCCCAGCCCATATCCCTCCAAAATTATTCCTATTCATATACCCATCCAGATGCCTTTTAAATGGTGCAATTGTACCAGCCTCCACCACTCCCTCTGGCAGCTCATTCCATACACGAAATGAAAAAGTTGCCCCTTAGGTCTCTTTTATATTTTTCCCCTCTCACCCTAAACCTATGCCCTCTAATTCTGGACTCACCATCCCAGGGAAAAGACTTTGTCTATTTATTCTATCCATGTCCCTCATAATTTTATAAACCTCTATAAGGTCACCCCTCGGCCTCCGACGCTCCAGGGAAAACAGCCCCAGCCTGTTCAGCCTCTCGCTATAGCTCAAATCCACCAACCCTGGCAACATCCTTGTAAATCTTTTCTGAACCCTTTCAAGTTTCACAACATCTTTCCGATAGGAAGACCAGAATTGCACGCAATATTCCAACAGTGTCCTGTACAGCCGCAACATGACCTCCTAACTCCTGTACTCAATACTCTGATCAATAAAGGAAAGCATGCCAAATGCCTTCTTCACTATCCTACCTACCTGCGATTCCTCTTTCAAGGATCTGGTGGCACCTTTCTGGAATGTACAAAACTCAGAAAAATTGAAAGCAATACACATCTCTTCAAAGTCGATATTGTATTTAAGACCATAGGGTGAAGTCCTCAGGGCCTGGAATTTCATCAGATCTTAGGTAACAAATTTCTCAGTACCTTTTCTCTGATGTTTGTAATTGTTTAAGTTCCTTGCTCCCTATTATGTTCCGATTCACAATTATTTCTGCCATGTTATTCGAATCCTTTACAATGAAGACAAATGCAAAATAGCTTTTCAATTCATCTGCCATTTCCTTATTTCCCTGTATTAATTCTCCAGTCTTACTTCACTCGTTCTTTTCAAATATATGTAGAAAAACTTACTGGCTGTTTTTGTATTTTTTGCTAGCTTTCTCTCGTTCTCTCCCTCCTTATTAATCTTCAAGTCATTCTTTGATGTTCTTCACATTCTGTCCAATCTCCTGACCTGCCACTTAACTGAATTAAGAAACTTTTTTTAGCTTAATACAATTTTTAACTTCTTCTGCTAGCCATGAATGGCATCCCTTCCTTAGAATCTTTTCTCATCACTGAATGCATGTTTTAATACCTGCACCCCTACCAACCTAACCCTTAATCTTATTTCTCAGCTCTCTTAGACAGCTGACTTCAGGCCCTCAGAATTGTCCTTATTTAAAACACCAGTCTTAGATCCACTCTTCCCTCCATCAACCGGAATGTGAAATTCAATCTATACTTCAGAAGATTTGGAAAGATCTTTGCTCTTTTCCACTTTAGATAAATTTTCAGTATAATCTGGACAGAAGTAGTGGTTGATCCAACCACATTGCTACTCGCCTTCTATTCACCATTTGTGACTTAGCCCCATGGGCTTGTGGGTACTTTTCAGAACTTAATACTGGTATATTCAGAAAACAAATCAAGGAGTCTCTTTCAGAATGCCTCTCCTCTTAAAGGGACATTACTCAAAAGAGTGTCCAGGTTCTCCCCAATACATGTGCCATCACAGTACATACACTTCAGTCTCAGTCTCGACCTCACGTTTGCCTCCAGTTAGATCTAATTTCCGAACTATTCTAAACACCAGTAGGAGGGAAACTACTGGATAAAATTCTGAAAGAGAAAGGTAAAAGCTCATGGATCCACAGTAACCTGGTAGGCTGGATCCTAAGCTAGAGAAGTGATTGCTGGGCCTCTTGCTGAGATATTTAGAACATAGAACTTAGAACAGTACAGCACAGAACAGGCCGTTCAGCCCATGATGTTGTGCTGACCACTGATCCTCATTTATGCACCCTTAAATTTCTGTGACCATATGTATGTCGAGGAGTCTCTTAAATGTCTCCAAAGACCCTGCCTCCACAACTGCTGCTGGTAACGCATTCCATGCTCTCACAAATCTCTGTGTAAAGAACCCGCCTCTGACATCCCCTCTATACTTTCCTCCAACCAGCTTAAAACTATGACCCCTCGTGTTAGTCATTTCTGCCCTGGGAAATAGTCTCTGGCTATCGACTCTATCTATGCCTCTCATTACCTTGTATACCTCAATTAGATCCCCTCTTCTCCTCCTTTTCTCCAATGAAAAAAGTCCGAGCTCAGTCAACCTCTCCTTATAAGGTAAGCCCTCCAGTCCAGGCAGCATCCTGGTAAAGCTCCTCTGAACCCGCTCCAAAGCATCCACATCTTACTTATAATAGGGCGACCAGAACTGGACGCAGTATTCCAAGTGCGGTATAACCAAAGTTTCATAGAGCTGCAACAAGATCTCACGACTCTTAAACTCAATACCCCTGTTAATGAAAGCCAAAATACCATATGCTTTCTTAACAACCCTGTCCACTGGGGTGGCCATTCTAAGGGATCTATGTACCCGCACACCAAGATCCCTCTGTTCCTCCACACTGCCAAGAATCCTATCCTTAATCCTGTACTCAGCTTTCAAATTCGACCTTCCAAAATGCATCACTTCGCATTTATCCAGGTTGAACTCCATCTGCCACCTCTCAGCCCATCTCTGCATCCTGTCAATGTCCCGCTGCAGCCTACAACAGCCCTCTATACTGTCAACGACACCTCCAACCTTTGTGTCATCTGCAAACTTGCTGACCCATCCTTCAATTCCCTCATCCAAGTCATTAATAAAAGTTACAAACAATAGAGGCCCAAGGCCCTGTGGAACACCACTCACCACAGACTTCCAGGCAGAATATTTTCCTTCTACTACCACTCGCTGTCTTCTGTTGGCCAGCCAATTCTGGATCCAGACAGCTATGTTCCCCTGAATCCCATTCCTCCTGACCTTCTGAGGAAGCCTACCATGGGGAACCTTGCTGAAGTCCATATACACCACATCCACAGCTCGACCCTCATCAACTTTTCTAGTCACATCCTCAAAGAACTCGATAAGATTTGTGAGGCATGACCTGCCCCTCACAAAGCCGTGTTGATTGCATTTAATCAAGCCATGCTCTTCCAGATGGTCATAAATTCTATTCCTCAGAATCCTTTCCAACAACTTGCAGACGACAGGCGTGAGACTTACTGGTCTGTAATTGCCGGGGATTTCCCTATTTCCTTTCTTGAAGAGAAGAATTACATTTGCCTCTCTCCAGTCCTCAGGCACGACTCCAGTGGAGAGCGAGGATGAAAAGATCTTCGCAAGTGGCGAAGCAATTGCATTTCTTGTTTCCCAAAGCAGCCGAGGACAAATCTGGTCCGGGCCTGGCGACTTGTCAATCTTAATGTTTGACAACATTTTCAGCACATCAGCTTCCTCTATCTCTATCCATCCCAGCATGCACACCTGCTCTTCAAGGGTTTCATTCACTACAAAGTTCGTTTCTTTTGTAAAGACAGAATCAAAAAACTCATTTAGGGCTTCCCCTACCTCCTCAGACTCCACACACAAATTCCCTATGCTATCCCTGATCGGGCCTACTCTTTCTTTGACCATTCTCTTATTCCTCACATAAGTGTAAAATGCCTTTGTGTTCTCCCTAATCCATTTCTCCTGCCCCCTCCTGGATCTCCTCAGACCATTTTTAAGCTCCTTCCTTGCCTGCCTGTAATCCTGTAGAGCTGAACTTGACCCTAGCTTCCTCCACCTTACGTAAGCTACCTTTTTCCTTTGACGAGAAGCTCCACCGCTCTCGTCATCAAATATTTGTATCATCGATAGTCATAGGTGAAGTGCCGGAAGACTGGAGGTTGGCAAACGTGCTGCCACTGTTTAAGAAGGGTGGTAAAGACAAACCAGGGAACTATAGACCGGTGAGCCTGACGTCGGTGGTGGGCAAGTTGTTGGAGGAAATCCTGAGGGACAGGATGGACATGTATTTGGAAAGGCAAGGACTGATTCGGGATAGTCAACATGGCTTTGTGCGTGGGAAATCATGTCTCACAAACTTGATTGAGTTTTTTGAAGAAGTAACAAAGAAGATTGATAAGGGCAGAGCAGTAGATGTGATCTATATGGACTTCAGTAAGGTGTTCGACAAAGTTCCCCATGGGAGACTGATTAGCAAGGTTAGATCTCATGGAATACAGGGAGAACTAGCCATTTGGATACAGAACTGGCTCAAAGGTAGAAGACAGAGGGTGGTGGTGGTGGAGGGTTGCTTTTTAGACTGGAGGCCTGTGACCAGTGGAGTGCCACAAGGATCGGTGCTGGGCCCTCTACTTTTTGTCATTTACATAAATGATTCGGATGCGAGCATAAGAGGTACAGTTAGTAAGTTTGCAGATGACACCAAAATTGGAGGTGTAGTGGATGCGAAGAGGGTTACTTCAGATTACAACAGGATCTGGACCAGATGGGCCAATGGGCTGAGAAGTGGCAGATGGAGTTTAATTCAGATAAATGCGAGGTGCTGCATTTTGAGAAAGCAAATCTTAGCAAGACTTATACACTTAATGGTAAGGTCCTAGGGAGTGTTGCTAAACAAAGAGACCTTGGAGTGCAGGTTCATAGCTCCTTGAAAGTGGAGTCGCAGGTAGATAGGATAGTGAAGAAGGCGTTTGGTATGCTTTCCTTTATTGGTCAGAGTATTGAGTACAGGAGTTGGGAGGTCATGTTGCGGCTGTACAGGACATTGGTTAGGCCACTGTTGGAATATTGCATGCAATTCTGGTCTCCTTCCTATCAGAAAGATGTTGTGAAACTTGACAGGGTTCAGAAAAGATTTACAAGGATGTTGCTAGGATTGGAGGATCGAGGCTATAGGGAGAGGCTGAACATGTTTCCATGCTGTACATCTCTATGACTCTATGGCTTCGTGATCGTGGACAGAGGGTGGGCAGCAGAAGGCCAACTGTGTGACTGGAGCCCGGTGTGCAGTGGTTTACCACAGAAATCACTGCTAGGTTCCTTATCAAAACATAGAACAGTACAGCATAGTACATGCCCTTTGGCCCACGATGTTATGCCAAACATTTATCTTAATCTAAGATCAACCTAATCTACACACCCCTCAATTTACTGCCATCCATGTGCTTGTCCAGCAGTCACTTAAATGTCTCTTGTGTCTCTGACTCTACTACCACCGCTGGCAGTGCATTCCACACACCCACTACTCTCTGCGTAAAGAACCGACTTCTGACAGTTCCCTACACCTTCCTCTAATCACCTTAAAATTATGATCCCTCGTGACAGCCATTTCTACCTTGGGAAAAAGTCTCTGGCTACTTACTCTATCTCTGCCTCTCATTTCCTTGTACACCTCTGTCACGTCACCTCTCTTCCTTCTTCTCTCCAGTGTGAAATGCCCGAACTCACTCAACCTCTCTTCATAAGAAATGCCCTCCTGTCCAGGCAGCAACCTGGTGAATCTCATCACCCTCTTAAAGCTTCCACATCCTTCCAATAATGATACAACCGGAACTGGACACAATATTTCAAGTGTGGTCCAACCAGGGCTGTACAGAGCTGCAGCACAACCTCGAGGCTCTTAAACTCAATCTCCCTGCTAATGAAAGCCAAAATACCATACGCCTTCTTAACAACTTGGGTGGCAACTTTGAGGGATCTACGTATGTGGACCCCAAGATCCCGCTGTTCCTCCACACTGCCAAGAATCCTGTCTTTAACCCAGTATTCAGCATTCAAATTCGACATTCCAAACTGAATCACGTCACACTTTTCCAGGTTGAACTCCATCTGCCACTTCTCAGCCCAGCTCTACATCCTGTCAATATCTTGTTGTGGCCTGCAACAGCCCCTCGACATTATCTACAACACTGCCAACCTTTGTGTCATCGGTAAACTTACTAACCCACCCTTCCATTTCTTCATCCAAGTCATTTACAAAAACTACAAACGGCAGAGGCCCAAGAACAGATTCCTGTGGAATACCACTGGTCACCGACCTCCTGCAGGAATACTTTCCATCCATTAGCGCTTGCAGTTTTCTTTCAGCCAGCCAATTCTGTATTCTTACTCTTCAGAGGGTCGGTGTGGACTGGTTGGGCCAAAGAGCCTGTTTCCACACTGTAGGGAATCTAATCTAATCTAATTGTTCTACGGGAAATGCACAACAGGAATGTGGAGGTTTTTTTAAGGAGCACTTGTTGCAAGTGTTGGATAACTTTGTCCTGCTGAGATAGGCAAGGAATGGTAAGGTGAAGGAGCATTGGATGACAAGAGAAGAAGACTTTCTCATCAAGAGGAAGAAGGAAGCTTACTTAAGGTTGAGGAAGCAAGGATCTGGCACAGCTTTAGAGGACAATATTAGGCAAGAACTTTCAAAAGCTGATTGGGGGCAGATGTTCACAGGTAAGTAGATGGCTGGAAAATGGGAAGCCTTCAAATCTGAGACAACCAGAGTCTAGAGACAGTATATTCTTGTCAGGGTGAAAGCAAAGGCTGGTAGGTGCAGGGAATGCTAGATGAGTGGAGAAAATTAGGTTTTGGTTAAGAAAAAGAAGGAAGGATACGTCAGGTATAGATAGGAGAGATTGAGTGAATCCTTAGAAGAGTAATAAGGCAGTAGGAGTATACATAAGAGGGAAACCAGGAGGGCAAAAAGGAGACATAGAACATAGAACATAGAAGAATACAGCGCAGTACAGGCCCTTCGGCCCTCGATGTTGCGCCGATCCAAGCCCACCTAACCTACACTAGCCCACTATCCTCCATATGCCTATCCAATGCCCGCTTAAATGCCCATAATGAGGGAGAGTCCACCACTGCTACTGGCAGGGCATTCCATGAACTCACGACTCGCTGAGTAAAGAAACTACCCCTAACATCTGTCCTATACCTACCCCCCCTTAATTTAAAGCTATGCCCCCTTGTAATAGCTGACTCCATACGTGGAAAAAGATTCTCACTGTCGACCCTATCTAAACCCCTAATCATCTTATACACCTCTATCAAGTCACCCCAAATGAGATAGCTTTGGCAAATACATTTCAGGAGAATACATTAAGGACAAAAAGGTAACTAGGGAGAGAATAGGGCTCCTCAAAGATCAGAAAGGCGGCTTTTGTGTGGAGCCGCAGTAGATGGGGGAGATACTAAACGAGTATTTTGCATCAGTGTTTACTGTGGAAAAGGGCCTGGAAGATATAGAATGTGGGGAAATAGATGGCGACATCTTGAAAAATGTGCATATTACAGAGGAGGAGGTGCTAGGTGTCTTGAAATGCTTAAAAGTGGATAAATACCCAGGACCTGATCCGGAGTACCCTAGAACACTGTGGGAATTTAGGGAAGTGATTGCTGGGCTCCTTGCTGAGATATTTGTATCATCGATAGTCACAGGTGAGGTGCCAGAAGACTGGAGTTGGCTAACGTGATACCACTATTTAAGAAAGGTGGTAAGGAAAAGCCAGGGAACTATAGACTGTTTAGCTTGACATTGATGGTGGACAAGTTGTTGAAGGGAATCCTGAGGGACAGGATTTACATGTATTTGAAAAGGCAAGGACTGATTAGGGAGAGTCAGCATTGCTTTGTGCGTGGGAAATCATGTCTCACGAACTTGATTTGAGTCTTTTGAAGAAGTAACAAGGAGGATTGATGAGGGCAGAGTGATGGACATTATCCAATTGGACTTCAGTAAGGCATTCGACAAGGTTACCTATGGGAAACTGGTTAGCAAGGTTAGATCTCACGGGATACGGGGAGAACTAGCCATTTGGATAGAACTGGCTCAAAGATAGAAGACAGAGGGTGGTGGTGGAGGGTTGCTTTTCAGACTGGAGGCCTGTGACCAGTGGAGTGCCACAAGGATCAGTGCTGGGCCCACTACATTTTGTCATTTATATAAATGATTTGGATGTGAACATGGGACGTATAATTAGTAAGTTTTCAGATGACACCAAAATTGTAGGTTTAGTGGGCAGCGAAGAAGGTTACCTCAGAGCACAATGGAATCTAGATTAGATGGGCCAATGGACTGAAGAGTGGCAGAGTGTTTTCATTGGAGAAAAGAAGGTTTAGGGGTGACTTGATAGAGGTGTACAAGATGATTAGAAGTTTAGATAGGGTCGACAGTGAAAATCTTTTTCCGCGTATGGAGTCAGCTATTACAAGTGGGCATAGCTTTAAATTAAGGGGGGGTAGGTATAGGACAGATGTTAGGGGTAGGTTCTTTACTCAGCGAGTCGTGAGTTCATGAAATGCCCTGCCAGTAGCAGTGGTGGACTCTCCCTCATTATGGGCATTTAAGCGGGCATTGGATAGGCATATGGAGGATAATGGGCTAGTGTAGGTTAGGTGGGCTTGGATCGGCGCAACATCGAGGGCCGAAGGGCCTGTACTGTGCTGTATTCTTCTATGTTCTATGTCTATGTTCTATGTTCTAGATGCAGTTTAATTTAGATAAATGTGAGGTCCTGCATTTTGGAAAAGCAAATCAGAGCAGGACTTGGACACTTTATGGTAAGGTCCTTGAGAGTGTTGCTGAACAAAGAGACATTAGAGTGCAGGTTCATAGTTCTTTGAAAGTAGAGTCGCAGTTAGATAGGATAGTGAAGAAGGCGTTTGGTATGCTTTCCTTTATCGGTCAGAGTATTGAGTACATAAGTTGGGAGGTCATGTTGTGGCTGTACAAGACATTGGTTAGGCCACTTTTGGAATACTCATGCACTTCTGGTCTTCCTATCGGAAAGATGTTGTGAAACTTGAAAGGGTTCAGAAAAGATTTACCAGGATGTTGCCAGGGTTGGAGGATTTGAGCTATAGGGAGATGCTGAATAGGCCAGGGCTGTTTTCCCTGGGGCATCGGAGGCTGAGGGGTGACCTTATAGAGGTTTACAAAATCATGAGGGGCATGGATAGGATAAATAGACAAAGTCTTTTCCCTGAGGTGAGTGAGTCCAGAACTACAGGGCATAGGTTTAGGATGAGAAGGGAAAGATATAAAAGAGACCTAAGGGGCAATTATTTCACACAGAGGGTGGTGTGTGTATGGAATGGGCAGCCAGAGGAAATGGTGGACGCTGGTACAATTACACCATTTAAAAGGCATCTAGATGGGTATATGAATAGGAAGGGTTTGGAGGGATATGGGCCAACTGCTGACAAATGAGACTAGATTGCATTGGGATATCTGGTCAGCATGGATGAGTTGGACCGAAGGGACTGTTTCTGTGCTGTACATCTCTATGACTCTATTACAGGGTAGCTGGGAAAGAACTCAGAAAGGACTGAGGAGAGCTAGGAGTGGGCATGAAAAAACCATGGAAGGAAGGATTAGGGAAAACCCAAAGGCTTTTTACACTGACTGAGAAATAAGAGAATGATCAGAGAGAGGGTAGGGCTGATCAGGGATAATGGAGGGGACTTGGGCCTGGAGTCGGAAGAGGAAGTGGAGGCCCTAAATGAGTTTTTTGCTTCAGTATTCACTAGAGAGTGGGACCTTGTTGATAGTGAGAACACCATGGACCAGGTTAATAGGCTTGAAGAGATTGATATGAAGAAAGTGGATTTGCTGGAAATTCTGGGACACATCAAGGTAGATAAGTCACCAGGGCTGAACCAGATATATCCAAAGTTACTACGGGAAGTGAGGAATGAGATTGCTGTGCCTCTGGTGATGATCTTTGCATCCTCACTCTCCACAGGAGTAGTACCGGATGATTGGAGAGAGGCGAATGTTGTTCCTCTGTTCAAGAAAGGGAATAGGGAAATCCTGGAATTATAGACCAGTCCGAGAGATAGGATTTATGACTATTTGGAAAAACATAGTTTGATAAAGATAGTCAGCATGGCTTTGTGAGGGGCACATCATGCCTCACAAATCTTATTAAGTTCTTTGAAGATGTGATGAGACAAGTTGATGAAAGTCGAGTAGCGGATGTGGTGTATATGGATTTCAGTAAGGCATTTGATAAGGTTCCCCAAGGTATTGTTTGTGTTGTTCATAAACGATGGAGATGAGAACGTGTGGGTGATGTGAAGTAAGTTTGCAGATAACACGAAGACTTACCAGGTAGTTGACAGTGAGGAAGACGGTCTTGGCTTACAAGGGGATACAGACAGATCGATCAGATGGGCAGATCAGTGGCAGTGGAATTTAACCCTGATAAATGTGAGGTGATGCAATTTGGACGAAGTATCAAGACAAGAGAGAAGTCAATGAATGGCAGGACATGAGGAAGCTCCATAAACAGAGACATTTGGGGTGTTTGTCCACAGATCCATGAAGGTGGCAGGCCAGGTTATCAGGATAGTTAAAAAAGCATATGGGACATTTGCCTTTGTCAGACATGACACAGATTATAACAGCAGGGAGGTTATGTTAGAGCTGTACAGAACTTTCATTAGACCACAGCTGGAGTATTACATGCAGTTCCAGTCACTGCACGATTGGAAGGATGTGATTGCACTGTGGGGGTGCAGATGAGATTCACTGGGATGTTGTCTGGGATGGAGCATTTCACCAATGAAAGAGAGGCTGGATAAGGTCAGTTTTTTTTGGAGCAGAGAACATTGAGTGGCGACTTGATAGAGATGTATAAGATTATGAAGGACATGGACAGGGTGGGTAGAATGCAATCGAAGGGTCCATAACACAGGGGTGTGATTTTAAAGTGAGAGCAGAAGGTTTAGAGGTTTACAGAATTTCACCCAGAGGATGGTAAGAATCTGGAATGCAATGCCTGGGAGGGTAGTTCAGATGGGAAACCTCACAACCTTTAAAAAGTACCTGGTTAAGCAGCTGAAGTGCCATATATCAAGGCTAGGGGCCAAGTGCTGGAAACTGGTTGATTTTTGTTGGTGCAGATTTGATAGGCCAAAGGGCCTCTTTTATACCATATGGTTGTGAGTGTGCAATCCTTTATTCTTCTTTTCCTCTAATTATTTCATACCGGTACCCATATCCGACCAAATTATTTTCCCCTCAGTGTCCAATGTTAGAATAGACTCTTTCTACCTGGATCAGATGATCGTAAACTGATTGTTGAATTTTGCAGAAGCCAGGCTGGAAGACCACCCTAAAAACAAACAAAAACAATTACAAACCAGAAGAGTGCACCTTAAGTCCCAGCAGTGCCCGACAGTGAGAAGGGAGACCAGTGCCTGAGCTGACCGGATTTAGTGTGGCAGTAGAAACCTGGTTACCCTCCCACTCTCCGCAGGGTTCGACTGCACCCCTCCCATCTCAGTTCAGTTACCCATTCTGGCAGAGCTCAGCCCTCCTAATGCTTCTCTCTTAACCACCTCATCCAAACCCCTTCTCCTGGTAGACTCTGTTCCTGACCCCACCTCCCGTAAGCCAGGCAGTATGCCCATATTTCAGCCCCTTGGCCCCTGAGCTCCCAGGATGACAGTGCTTACAGTGTTTAATGGCTCTCACCAGATCCCACTCAGCACAGATGTAGGGTCCAGGACGCAGAATGACAAACAGACCTATCTCCTGAGCAAGGTTCAGAAAATACTCGATATCTTTAGCCTTGCTGAAGTCATATTCCCCAGGGTTCGTTTCATGGTAATTCCAGGCAACGTATCTGAGAAGGTGAATGAGAAGATAGAACAACAGATACAAAGTTATTTACTGCCCAGGTGAAAGGATCCACACAATCCCACACCTGCCAACTTGAAACAATTTCATAATCCCAGTATTCATCACCAAGGGGAGATTACAAACTGGAAACACTTTGAGGGTTCGATATGCAGATTACTATCATTGACAGTGTTATTGAGCAGCTCACACTCATCAATAACCTGCTCAGTGATGCCCAGTTTGTGTTCTACCAGGGCCGCTCAGCTGCTGACCTCAGTATAGCCTTCATTGAAACATGGACAAAAGAAGTGAATTCCAGAGGGGAGGGGAGAGGGACAGCCCTTGACATCAAGGCTGCATTCGACCGAGTGTAGTATCATGGAGCCCTGGCTAAACTGGATTCAGTGGGAACCAGGAGCAAACTCTCTGCTGGTTGGAGTCACACCTGGTACATAAGAAGATGGCCATGGTCATCGGAGTTCAGTCATCTCAGCTCCAGGACGACTCTGCAGGAGTTCCTCAGGGTAGTATCCTAGGCCAAACCATTTTCAGCTGCCTCATCAATAACCTTCACTCCAGCTTAAAGTCAGAAATGGGGATATTCACTGATGATTGTACAATGTTCAGCACCGCTCAAGACTCCTCAGATACTGAAGCAAGCCATGTTCAAACACAATGTGACCGAGTCAATATGCAGGCTTAGGTTGACAAGTGACAAATACCATTCACTGCATACAAATACCAGGAAATATCTATCTCCAACAAGAGAAATTTTAATAATCGCCCCTTGACATTCAATGGCATTACCATCACTGAATCCCTTAGTACCAATATCCTGGGGGCTACTACTGATCAGAAACTGAACTGGATTAGCCACATAAATATTGTGGCCAGATAAATATTGTGGCTATAAGAGCAGGTCAGAGGCTAGGAATCCTGCAGCAAGTAACTCATTTCCTGACTTCTAAAGCCTGTCCACCACATACAAGACACAAAGAACAAAGAAAATTTACAGCCCAGGAACAGGCCTTTCGGCCCTCCAAGCCTGAGCCGATCCAAATCTACTGCCTAAACCTGTCGGTCAATTCCTGAGCATCTGTATCCCTCTACTCCCCACCTACCCATGCATTTATCCTGACACATCTGAAATGAATCTACCGTGCCTGCCTCCGGCAACGCGTTCCAAATACCCACCACCCTCTGTGTGAAGTACTTGCTGTGTGTATCCCCCTTAAACTTTCCACCTCTCACCTTGAAAGCATGACCTCTCATTATTGAATCCTTCACCCTGGGAAAAAACTTATTTCTACCCACTCTGTCTACACCCTTCATGATTTTATAAACCTCAATCAGGTCATCCCTCAATCTCCTTTTTCCTAACTTCACTTTCTCTATTAGTCTACAACGGCGAACCTTATCAAACACCTTACTAAAGTCCACGTATATGACAACAAAAGCCCTTCCTTCATCTATCAACTTGGTCACTTCCTCAAAGAACTCTATTAAGTTGGTAAGGCATGATCTCCCCCACACAAAACCATGTTGCCTATCACTGATAAGCCCATTCTTTTCTAAATATAAATAGATCCTATCCCTCAGTACCTTCTCCAGCAACTCCCCCACCACCGAGGTCAGGCACACTGGTCTGTAGTTACCCAGAATATCCCTTCTACCCTTCCTGTACAGAGGGACAACATGAGCAACCCTCCAGTCCTCCAGCACCTCACCTGTATTTAAGGATGCCACAAAGATATCTGTCAGGGTCCCAGCCATTTCCTCTCTCGCCTCCCTCGGCAACCTGGGATAGATCCCCTCCGGTCCTGGGGATTTGTCCACCTTAATAACCTCTAGTCTACCCAACACATCTTCCCTACTTATGTCACCGTGATCCAGACTAACCAAACGTTTTTCTCTAATCTCAACACTCATCATGTTCCTCTCCTCAGTGAACACTGATGCAAAGTAATCATTCAGAATCTCACCCATTCCCTCAGGTTCAACACACAGCCTTCCTTCGTTATCCTTTAGTGGACCAATCCATTCTCTAGTTACCTGCTTGCTTCCTATAGAAGAATAAAATGCTTTGGGATTCTCCTTAATTCTGCTCGCTAAAGCTATTTCATGACCCCTTTTAGCTCGCTTGATTCCTCGTTTAAGACTTGTCCTACTCTTCCGATATTCTTCCAGGGCCCATTCTGTTCTTAGCTGCCTGGACCTTATGTACACTTCCCTTTTCCTTTTGGCTAGTCGTACAATTGCTCCTGTCATTCACGGTTCACGAATCTTGTCCTTCCTAACCTTTGCCTTCAATGGGATATCTTCGAGGAGAAAGTGAGGACTGCAGATGCTGGAGATCAGAGCTGAAAATGTGTTGCTGGAAAAGCGCAGCAGGTCAGGCTGCTGGACACACTTTCCTCATTCCTGAAGAAGGGCTTATGCCCGAAACGTCGATTCTCCTGCTCCTTGGATGCTGCCTGACCAGCTGCGCTTTTTCAGCAACACATTTTCAGCTTCAATGGGATATGCCTATCCTGCACTATCTTTAACCTATCTTTGAAAGCCTCCCACATCTCAAATGTCGAATTCCCTTCAAATAGCTGTGTCCAATCCACATTTCCAAGCTCCTGCCTAATTTTGATATAATTAGTCTTGGCCCAGTTTAGTACTCTTCCCTTAGGACCACTCTCTTCTTTATCTACAAGTATTCTAAAACTTACAGAATTGTGGTCACTGTTCCCAAAGAAATCCCCCACTGTAACTTCTACCACCTGTCCTGGCTCGTTCCCCAGTACCAGGTCCAATATGGCCCCTTCCCTTGTTGGACTATTGACATACTGCTCTAAAAAACTCTCCTGGGCGCTTCTTACTAATTCTACCCCATCCAGACCTCTGACGTTAAGTGTATCCCAGTCAATGTTGGGAAAATTATAAACCCCCATTACCACTACCCTGTTGCCTCTATATCTTTCCATAATCTGTTTACCTGTTTGTTCTTCTACCTCACGCTCACTGTTGGGAGGCCTGTAATACAGCCCCAACAATGTAACTGCATCCTTCTTATTTCTCAGCTCCACCCATAATGCCTCACTACCTAAGCCCTCCATAGCGTCCTCCTTTAGCACAGCCGTGATATCGTCCCTGACCAGCAATGCAACTCCACCCCACCCCACCCCACCCCGTCCTGTCTGAAGCATCAATATCCTGGAACATTTAATTGCCAATCATCATGCCCTTCCTTCAACCAAGTCTCTGTGATTGCAATAACGTCATACTCCCAGGCACCAATCCAAGCCCTAAGTTCATCTGCCTTACACACTATACTCCTTGCATTAAAGTAGATACATTTCAGGCCACCAGTTCTTTTGCGTTCATCTGCTCTCTGCCTATTCTTCTCTTTATTAATATTATCTTCATAATTCTTACAGTCTCCAGTCTCCACCTCGCTGCCTAATTGTCTTCTCCTCTGGCTCCCAGCCCCCTGCTACATTAGTTTAAAACCTCCCCAACAGCAGTAGCAAAAACCCCCCCAAGGACATTGGTTCCGGTCTGGTTCAGATGTAGACCATCCATTTTGTAATAGTCCCACCTTCCCCAGAACCAGTCCCAATGTCCAACAAATCTGAACCCCTCCCTCCTACACCATCTCTCAAGCCACGTGTTCATCCTGCCTATTTTTTCATTTCTACACTGACTAGCACATGGCACTGGTAATAATCCCGAGATCACTACCTTTGAGGTCCTCCTCTTTAACTTCTCTCCTCGCTCCGTGAATTCTTCTTTCAAGACCTCATCTCGTTTCCTACTTATATCGTTGGTGCCTATACGCACCAAGACAACTGGCTGTTCACCCTCCCCCTTTAGAATGCTCTGTAGCCGATCAGTGACATCCCTGACCCGAGCACCTGCGAGGCAACATACCATCTGGGAGTCCTGTTTTCGGCCACAGAAGCGCCTCTCTACTCCACTCACAATAGAATCCCCAATGACTATGGCCCTATGAGTCTTTTTCCAGCCCTTCTGAACAGCAGTGCCTGCCACGATGTCTTAATCCTGTCAACTGCTGCCCTCCCCTGGTGAGCCATCTCCCCCAACAGTATCCACAAGTCAGAAGTGTGATGAAATAATCGCTATTTGTTAGGTGGGCACCTAAAAATAAGGTGATGCTGGAAACAAACCAAACAGCTGGAATAACATGCTAGGTATAACAGTCACATGCGAGGACCCTCATGTTAAACTACCACCATCGTCTCTCTCTCTCTCTCTGTGGGACTCGGGTCTGGTAAGACAATGGAGACTTTACCTTCGTACCATGATTGTTTAGTTTTTGTATTTTTTAACGATTGTGGACTGAAGTGAGCAAAAAACTGTTTGAAATCCGCATTTTAAAGAACTACTTGCATGTTTCGGAAAACAAATCACTTGAAGCTTATGGCCTGCCTCATGTAAATAGTTGTTTGAACAAACAGTGAAAGATCGCAGGTGCATTGGAGCTGAGGAGTTCAGTGTACAGATGGAGCTGAGTGGCAAGAAGAGCTGATTGACCTACGGACAAGTGATCAGTTAGCGGTGAAAAAGCTTTTTGTCTATCAACAACTGTGTGACTGGTTCTTAAGTAACTGAAGAGCCTGGGGCTCGGCACAATACTGGGAGAAGTGCTTTAATCTCCACCAGCACAGGATCTGTCTTTCTGTTCTCTGCAGTTAAAGCCCATTTAAACCTGAAAAAAAAATCATTTCCTGCTTCCTTCAGTGGTTGCTCTAAGTCGTGAATTTCTGATTGATTCAGAAATATTTTAAATGTGAATCATTCTCTTGAAAACTAATGGGAACTTTCAGAAAAGGGAAGCCCGGAAGAGATTTTCAGATCAGCAAGAACCAATTTCGCAACGCTTGGGAACAAAGTAAGCTGAACAATTGGTCCAATTTTCTTCCACTGTCCACGTGCTTTGTTCTATCTGTGTGTGCTTAACAGGGAGTTTATAAATGGATAAAAGCTTGAATTGGAATGTTATATCCCAACAGGTTATAACTGTGTACCTGCAGCTAGGGTCTAATTACTTGAAATAAACTTGAAAATATTCTTGTTAAGTACAGAAACATGATCTATGCTTTCTATCAACCTGCGTCTGAAAAATCAGGTAAATTTGACAATATTCTGTACTTAGTTTAAAATATTTAATGGTTGTGATGCTTCTGCAAATAGTGGGGCTTGATTTCCAGTGCATGATGCCTGACTGGTGTAACAGCTCAGCCTGAGAGTGTGCTGGAGACATGTTCAACAGAAGCATTCAAAAGGGAATTAAGGTTATTTGAAACAATTGGCTAAATGTTGGCATATTCACCTAACCTATCCATACCCATTTGGAAGTTTCTTATTTCTTCAGTGGAACTTAGTTTCCCATCTATTTTGTGTGATCTGCGAATTTGGCAGCCAGACCTTCTATCCATGCATCCAAGTCATTAATATAGACTGTAATCAGTTGGGGCTCAAGAACTGAATACTGTGGAACTCAAATAGTTACATTCTGTCAACCAAAAAAAAATCCATTTATCTGGATTCTCATCTTTCTATTGGTTAACCAATTCTTTATCCAAGCTAATAAATTACTCCGAACCCCATGTATTTCTAATTAAGCAGAATGTTACAGCTGCGCTGAGGATATCTTGGAAGGCTCATCCAGCAAGGCTGTATGGTAGAACTCAGGAATAAGAAAGGAGCAATCACTGTGATGGAGTTATACTGTAGGCGTCCGAAAGTCAGTCTAAGAAGCAAGAACCTTTGGAGTGAGAAAAACAGCCTTAGCTTCTGTTCAGTCAGCTGTAACTGGAGTAGTGTAAACTTCTTTGCCATCTTGCGCTCCCAAAGAAGGTTGTAAAGCAGTGAGAGAAGACAGGCATTTAAGAACTGTAAGGCTACTCGGTGACTTCAGCCCATCATTTCAATACCAACCAACAAACACCCAACTGAACCAATCCCATTTTCCTGCTCTTGGTCCATTGTCTGCTCTGCCATGCCATTTTAAGAGCTCATCCAGATGCTTCTTAAATGTTGTCAGAGTACCTGCATTTATAACTCTCTCAGGAAGCACCTTCCATATTATACCAACCTTAAGGTGTTTTTTTTTTCCCAGATCTCCTCACCTTAACTTTATGCCCCCTGGTCTTAGACACATCTGCCTTACGGAAATAAATTCTCACAAAGTACCCTGTCTATATCTCTCATAATTCTGTATCCCTCAATGAGATCTCCCCAACCACCTCTGCTCCAAGGAAAACAAACCCACTCTATCCAGTCTCTCCTCATACCTGAGACTTTCCATCCCAGGTGACACTCTGGTGAATCTCCTCTGCACCCTTTCCAGTGCAGCCACATCCTTCCGATGGTGTGGCGATCAGAACTACACATGATATTCTATCTGCAGCCCAACTAATGTTTTATAAACTTGTAACACAATTTCCATGCTCTGATAATCTCCACCCCAGCTACTGAAGGTAAGCATCCATATATCCTCCTCACTATCAACAACACCACTAATTTTTGTGTCATCTGCAAACTTACTAATTATACCTTCTACATTCACACCCAAGTCATTAATGTCTCTAACAATCAGCAATAGTCCCAGCACCGATCCCAGTGGTCACCATTTCCAAGCACAAAAGCAACCCTCTACTATCACCCTTTGCCTCCTGTTTGTCAGTCAATTTTAGATTCAGTTTGACAACTTGCCTTGGATCCCAATGGCTGTTACCTTTTGGATCAGCCTTCCACATTTAAACTTTGCTCATAAGAGAATCCCTCCATCCTGGGGATCATCCTCATGAACCTTCTCTGAAGTGCCTCCAACAAAAGCTTCCCTTAAATAAGGGAACCAAAACTGCTCACAGTACTCCCGATGTGGTCCCCCCAGCACCCTATCCAGTTGCAGTAAGACTTCCCTACTCTTGTTCTCCAACCTCCTTGAAATAAGGGCCAATGTTCCATTACCTACTGCATCTGTGTTTGGGGCACAATTCCCCCAAGTCCCTTTGTGTTGCAGCTTTCTGCATTTTTCTCCATTTAAATATATTCTGTTCTTTTGATCTCTCTTCCTAAACAAACTTCACATTTTCCCCACATTATACATCATTAGACAACTTTTTGCCCACTCGCAAACTCATGTAACTGATTTTTGTCACTTATATAAATAATCTGGATGTGAATATAGGATGTACGGTTAACAGGTTTGCAGATGACATCAAAATAGGTGATCTAATAGATCGTGAAGATTATCTCAGAATACAATGGGATCTCGATTAGGTGGACCAATAGGCCAAGAAGTGGTAGATGGAGTTTAACTTAGAATAAATGTGTTGCATTCTGGTAAGGCAAACCATGGCAGGGCTTATAAATTAATGATAGGGCCCGGAGTGTTGCTGAAAAACAGACCTAGTTCCTTGAATGTGGAGTTCCAGGTAGACAGGGTGGTAAGGAAGGGTTTGGTACATTTGCCTTTATTGGTTAGTGCACTGAGTATAGGAGTTGGGATGTCATGCTACGGCTGTACAGGACATTAGCAAATGTAATATTGCATTCAATTCTGATCGCCCTTCTATAGAAAGAATGTTGTTGTGGTTCTGTTCGCCGAGCTGGCAATTTTTGTTGCAAACGTTTCATCCCCTGTCTAGGTGACATCCTCAGTGCTTGGGAGACTCCTGTGAAGCGCTTCTGTGGTGTTTCCTCCGGCATTTATAGTGGCCTATCCCTGCCGCTTCCGGTTGTCAGTTTCAGCTGTCCACTGTAGTGGCCGGTATATTGGGTCCAGGTCGATGTGTTTGTTGATGGAGTTTGTGGATGAGTGCCATGCTTCTAGGAATTCCCTGGCTGTTCTTTGTTTGGCTTGCCCTATAATGGTAGTGTTGTCCCAGTCAAATTCATGTTGCTTGTCGTCTGCGTGTGTGGCTACTAAGGATAGCTGGTCCATGGACATCAACTAGCCACGAAACGCCACGACCAGCTATCCTTAGTAGCCACACATGCAGACAACAAGCAACATGAATTCGACTGGGACAACACTACCATTATAGGGCAAGCCAAACAAAGAACAGCCATGGAATTCCTAGAAGCATGGCACTCATCCACAAACTCTGGATCAGTGGTGCTTGAAGAGCACAGCAATTCAGGCAGCATCCGAGGACAGGCAAAATTGACGTTTCGGGCAAAAGCCCTTCATCATGAAGGGCTTTTGCCCGAAACGTCGATTTTGCCTGTCCTCGATGCTGCCTGAATTGCTGTGCTCTTCCAGCACCACTGATCCAGAATCTGGTTTCCAGCATCTGCAGTCATTGTTTTTAACTCATCCACAAACTCCATCAACAAACACATCGATCTGGACCCAATATACCGGCCACTACAGCGGACAGCTGAAACTGACAACCGGAAGCGGCAGGGACAGGCCACTATAAATGCCGGAGGAAACACCACAGAAGTGCTTCACAGGAGGCTCCCAAGCACTGAGGATGTCACCTAGACAGGGGACGAAACGTTTGCAACAAAAATTGCCAGCTCGGCGAACAGAACCACAACAACGAGCACCCGAGCTACAAATTTAGATTAGATTAGATTAGATTAGATTATATTACGTACAGTGTGGAAACAGGCCCTTCGGCCCAACAAGTCCACACTGCCCCGCCGAAGCGCAATCCACCCATACCCCTACATTTACCCCTTACCTAACACTACGGGCAATTTAGCATGGCCAATTCACCTGACCTGCACATCTTTGGACTGTGGGAGGAAACCGGAGCACCCGGAGGAAAACCACGCAGACATGGGGAGAATGTACAAACTCCACACAGTCAGTCGCCTGAGGCAGGAATTGAACCCGTGTCTCTGACGCTGTGAGGCAGCAGTGCTAACCACGTCTTCACCCAAACTTAGAAAGAATGTTGTTAAACTTGAGAGGGTGCAGAAAAGTTTAACAAGGATTTCCAGGGGCTGGAAGGTTTGAGCTATCAGGATAGGGTGAATAGGCTGGCGCTATTTCCCTGGAGCGGAGGCTAAGGAGCGACCTTATGGAGGTTTATAAAATCATGAGGAGCATGGATAGGGTGACTAGCCAAAATCTTCTTCCTCGGCGGGGGGAGTCTAAAAGCAGACAACATTGGTTTAATTGGTTTAAGGGAGCAAAGATTTAAAAAGGGCCCGATTTCATACAGAGGGTGGTGTGGAACGGCTGCCAGAGGACGTGGTGGAGGCAGATACAATTACAATATTTAAAAGGCACCTGGGTGTATGAACAGGAAGGGTTTCGAGGGATATGGGCCAAATGGTAGCAAATGGCACTAGATCAGATTGAAATGTCTAGGTCAGTGCGGATGCGTTGAATTAAAGGGTCTGTTTCCGTGCTGTATGACTTTATGATTTTATCATTATCTCTCTGTAAACTGTTTGTACCCCCTTTGCAAGCTGTCTTTCTACCTATTTTTGTGTCATTTACAAATCTGGCTGCAGTACATTCACTTCCTTCCTCCCAGTCATTAATATATATCATAAACAGATGCAGTCCCAGCACTGAACCGTGTGGAGCCCAGTGGTCACTTGTCACCAACGTGAAAAAGGACCCTTTATCCCCACTCTGTCTCCTGCTCATGAGCCAATCCTTTATCCAAGCCAATATATTACTTCCAACACCATGGGCTCTTATCTTATAACTCTATATCTTATGAATAAGGAAAGTCAGGGGGCAGAGTTGAGTATGGTAGCCATTACAAAAGAGAAAGTGCTAGAAAAGCTAAAAGGTCTAAAAATTGATAAATCTCCTGGCCCCGATGGGCTACATCCTAGAGTTCTGAGAGGAAATAGCGGAGGCGCTGACTGTGATCTTTCAAAAATCACCGGAGTCAGGGAACATCCCGGATGATTGGAAAATCGCTGATGTAACCCCCTTGTTCAAGAAAGGATCAAGACAAAAGATGGAAAATTATAGGCCGATTAGCCTAACCTCGGTGGTAGCTAAAATTCTAGATTCCATCATAAAGGATGAAATTTCTAAATTCTTAGAAGTGCAGCGTCAGATTAAAACAAGTTAGCATGGATTTAGTAAGGGGAGGTCGTGCCTAACAAACCTATTAGAATTCTTTGAAGAGGTAACAAGTAGGTTAGGCCAAGGAAACTCAGTGGATGTTATCTGTCTAGACTTCTAAAAGACCTTTGATAAGGTGCCTTACGGGAGGCTGCTATGTAAGGTGAGGGCCCATGGTGTTCGAGGTGAGCTACTGGCATGGATTGGGGATTGGCTGTCTGACAGAAGGCAGAGAGTTGGGATAAAAGGTTCTTTTTTGGAATGGCAGCTGGTGACAAGTGGTGTCCTGCAGGATTCAGTGTTGGGGCCATAGATGTTCACTTTATATTAATGATCTGAATGAAGGGACTGGGGACATTCAGGCGAAGTTTGCCGATGATACGAAGTTAGGTGGACAGGCAGGTGGTACTGAGGAGGTGGGGAGGCTGCAGAAAGATTTAGACAGTTTAGGAGACTGGTCCAGGAAATGGCTGATAAAATTCAACGCGAACAAGTGCGAGGTCTTGCACTTAGGAAAAAAGAATACAGGCATAGACTATTTTTTAAACAGGTGAGAAAATTCATAAAGCCGAAGTACAAAGGGATCTCTGAGTGCTAGTACAGGATTCTCTAAAGGTTTATTTGCAGGTTAAGTCATGATTAAGAAAGCGAATGTAATGTTGTCATTTATCTCAAGAGGGTTGGAATATAAAAGCAGCGATGTGCTTCTGAGACTTTATAAAGCTCTGGTTAGGCCCCATTTAGAATACAGTGTCCAGTTTTGGGCCCCACACCTCAAGAAGGACATACAGTCACTGGAGCGTGTCCAGCAAACATTCACACAGATGATCCCTGGAATGGCAGGCCTAACCTATGATGATTGGCTGAGAATCCTGGGATTGTATTCATTAGAGTTTAAAAGGTTGAGGGGAGATCTAATAGAAACTTACAAGATAATGCATGGCTTAGAAAGGGTGGATGCTGGGAAGTTGTTTCTGTTTGGTGAGGAGACTAGGACCCATGGGCATAGCTTTAAAATTAGAGGGAGTCAATTTAGAACGGAAATGAGGAGACATTTCTTCAGCCAGAGAGTGGTGGGCCTGTGGAATTCATTGCCACGGAGCACAGTGGAGGCCGGGATGTTAAATGTCTTCAAGGCAAAGATTGATAAATTCTTAATCTCACAAGGAATTAAGGGATACGGGGAGAGTGTGGGTAAGTGGAATTGAAACACCAATCAGCCATGATTAAATGGTGGCGTATACTCGATGGGCCGAATGGCCTTGCATCCACTCCTATGACTTATGGTCTTAACATTTTGTGAGGTACCTTGTTGAACATCTTCTGGAAGTCCAAATACAATACAGCTACTGATTCTCCTCTATCCACTCAAATTGAGACCTCCTCGAAAATCTCTAATAATTTATGATTCGAAGGAGTCGATGTTGGACTGGGGTGGACAAAGTTAAAAATCACACAGCAACAGGTTATAGTCCAACAGGTTTATTTGGAAGCGCAGCAGGTCAGGCAGCATCCAAGGAGCAGGAGAATTGACGTTTCGGGCATAAGCCCTTCTTCAGGAATGAGGAAGGCGTGCCAAGCAGGCTAAAATAAAAGGTAGGGAGGAGGGACTTGGGGGAGGGGCGTTGGGAATGCGATAGGTGGAAGGAGGTTAAAGTGAGGGTGATAGGCCGGAGTGGGGTGGGGGCGGAGAGGTCAGGAAGAAGATTGCAGGTCAAGAAGGCGGTGCTGAGTCCGAGGGTTGGGACTGAGATAAAGTGGGGGGAGGGGAAATGAGGAAGCTGGAGAAATCTGCATTCATCCCTTGTGGTTGGAGGATTCCTAGGCGGAAGATGAGGCGCTCTTCCTCCAGGTGTCGTGTTGCCATGGTCTGGCAATGGAGGAGGCCAAGGACCTGCATATCCTTGGTGGAGTGGGAGGGGGAGTTAAAGTATTCAGCCATGGGGGCGGCACCTCCACACACATCATTTACTGCATCCGCTGCACCCAATGTGGCCTCCTCTATATTGGGGAGACAGGCCGCCTACTTGCGGAACGTTTCAGAGAACACCTCTGGGACACCCGCACCAACCAACCCAACCGCCCCGTGGCTGAATACTTTAACTCCCCCTCCCACTCCACCAAGTTTGGAAAATGATGAAAAAAACTAGAAACAATCAAGTGAGAAAGTATTCAAGTGGAGCAGAGATAATTACAAAGTGGAAAGGTACCTGGCACAGATCCACTGAAATCAGAGGTAGGGACACTGCCACTGTGCTGCCAGGGTCAGGGACAGAGTTCTTATGGAGAAGGGAGAACAGCCAGAAGTTGTGGTACACATCAGTATCAATGATATAATTAGGAAAAGGGATGAGGACCTGAAAAGTGAATATAGGGAGTTAGTTTGGAAGCTAAAAGGCAGTACGAGCAGAGTAGTAATCTTAGGATTGCTACCAGTGCCAGGGGCTAGTGAGGCTGGGAACAGGGAGCGAGTGCAGCTGAACATGTGGCTGCAGGGCTGGTGTAGGAGGGAGGGCTTCAGATATGTGGATCATTGGGATACCTTTTGGGGAAGGTGGTACCTGTACAAGAAGGATGGTTGCACCTGAACTGGAGGGACATCACTAACCTGGGAGGGAGGTTTTCTAGAACTGTTCGGGAGGATTTAAACTAGATTGGTGGTGGAGGGTGAGAACCAGAGCTATGGATCAAATGATGGGAGTATGTAGTGAACAGCCAGATACAGTGTGCAGACAGTCTGTGAGGAGGGATAGACAGTTGATAGGACAAAGATGGAGTGATGGGTTGAAGTGTCTATTTTAATGCATGAAGCATCAGGAATAAGATTGATGAACTCAGTGGAGGATCAGTACTTGGAGCAATGATGCTGTGGCCATTACGGAGACTTGGATATCACAGGGGCAGGAATGGTTGTTGGAATTTCCAGGGCTTAGATGTTTCAAAAGGAATAGCAGGGGAGGTAAAAGAGGTGAGGGAGTGGCATTGCTAATCAGGGATAGTATCACAGCTGCAGAAAGGGAGGTCGTCGAGGAGGGTTTGTCTACAGAGTCAGTATGGATGGAAGTTAGAAACAGGAAAGGAGCAGTCACTTTATTAGGAATTTTCTACACACCCCTGAACTGGAAGTGAGCAAACCTACATCCAGAACCTCAACCTGAGCTACAAATCTTCTCAAAACAGAATTGTTGTCATAGGTAATTTAAACTTCCTTAATATTGATTGGAATCTCCTTAGTTCAAATAGTTTGATTTGAGCAGTTTTTGTCAGGTGTGTCCAGGAAGGATTCCTGATTCAATAGGCTGACTTAGGTTAAGGATTCTGGGTAATCCAAGATGGAGGATGGGAAAAATTTCTGGCTGTAACAGCTGCTCCTTTTTTGAGGTATTTTAGGTGCTGGAGGTGAGTTTCTCAAATTCCAGGAGCAGCAATTACTGTTTTATGTGCTGTTGCATTATTTTGGAACATTGGGAAAAAAAAGGTCAAAACAACAGCAAAAGAGAGAACAGCAGACAAAGGAAGCACATGGTGAGGTCATGGCAGGAGAGAGAAAAAAAACACCTGCACAGTTACTGCCTTTGCTGTTTGAATTCATGTATCGCTGGACATCGAAGTGCATCTGGGAAAACAGTGAAATATAAAAGAGACCCACGGGGCAACTTTTCCACACAGAGGGTGGTATGTTTATGGAATGAGCTGCCAGAGGAAGTGGTATAATTGCAACATTTAAGAGGCATTTAGATGGGTATATGAATAGGAAGGGTTTGGAGGGGTACTGGCAGGTGGGACTAGATTGGGTTGGGATATCTGATCAGCATGGACAGGTTGTACATCTCTATGACTCCAGAGGGGAGGTCATATTGGATTTGGTGCTTGGCAACAAGCCATGCCAAGTGTCAGATCTTGATGGGAGAACATTTCGGTGACAGTGATCACAACTCCCTGACCTTTACTATGCTCATGGAGAGAAACAGGAGCAGACAGTATAGGAAAGTATTTAATTGGGGGAGAGGGAATTACAATGCTATTAGGCAGGAACTGGGACACCTAAACTGGGAACAGATGTTTTCAGGGAAAGGCACAACAGAAATGTGGAGGATGTTTAGGAAGCACTTGCTAATAGTGCTGGATAGATTTGTCCCACTGAAGCAAGGAAGGGATGGTAGGGTGAAGGAACCGTTGGTGACAAGAGATGTGGAACATCTGGTCAAGAGGAAGAAGGAGGTTTACTTAAGGTTGAGGAGGCAATGATCAATCAGGGTTCCAGACAATTACAAGGTAGTCAGGAAGGAACTGAAGAATGGACTTAGGAGAACTAGAAGTAGGTATGAGAAAGCCTTGGCGGATAGGATTAAGAAAAATCCTAAGGCATTCTACACTTATGTGGCAAACAAGAGGATGGCCAGAGTGAGGGTAGGACCAATCAGGGATAGTAGGGGGGAAGCTTGTGCTTAGAATCGGAGGAGGGAGGGGAGTTCCTTAATGAATACTTTGCTTCAATATTCACGACTGAGAGGGACCTTGCCGTTTGTGATAACAGCGTGAAACAGACTGATATGTTCAAACAAATTGATATTAAGAAGGAGGATATGTTGAAAATATTGAAAAATATAAGGATAGTTAAGACCCTGGGCCAGACAGGATATATCCAAGGTTACTACGGGAAGCAAGGGAAGAGGTTAATGTGCCTTTGGCAATGATCTTTGCGTCCTCACTGTCCACAGGAGTACTGCCAGATGATTGGAAGGAGGTGAATGTTATTCCCTTGTTCAAGAAAGGGAATAGGGATAATCCTGGAAATTACAGACCAGTCAATCTTACATCAGTGGTGGGCAAATAATCGGAAAGAATTGTAAGGGACATGATTTATGATTACTTGAAAAACCATAGTTTGATTAGAGATAGTCAGCATGGCTTTGTGAGGGGCAGGTCATGCCTCACAAACCTGATTTAATTCTTTGAGGATGTGACAAAATACATTGATGAAGGTAGAGCAGTGGATGTGGTGTACATGGATTTTAGCAAGATTTTGATAAGGTTCCCCATGGCAGGCTCATTCAGAAATAAACAGGCATAACATACAAGGAAATCTGGCTGTCTGGGTACAGAATTAGTTGGCCTATAGAAGACAGAGGGTGGTGGCAGATGGAACTATTCAGCTTGGAGCTCAGTGACCAGTGGTGTTCTGTAGGAATCTGTTCTGGGGCCTCTGCTCTTTGTGATTTTTATAAATTTCTTGAATGAGGAAGTGGAAGGGTGGATTAGTAAGTTTGCTGATGACACGAAAGTTGGAGGAGTTGTGGATAGTGTGGAAGGCTGTTGTAGGTTGCAACGGAACAATGACAGGATGCAGAACTGAGCTGATAAGTGGCAGATAGAGTTCAACCTGGAGACATGTGAAGGGATTCATTTTGGAAGGTCAAATTTGAGTGCAGGATACAGAGTTAAAGACAGGATTCTTGGCAGTGTGGAAGAACAGAGGTATCTTGGGGTCCATGTCCACAGATCCCTCAAGGTTTGCCACCCAAGTTGATAAGGTTATTAAGAAGGCACACGGTGTTGACTTTCATTAGCAGGGGAATTGAGTTTAATAGCCACGAGGTTATGCTGCAGTTCTATAGAGCCCCGGTTAGACCACACTTGGAATATTGCGTTCAGTTCTGGTCGCCTCATTATAGGAAAGATGAGGAGATTTACCAGGATGCTGCCTGGTCTGGAGGTCATGTCTAAAGAAGAAAGGTTGAGGAGGCTAAGACTTTTCTCATGGAGTGAAGAAGGCTGAGAGGTGACTTGATAGAGGTGTATAAGATGATGAGGCATAGATGGAGTAAATAGTCAGAGACTTTTTTCCAGGGCAGAAATGTCTATCTGGAGGGGGCATAATTCTCAGGTGAATGGAGGAAGGTTTAGGGGAGATTTCAGAGTCGGTTCTTTACACAGAGTGGTGGTAGTAGAGTCAGATACATTAGGGACATTTAAGTGAGTCTTGGATAGGCACATCGGTGATAGTAAAATAAAGAGTATGTCAGTTAGTTTGATCTGTACTGTTCTATGTTCTATAATGAGTAATAGCAATGGGAGATTGTCAAGAGAGAAAAAAAACCTGCATTTCAATAGCATCTTCCATATCCACAGCCCTAAAATAATTTCCCTCCAATGCATTATTTTGTGCTGGGTTGTCTAAACTACAGCAGTAAATATATACACAGCAAGACCACAAACAGTAAAGAAACTGGTGAAAATAGAAGCTCAAACCTGTTTCTAATGTATTTTTAGAAAGGTAAATAATGCTACTATTATTCCTTTTATTCTTCTTTGTATCCAAGATTTATATCAGTTGTAGACTAGCCAACTTTTAGGGTATTTAAACGGTCATTGGATAGGCATATGGACGAGAATGAATAGTGTAGGTTAGATGGACAGATTGATGTCACAGGTTGGCCCAACATAGGGGGCCGAAGGGCCGGTATTGCTCTGTTATGTTCTATAAAGTAAGTGGGCAAGGGTGTGGTAAATGGAGTGTGAGAGAATGTGAAATTGTCCATTCTGGCAGGAAGAATAAGAAAGCATATGATCTAAATGGTGAGAGATTGCAGAGCTCTGAAATACAGAAGGATCTGAGTGCCCTCATGCATGAACCACAAAAGGTTAGTCTGCAGTTTAAGAATCAGAGATTACCCTTTTAAAACAGAGATGAGATGAAAACATTTTTTCAGAGGACTGTGAACTTTTCGACTTCTCTTCTTGAAAGCGTGGTGGAAGTAGGAGTCTTTGAATATTTTTAATGCAGAGATGGATGAAATGGTTCTAGTTAATCATGGTGTGAAAGGTTATCAGGGGTAGGAGTAATGTGGATTTGAGGTTACATTCAGATCAGTCAGGATCTTATTGAATGATGGAGAATGAGGCTGAATAGTTTTGCCTGCTCCTGATTCTTTTGACTGCATTTACATTTGTTAATAAACAATCATAGAGGCATAGAGATGTACAGCACGGAAACAGACCCTTTAGTCCAACCCGTCCATGCCGACCAGATATCCCAACCCAATCTAGTCCCACCTGCCAGCACCCGGGCCATATCCCTCCAAACCCTTCCTATTCATATACCCATACAAATGCCTCTTAAATGTTGAAATTGTACCAGCCTCCACCACTGCCTCTGGCAGCTCATTCCATACACGTACCACCCTTTGCATGAAACAGTTGCCCCTTAGGTCTCTTTTATATTTTTCCCCTCTCACCCTAAACCTATGCCCTCTAGTTCTGGACTCCCCAGCCCCAGGGTAAAGACTTTGTCTATTTACCCTATCCATGCCCCTCATAATTTTGTAAACCTCTATAAGGTCACCCCTCAGCCTCCGACGCTCCAGGGAAAAAAGCCCCAGCCTGTTCAGCCTCTCCCTGTAGCTCAGATCCTCCAACCCTGGCAACATCCTTGTAAATCTTTTCTGAACCCTTTCAAGTTTCACAACATCTTTCCGATAGGAAGGAGACCAGAATTGCATGCAATATTCCAACAGTAGCCTAACCAATGTCCTGTACAGCCGCAACATGACCTCCCAACTCCTGTACTCAATACTCTGACCAATAAAGGAAAGCATACCAAACGCCTTCTTCACTATCCTATCTACCTGCGACTCCACTTTCAAGGAGCTATGAATGTGCACTCCAAGGTTTCTTTGTTCAGCAACACTCCCAAGGACCTTACCATTAAGTGTAGAAGTCTTGCTAAGATTTGCTTTCTCAAAATGCAGCACCTCGCATTTATCTGAATTAAACTCCATCTGCCACCTCTCAGCCCATTGGCCCATCTGGTCCAGATCCTGCTGTAATCTGAGGTAACCCTCTTCGCTGTCCACTACGCCTCCAATTTTGGTGTCATCTGCAAACTTCCTAACTGTACCTCTTATGCTCGCATCCAAATCATTTATGTAAATGACAAAAAGTAGAGCCCAGCACCGATCCTTGTGGCTTTCCACTGGTCACAGGCCTCCAGTCTGAAAAACAACCCTCCACCACCACCCTCTGTCTTCTACCTTTGAGCCAGTTCTGTATCCAAATGGCTAGCTCTCCCTGTATTCCATGAGATCTAACCTTGCTAATCAGTCTCCCATGGGGAACCTTGTTGAACACCTTACTGAAGTCCATATAGATCACATCTACTGCTCTGCCCTCATCAATCTTCTTTGTTACTTCTTCAAAACTCTCAATCAAGTTTGTGAGACATGATTTCCCACGCACAAAGCCATGTTGACTATCCCAAATCAGTCCTTGCCTTTCCAAATACATGTACATCCTGTCCCTCAGGATTCCCTCCAACAACTTGCCCACCACTGAGGTCAGGCTCACCAGTCTATAGTTCCCTGGCTTGTCCTTACCACCCTTCTTAAACAATGGCACCATGTTTGCCAATCTACAGTCTTCCGGCACCTCACCTGTGACTATCGATGGTACAAATATCTCAGCAAGAGGCCCAGCAATTACTTCTCTAGCTTCCCACAGAGTTCTCGGGTACATCTGATCAGGTCCTGGGGATTTATCCACCCTTAACCGTTTCAAGACATCCAGATTCAAATAACCAGCTTCATTTGGTTAATAATGCTGTTTGAGGTAAAATGATTGGTCCAAAGCACTGGGGAGATCTGCCCTACTCTTGAGTAGACTATCCATTCTGGCAGGAAGAATAAGAAAGCATATGATCTAATTGGTTAGAGAACGCAGAGCTCTGAGATATAAAAGGATCTGAGTGCCCTTGTGCATAAATCACAAAAGGTTAGTCTGCAGTTTCCTGATGATGGCCCAAAAAGTCGATTTTCCTGCTCCTCAGATGCTGCCTGACCTGCTGTGCTTTTCCAGCACCACTCTAATCTCGACTCTAATCTGCAGTACCCACCTCTGTCTATCCCTCAGCTAGCAGAGTAGCACCTCCTTCTTTCCTGATTGCTACAATTACCTTTGGGTTGTGCCATACTTACACCTGGATTGTGTTAAGCCCAGCCATGTACATTTTCTGTAGCCTGTCCTTCCAATAGATATGAGGAACTCGGAAATAGTGTATACTCCCAGAGATGTACCGGAAACAGGAATCATCTTTGCTGAAGCAATTATTTTCATAATCAACTGTGAAAGTACCCGACTTAGAAGTCTGTAAAACAAAGAGTTTCATGAAGCTAAAAATACTCCAAGTCATGAACATTAAAAAAATACAGAGTAAAGCTCTCTCTACACTGTCCCCCATCACACACCCCCAGGACAGGGACAGCACAGGGTTAGATACAGAGTAAAGCTCCCTCTACACTGTCCCCATCAAACACTCCCAGGACAGGGACAGCACAGGGTTAGATACAGAGTAAAGCTCCCTCTACACTGTCCCCATCAAACACTCCCAGGACAGGGACAGCACAGGGTTAGATACAGAGTAAAGCTCCCTCAACACTGTCCCCCATCAGACACTCCCAGGACAGGGACAGCATGGGGTTAGACACAGAGTAAAGCTCCCTCTACACTGTTCCCCATCAAACACTCCCAGGACAGGGACAGCACAGGGTTAGATACAGAGTAAAGCTCCCTCAACACTGTTCCCCATCAGACACTCCCAGGACAGGGACAGCATGGGGTTAGACACAGAGTAAAGCTCCCTCTACACTGTCCCCCATCAGACACTCCCAGGACAGGGACAGGATGGGGTTAGACACAGAGTAAAGCTCCCTCTACACTGTCCCCCATCACACACCCCCAGGACAGGGACAGGATGGGGTTAGACACAGAGTAAAGCTCCCTCTACACTGTCCCCCCATCAAACACCCCCAGGACAGGGACAGGATGGGGTTAGACACAGAGTAAAGCTCCCTCTACACTGAGGGACAGTGTGGGGCGGGCTGTTGGTGAAGCCGTGACCCGGGGGGTGTTCTGGGGTTGGAGGAGGGGTTTTAGGGCTGGGAGGGTATATTCACTCACCGCCAGCCCCGGGGCCAGGAGCAGGAGCAGGAGCGGGAGCAGCCAGAGAGCGGGAGCCATCCTGGGGCCTGGGGGTTTGGGCCGAGTCTGGGTCCTGAGGGCGGGGGAGGGAGGCCGGGGCCGGGGGCAGTTGGCGGTTGTTGATATAAACCGGCGGCGGTTCGAAAATGGAACGGACTCCCGGCCCCTCCCCCACCCGGGGCCAGCCCCGCCCACTGACACACACTACCCCCACCCCCCCGTCCCCACATCCCCACCCCCTCCGTCCCCACACCCAGCCCCGCCCACTGACACACACTACCCCCACCCCCCCGTCCCCACACCCCCACCCCCCCGTCCCCACACCCCCACCCCCTCAGTCCCCACACCCAGCCCCGCCCACTGACACACACTACCCCCACCCCCCAGTCCCCACATCCCCACCCCCTCCGTCCCCACACCTAGCCCCGCCCACTGACACACACTACCCCCACCCCCCCGTCCCCACACCCCCACCCCCTCAGTCCCCACACCCCCACCCCCTCAGTCCCCACACCCAGCCCCGCCCACTGACACACACTACCCCCACCCCCCCGTCCCCACATCCCCACCCCCTCCGTCCCCACACCCAGCCCCGCCCACTGACACACACTAGCCCAACCCCCCGTCCCCACACCCCCACCCCCTCCGTCCCCACACCCAGCCCCGCCCACTGACACACACTACCCCCACCCCCCCGTCCCCACACCCCCACCCCCCTGTCCCCACACCCCCACCCCCTCAGTCCCCACACCCAGCCCCGCCCACTGACACACACTACCCCCACCCCCCAGTCCCCACATCCCCACCCCCTCCGTCCCCACACCTAGCCCCGCCCACTGACACACACTACCCCCACACCCTCCCCCACACCCCCACCCCCTCATCCCCACACCCAGCCCCGCCCACTGACACACACTACCCCCACCCCCCCGTCCCCACACCCCCACCACCCCGTCCCCACACCCCCACCCCCTCCCCCACCCCATCAGTCCCCACCACCCCCATCCCCACACCCAGCCCCGCCCACTGACACACACTACCCCCACACCCTCCCCCACACCCCCACCCCCTCATCCCCACACCCAGCCCCGCCCACTGACACACACTACCCCCACCCCCCCGTCCCCACACCCCCACCCCCTCATCCCCACACCCAGCCCCGCCCACTGACACACACTACCCCCACCACCCCGTCCCCACACCCCCACCACCCCGTCCCCACACCCCCACCCCCTCCCCCACCCCATCAGTCCCCACCACCCCCGTCCCCACACCCAGCCCCGCCCACTGACACACACTACCCCCACCCCCTCAGTCCCCACACCCCCACCACCCCGTCCCCACACCCAGCCCTGCCCACTGACACAGACTACCCCCACCCCCTCCATCCCCACCCCCCATCCCCACACCCCCACCCCCTCCGTCCCCACACCCCCACCACCCCGTCCCCACACCCAGCCCCGCCCACTGACACAGACTACCCCCACCCCCTCCGTCCCCACACCTCCACCCCATCAGTCCCCACACCCCCACCACCCCTGTCCCCACACCCAGCCCCGCCCACTGACACACAGTCCCTCCATACCCCTCTGTCCCCTCACCCCCACCCCCTCATCCCCACAGCCCCACCCTCTCCATCCCCACACCCCCAACCCCTCTCCCACCTTCTCCATCCCCATCCCCTCCGTCCCCACACCCCCACCCCCTCATCCCCACTCCCCCACCCTCTCCCACCTTCTCCATCCCCACCCCCCTGTCCCCACACCACCACCTCAACCCCCTCCCCCACACCCCCACCCCCTCAGTCCCCACACCCCCACCACCCCCGTCCCCACACCCAGCCCCGCCCACTGACACACACTCCCTCCATACCCCTCTGTCCCCACCCCCCCTCCCCACACCCCAACCCCATCCCCCACACCCCCACGACCTCCGTCTCCACATCCTCACCTCCTCCGCCCCCACACCCTCACCATACCCACATCCACACCCTCTCTTCCAACATCCCTGTACCCACACCCCTATCCCCACACCCACACACCCCTGTCCTCACTCCCCCTGTCCCCACACCCTACCACCTGTCCTCACACTCCTGTCCCCACCCCCAGTCCTCATCCCCTCACACCCCCTGCCCCCACCTGCTATCCCTTGCCTTCACATAACCCTCATCCCCACACTCTCAGACGCCCACTCCCTCTCCCCACACTCTCAGACGCCCACTCCCTCTCCCCACACTCTCAGACGCCCACTCCCTCTCCCCACACTCACCTACGTCACCTCACCCTCACACTGCCCAGGGGCCACTTCTAGTAAACATCTCACATCCCCAAACACCACCTTCACACTCCCAACCCCACCTGGTCCCCACCCCCTCCCACTCCTCACCTTTACATCTCCCTCACCCTCTCTTTATTCCCTTCTCCCTCCGTCTCACTGTTTCTACACCCTTTCCCCGTCCCTCACTCCTCGTCCCCTCACCTACCTCTCCACTCTCTATCCCCGTCCCTCACTCCTCGGCCCCTCACCTACCTCTCCACTCTCTATCCCCGTCCCTCACTCCTCGTCCCCTCACCTTTCTCTCCACTCTCTTGTCTCTCTATTCCCTTCTCCCTCCATCTCACTGTTTCTACACCCTTTCCCCGTCCCTCACTCCTCGGCCCCTCACCTACCTCTCCACTCTCTATCCCCGTCCCTCACTCCTCGTCCCCTCACCTTTCTCTCCACTCTCTTGTCTCTCTATTCCCTTCTCCCTCCATCTCACTGTTTCTACACCCTTTCCCTGTCCCTCACTCCTCGTCCCCTCACCTACCTCTCCACTGTCTTTCCCTGTCCCTCACTCCTCGTCCCCTCACCTACCTCTCCACTCTCTTTCCCCGTCCCTCACTCCTCGTTCCCTCACCTTCCTCTCCACTTTCTTGTCCTATCTCATCTCTCCCTCCCTCCTCCTCTCCCCATCCCTCTCATCCTCTCCCCACCCCTCCTCCTCACCCCCTCATTCCCCATTTCCCCCCTCCTCTCCCCTTCCTCTTCCATCCCTCCTCTTCCCCCCCTTTCCCCCTCCTCTTCCCCTCCTTCTCTTTCCCACCTTCCTGTCAACGTCTCTCCTCTTCCCGACCTCCCCCTCCCCGTCCCCTGTTTCTGAGGCTGTCACTGTGATTCCTGGACAGAGTTCCATCCCTAGAGCAAGGCTGCAGAGTGTCACAGAGCAGCTGCAGGATACCTTGGGGGAAGGGGAACAGTGAGAGGTTGGGTTCCCCATTTTAATCTGCGACTGAATTCAAGAGAGGGATGAAAAAATGTGGGGAATGAGGCAACCGAATGACAAGCAGGGGCCTCAAAGGGAGTCCCTTCATGATTGATCTGAGCATCATGTGGCTGTGAGTATTCTCTATCTAACCTTGTACTGTCCCTGTCCTGGGAGTGTTTGATGGGGGACAATGTAGAGGGAGCTTTTGCAAGGTTTGTGAAGGTTTGTAGCTCAGGTTGAGGTTTAGAGTGTAGGTTTGCTCGCTGAGCTGTAGGTTTGATATCCAGACGTTTCATTACCTGGCTAGGTAACATCATCAGTGGCGACCTCCAAGTGAAGCGAAGCTGTTGTCTCCTGCTTTTATTTATATGTTTGTCCTGGATGGGGTTCCTGGGGTTTGTGGTGATGTCATTTCCTGTTCGTTTTCTGAGGGGTTGATAGATGGCATCTAGGTATATGTGTTTGTTTATGGCATTGTGGTTGGAGTGCCAGGCCTCTAGGAATTCTCTGGCATACCTTTGCTTAGCTTGTCCCAGGATAGATGTGTTGTCCCAGTCGAATTGGTGGTTTTTTTCATACGTATGTAGGGCTACGGGGGAGAGAGGGTCGTGTCTTCTTGTGGCTAGCTGGTGTTCGTGTATCCTGATAGCTAACTTTCTTCCTGTTTGTCCTATGTAGTGTTTGTGGTAGATTGTGGAATTTTGTAGACGACGTTGGTTTTGTCCATGGGATGTACTGGGTCTTTTAAGTTTGTTAGTTAACTGGGTCTGCTACGTAGATGATACATTTGTCATCACAAAACGAAACAAGATAGAAGAGACATTTAACATCATCAACAACACCCTCACAGGCATAAAGTTCACCAAGGAGGAAGAAACCGACAACAAACTCGCATTCCTGGACGTCACAGTCAAAAGAACAGACAACGGAGAACCACAAACCTGCGTATACAGAAAACTGACAAACACTGACCAAATACTCAACTACACCAGTAACCATCCCAACACACACAAACAAAGCTGTATCAGAACACTATTCCAACGAGCCACCACACACTGCAGCACAGACGAACTTCGGAAAACAGAGGAGAACCACCTATACAACGTATTCAAGAAGAACGGATACTCAAAAAATACAGTCTGCAGATTCCTCAAGAACAAACCACGACAAGCCGACCAAACACAGCCAGAAACCCTAACCACCTTACCATACATCAAAGAAGTTTCAGAAATGACAGCCAGACTACTAAGACCCCTCGGAATCCTAGTAGCACACAAACCCACCAATACTATCAAACAAAAACTAACAAACTTAAAAGACCCAGTACATCCCATGGACAAAACCAACGTCATCTACAAAATTCCATGCAAGGACTGCCACAAACACTACATAGGACAAACAGGAAGAAAGTTAGCCATCAGGATACACGAACACCAGCTAGCCACAAAAAGACACGACCCTCTCTCACACGGGTGAAAAAAGCCACCATTTCGACTGGGACAACACATCTATCCTGGGACAGGCTAAGCAAAGGCATGCCAGAGAATTCCTAGAGGCCTGGCACTCCAACCACAACGCCATAAACAAACACATAGATCTCGATGCCATCTATCAACCCCTCAGAAAACGAACAGGAAATGACATCACCACAAAGCCCAAGAACCCCATCCAGGAGAAGGATACAAATAGAAAGCAGGAGACAACAGCTTCGCTTCACTTGGAGGTCGCCACTGATGATGTTACGTAGCTGGGTAATGAAATGTCTGGATATCAAACCTACAGCTCAGCGAGCAAACCTACACCCTAGAGGGAGCTTTACTCTGTATCTAACTCTGTACTGTCCCTGTCCTGGGAGTGTTTGATGGGGGACAGTGTAGAGGGAGCTTTACTCTGTATCTAACCCTGTGCTGTCCCTGTCCTGGGAGTGTGTGATGGGGGACAGTGTAGAGGGAGCTTTACTCTGTATCTAACCCTGTGCTGTCCCTGTCCTGAGAGTGTTCCTTGTTAGAACAAAGAACACAGCAAAGGAACAGGCCCTTTGACCCTCCAGGCCTGCGCTGACACCTTTTGCCCTTCCATACAAAAACAGTCTTCACTACAGGGTCCGTATCCCTCTATTCCCTTGCTATCTATGCGTTTGTCCAGGTGCTTCTTGAATGCTGCTATTGTGTCTGCTTCCACCACCTCCTCTGGCAGCGCGTTCCAGGCACTCAGTACCCTTTGTGTGAAAAACCTGTGAGGGGGGAGGGAATAGAGAGAGAGTTGAGGGGGGGTGGGTTGATGTGAAGGTGAGGGGTGTGAGTGGGTGGGGACAGGGTGGGGGTTGTGGGGGTTTGCAGGTGTGAAGGTAGGGTTGGGGGTGTGTGAGATGTTTTAAACTTCTTCCCTCACACCTTGAATCTGTGTCCCTAGTAATTGACCTCTCCACCCTGGAAAAAAGCTCATACTTTTCCCTCGATCTATGCCCCCACCCCACCCCCATATAAACCTCTATCAGGTCACCCCTTCAACCTCCTGTATTCCAATGAAAACAAACCCAGTTTATCCAACCTTTCTCCATGGCTAGAATCCCCCAGACCAGGCAACATCCTGGTAAACCTTTTCTGTACCCTCTCCAAAGCATCTACATCCTTCTGGCAGTGTGTGGTGACCAGAACTGTATGCAATATTCCCAG
The DNA here is from genome assembly GCF_037043375.1 of Chiloscyllium plagiosum. NCBI lineage: Eukaryota > Metazoa > Chordata > Chondrichthyes > Orectolobiformes > Hemiscylliidae > Chiloscyllium > Chiloscyllium plagiosum. The sequence continues at coordinate 120,984,901 of NW_028270145.1, forward strand.
TGTGGAGGAGAAAGTGAGGACTGCAGATGCATCACATTCCTGATGAAGGGCTTATGCCGAAACATTGACTCTCCTGCCCTTTGGAGGCTGCCTGACCCAGTGTGCTTTTCCAATGCCACACTTTTCAATTCAATATTCCAAGTGGAGTCTAAGTGAAGATCTGTAAAACTGCAGGATAACTTGTCTATCCTTATACTCAATGCTCCTTCTAATGAAGGCAAAAGCATGCCATACGCCTTTTTTTATTATCTTATGTAGCTGCACTGCAGCCGTCAGAAATGAGATAATGAGGTGCCAGAGACAAGTTGTTCCTGTTAGGATGAAGGGCAAGGCTGGTAGGTGTAGGGAATACTGGATAACTAGAGAAATTGAGATTTTGGTCAAGAATAAGAAAGAAGCATGTGTCAGATATAGACAACAGGGATCAGGTCGATCCTTAGAAGAGTATAAAGGCAGTAGGAGTATACTTAAGAGGGAAATCAGGATGGCAAAAAGAGGCCATGAGATAGCTTTGCCTCATAGGGTTAAGAAGACTCCAATAGGATTCTACAAATACATTAAGGATTAAAGAGTAATTAGAGAGACAGTAAGACCCCTTAAACATAGACACATAGAAAATCGGTGCAGGAGTAGGCCATTCAGCCCTTCAAACCTGCACCATTCAATATGATCACAGCTGATGATGCAATCTCAATATCCCATTCCCACACTCTCCTCATACCCCTTGATCCCATTAGCCACAAGGACCACATCCAGCTTTCTCCAGAGTCTATCTAACGAACTGGCCCCAACAGGTTCCTGTGGGAGAGAATTCCACATGTTCACAACTCTCTCACTGAAGAAATGCTACCTCATCTCAGTCCTGAATGGCTCATCCCTTATTCTTAAACTGTGACCCCTTGTCTGGACTTCCCCAACATTGGGAACATTCTTCCTATATCTAGCCTGTCCAGTCCCATCAGGATTTTATATGTCTCTATGAGATCCCCCCTCATTCTTTTAAATTCCAGTAAATACAAGCCCATTCGACCTCATATGTCAGTCCAGCCATCCTGGGAATCAGTCTGGTAAACCTTTGCTGGACTCCCTCAATAACAAAAATGTCCTTCCTCAGATTGGGATACCAAAACTGCACACAATACTCAAGGTGTGGCCTCACCAAGGCTCTGTATAACTGCAGCAAGGTTAAAAATTATAACACCAGATTATAGTCCAACAAGTTTATTTGGAAATACTAGCTTTCAGAGCACTGCTCCTTCGTCAAGTAGCTAGTTGATGAAGGAGCGGCACTGTGAAAGCTAGTACTTCCAAATAAACTGTAGGACTATAACCTGGTGTTGTGTGATTTTTAACTTTGTCCAACACCAGACATCCTTGCTCAAACCCTCTTGCTATGGAGGCCAGCGTACCATTAGCTTTCCTCCCTGCCTGCTGCACCTGCATGCCAGCCTTCAGCGACCGCTCCACTATGACACCCAGGCCTTTCTTTTTATTCATTCATGGGATGAGGACATCACAGGCTCAGCAGCATTAATCACCCAGAGGGCAGTTAGGAATCAACCACATTGCTGTGGGTCTGGAGTCATATGTAGGCCAGACCAGGTAAGGATCTCAATTTCCTTCCCTAAAGGATATTAGTGAACCCAGATGGGTTTTTCTAACAATCGACAATGGATTCATTAGGCTCTTAATTCCAGAGTTTTTTATTGAATTCATATTCCACCATTCGCCGAGGCAGAATTTGAACCTAGGTCCTCAGCTCATTATCTGGGTGTCTGGTTTAACAGTCCAGCAATAATACCATTAGGCCATTGCCTCCCCTATTGTTGCACCTCACCTTTTCCTAAGTTGCCATCATTCAGGTAATAATTTGCGTTCCTGTTTTTGTGACCAAAGTGGATAACCTCACATTTATCTGCATTATATTGCAACTATTTGCCCACTCAGCCAGCCAGTCCAAGTCACGCTGCAGCCTCTTAGCAACATCCTCACAGCACAAACTGCCACCCAGCTTAGTGTCAGCTGCAGTTTGGACATATTGCATTCAATTCCTTCGTCCAAATCTTTAATGTATATTGTGAACTGGGATTCAAGCACTGAACCCTGCGGTATCCCACTACCAGCCACTCTGAAAAGAACCTGTTTATTCTAATTCTCTGCTTCCTGCCTGCCAACCAGTTCTCTATCCATGTCAATGCATTACCTCTGATGCCATGAGCTTTAATTTTCCTTACTAATTTCTTGTGTGGAACCTTGTGAAAAGTTTTTGAAAGTCCAGATACTCAAGATCTACTGATTCACCCTTGTCCATTCTACTGGTCACATCCTCAAAAAATTCCAGAAGATTCGTCAATCATGATTTCCCTTTATAGAATCCATGCTGACCAGAACCGATTCTGTCACTGCTTTCGAAATACTCAGTTCCCACTACTCATGTCAGGCTAACCACCCTATAATTTTGGGCGGCACGGTGGCTCACAGCGCCAGGGACCCAAGTTCGATTCTAGCCTCAGGCAACTGTCTGTGTGGAGTTTGCACATTCTCCCTGTGTCTGCCTGGGTTTCCTCCGGGTGCTCCGGTTTCCTCTCACAGTCCAAAGATGTGCAGGTCAGGTGAATTGGCCATGCTAAATTGCCCGTAGTGCTAGGTGTATTAGTCAGGATAGAGGATAGGGGAATGGGTCTGGGTGGGGTTACTCTTCGGAGGGTCAGTGTGGACTTGTTGGGCCGAAGGACCTGTTTCCATACTGTAGGTAATCTAATCAAATTCATATTTCCTGTCCCTCTCCCTTTTTAAAGAGTGGGGTTACATTAGCTACTTTCTAGTCCATTGGAACTCTTCTAGAATCTAACAAACAACAAAGAAAATTACAGCGCAGGAACAGGCCCTTCAGCTCTCCAAGCCCGCACTGATCCAGATCCTCTATCTAAACCCTTCACCTATTTTCTAAGGATCTATATCCCTCTACTCTCTGTCCATTCACGTACCTGTCTCGATATACCTTTAATGATGCTATCGTGCCAGCCTCTACCACCTCCACTAGCAATGCATTCCAGGTACCCACTACCCTCTGCATAAAGAGCTTTCCATGGATATCTCCCCTAAACCTTTCCTCTCTCACCTTGAATTCATGACTCCTCGTAATTGAGACCCTGACTCTGGGAAAAAGCTTCTTGCTATTCACCCTGTCTGCACCTCTCATGATTTTGTAGACCTCAATCAAGACCCCTCTCAACCTCTGTCTGAGGTGGGGAGGGTAGGTGGGAATTGTGGTCCTTGAAGAAGGAGGCCACCTGGAATGTTCCATGGTGAGGTTGGTCCTCCTGGGAGCAGATACAGTGGAGGTGAAGGAATTGGGAATAATAGATAATGTTTTCACAAGTTTGGGGGGGGGGGGGGGGGGGGTGGTGGTGGGAGGAGGTGTCGTCCAGGTAGCTGTGGGAGTTGGTGCGTTTGAACTTGAAGTTCGTGTTGAGTTAGTCACCGGAGCACGAGGTGGCGCCAATACAGTCATTGGTGTAACAGAGGGAAAGGTGGTAAATGGTGCCAGTGCAGCTGCGGAACATGGACTGTTCCACATATCCAACGAAGAGGCAGGCATTGCTGGGGCCCATGCGGGTGCCCATGGCTACCCCTTTGGTCTGGAGAAAGTGGACAAAGGATTCAAAGCAGACATTGTTGAGGACCAGTTCAGCCAATCGAATGAGTGTGTCAGTGGAAGGGAAATGACAACAGAAATGTGGATGCCGTTTATGGAGCGCTTTTTGCGAGTGTTAGATAACTTTGCCCCACTGAGACAGGCAAGGAATGGTAAGGTGAAGGAGCCTTGGATGACAAGAGAAGAGGAGCTTCTCGTCAAGAGGAAAAAGGAAGCTTACTTAAGGTTGAGGAAGCAAGGATCTGGCACAGCTTTACAGGATTACAGGGTAGCTAAGAAAGAACTCAAAAATGGACTGAGGGGTGCTAGGAGAGAGCACGAAAATGCCTTGGCAGGAAGGATTAGGGAAAACCAAAGGCATTCTACATGTCTATAATAAATAAATGAATAACCAGAGGCAGGGTAGGGTCAATCAGGAACAGTGGAGGGAACTTGTGCCTGGAACCTGAAGAGGTAGGGGAGGTCATAAATGAGTTTTTTGCTTCCGTATTCACTAGAGAGAGGGACCTTGTTGATAGTGAGAACGCCATGGACCAGGTTAATTGGCTTTAATAGATTGATATTAAAAAAGTGGATGTGCTTGAAACTCTGGGAAGCATCAAGATAGATAAATCCCCAGGTCTGGACCAGATATATCCAAGGTTACTATTGGAAGTGAGGAATGAGATTGCTGTGCCTCTGGCGATGATCTTTGCATCCTCACTCTCCACGGGAGTAGTACTAGATGATTGGAGGGAGGTGAATGTTGTTCCTCTGTTCAAGAAAGGGAATAGGGAAATCCCAGGAATTACAGACCAGCCAGTCTTACGCCTGTGGTAAGCAAGGTACTGGAAAGAATTCTGAGAGATAGGATTTATGACTATTTGGAAAAACATAGTTTGATTAAAGTTAGTCAGCATGGCTTTGTGAAGGCAGGTCATGCCTCACAAACCTTATTGACTTCTTTGAGGATGTGACGAGACAAGTTGACTATGGTCAAGCAGTGGATGTGGTGTATATGGATTTCAGTAAGGCATTTGATAAGGTTCCCCATGGTGGGCTCATTCAGAAAGTTAGGAGATATGGGATACAGGGAGTTTTGGCTGTCTAGATACATAATTGACTGGCCAAAAGAATACAGTGACTTTAGATTAGATTCCCTATAGTATGGAAACAGGCCCTTCAGCCCAACAAGTCCACACCAACCATCCGAAGAGTAACCCACCCAGACCATTCCCCTACCCTATATTTACCCCTGACTAACGGACCTAACACAATGGACGATTTAGCATGGCCAATTCATCTGGCCAGCACACTTTGGACAGTGGGAGGAAACTGGAGCACCCAGAGGAAACCCACGCAGACACGGGGAGAATGTGCAAACTCCACACAAACAGTCACCCAGTGCGGGAATTGAACCCAGGTTACTGGTGCTATGAGGCAGCAGTGCTACCCACTGTGCCACCCAAAATGAGTGGTAATGGATGGAAAGTAGGCAAAAGTGAGGACTGCAGATGCTGGAAACCAGAGTTTAGATTAGGGTGGTGCTGGAAAAGCACAGCAGGTCAGGCAGCATCCCAGGAGCAGGAAAATCGACGTTTCGGGCAAAAGCCCTTCATCAGGCTTTTGTCCGAAACGTCGATTTTCCTGTTCCTCGGATGTCTCCTGACCTGCTGTGCTTTTCCAGCACCACTCTAATCTAAACCCATGGATGGAAAGTATTCCGCCTGGAGGTCAGTGGCCAGTGATGTCCCACAGAGATCTGTTCTTGGGTCTCTGCTCTTTGTAGTTTTTATAAATGACTTGGATAAAGAAGTGGACGGGTGGATTAGTGAATTTGCTGATGACACAAATGTCAGTAGTGTTATAGATGGTGTCGAGAGCTGTTGCAGGCTACAACAAGACATTGACAGGATGTAGAGCTGGGCTGAGAAGTGGCAGATGGAGTTCAACCTGGATAAATGTGAAGTGATTCATTTTGGAAGGTCGAATTTGAATGCTCATGGCAGTGTGGAGGAACAGCGGAATCTTTGGATCCACGTACATAGGTCCCTCAGTGTTGCCACCCAAGTTGATAGAGTTGTTAAGAAAGCGTATGGTGTCTTGGCTTTCATTAATGGGGATTGAGTTTAAGATCCACAAGGTTTTGCTGCAGCTCTGTGAAACCCTGGTTAGACCACACTTGGAATATTATGTCCAGTTCTGGTTGCCTCATTACAGGAAGGATGTAGATGCTTTAGAAAGGGTGCAAAGGAGATTTACCAAGATGCTGCCTGGATTGGAGGGCTTATTTTATGAAGAGAGGTTGAGTGAGCTAGGGCTTGTTACACTGGAGAGAAGAAGGAAAAGTGGTGACTTGATAGAGGTGTACACGATAATGAGAGGCATAGATAGAGTAGAAAACCAGAGACTTTTCCCCAGGGTAGAAATGGCTGTCATGAGGGGTCATAATTTTAAGGTGATTGGAGGAAGTTATAGGGGAGATGTCAGAGGTAGGTTCTTTACGCAAAGAGTGGTGAGTGCGTGGAATGCACTGCCAGCGGTGGTAGTAGAGTCAGAGACATTAGGGACATTTAAGTGACTGCTGGACGCGCCCATGAACGGCAGTAAATTGAGAGGTGTGTAGATTACGTTGATCTTAGATTAAGATAAATGTTTGGCACAACGTCATGGGCTGAAGGGCCTGGACAGTGATGTACTGTTTTGTGTTCTATATTGAGAGAAGCTTTTGCAGTCAGTGTTTATACTCCTTTGTACTCCTGTGCTAAATTTTAAATTTCTATCAGTCCTTGGGTTTGCTGCCTTTTCTGGCCCAATTTATGTAAATCATAGAGGTGTACAGCACAGAAACAGCCCCTTCAGTCCAACTCGTCCATGCTGACCAGATATCCTAAACTAACCTAGTCCTATTTTCCAGCCCACATCCCTCCTATTCATGCCTCCATCCAGATGCCACTTAAATGTTGTAATTGTACCAGCCTCCACCACTTCCTCTGGTAGCTCATTCCATGAATGCACTGCCCTCTGTGTGAAAAGATTTCTCCTCTTTGGCTTTAACACTAGTCCTGATTTCCCTGATTAGCACGGGTGAGCCACTTTCCCTATTTTACTCTTACAACACACAGGGATGGACAATTGTTGAAGTTCATCCAGGTGTTCTTTAAATGTCTGCCATTGCCAATCCACTGTCAACACCTTCGGTATCCTTGGCCAGTTTCTCCTCGCCAATGCATGCCTCATACTATCAAAGCTAGCTTTCTTTAGTTTCTGATTCAATTGGGTCACTCTCCATCTTATTGAAGAATTCTACCATATTATGGTCACTCTTCCCCAACGGATCTCCTGCCACAATGTTGATAATTAATCCTGTCTCAATACACAATACCTAGTCGAGGTTTGATTAGTCCAATCAACATATAGATTGAAGTCACCCATAATAACTGCTGTACCCTTACTGCATACATCTCTAGTTTCCTGTTTGATACAGTCCCCAACATCACAAATACTGTTTGGTGTCCTTTACACAACTCCTGCTAATGTCTTTTTCCCCCTTGGTGTTCCACAACTCCACCCATACAGATCCCACATTGTCCAGGCTAATGTCCTCCCTTACTATTGTGTTAATCTCCTCCTTAACCAGCAACTCTTCCCTACCTCCTTTTCCTTTCTGTCTGTCTTTCCAGAAAATTGAATAACCCTGGGCAGTGAGTTCCCATCCTTGGTCACCCTGGAGACAGATCTCTGTGATCCCAATTACACCATAACCATTAATAACTGTCTGTGCAGGCCTCTATTCCTGATGAAGAGTTTTCGCCTGAAACGTCGATTTTACTGCTCCTCGGATGCTGCCTGAACTGCTGTGCTCTTCCAGCACCACTAATCCAGAATCTGTGCAGGTAATTCATCCACCTTATTACAAGTGCTCCTTGCACTGAGGCACAAAGTCTTCAGGCTCATTTTTTTGACATTTATCGCCCTTTAGAATCATTATGAAATGTGGCCCTTTTTGATTGTTGTTTTTGGTTTCTCTGCCTTCCACTTCCACTTTTCCCGTCACTGTCCTTTTATTTCTGTCCCTGCTTCACTTCCCTCCAACTTCCTGCATTGGTTTCCATCCCCCTACCATATTAGTTGAAACCATATTAGTCCTAACAGCACTAGCAAACGGTCTCCCTTGGACATTGGTTCTAGTCCTACCTAGGTGCAGACCTCTGATTTGTACTGGTCCCAATTCCCTCAGAACCAGTTCCAATGTCCCAGGAATTTGAATTCCTCCCTCTTGCTCCATCCTTCAAGCCACATATTCATCTGAGCTATCCTGCCATTCTGATGCTGACTAGCACATGGCACTGGTAGCAATCCTGAGATTACTACCTTTGAGGTCCTACTTTTTAGTTTTACTCCTAACTTCCTAAATTCCTCTTGTGGGACCTCATCCCCTTTTGTTACCAATATCATTGATGCCTATATGCACTAGAACAGCTGGGAGTTCATCCTCCCCCAGAATGCCCTGCAGTCGCTCCGAGACCTCCTAGACCCTTGCACCAGAGAGGCAACATACTATCCTGGACTCTTGTTTAGAGCTGCACAAACACCTATCTATTCCCCTTACACCTGAATCCCTTATCACTATCGCTCTTTCTCTCTTTTTCTCTGCCCTCCTGTGTAGCAGAGTCAGCCACAGTGCCATGAACCCAGCTGCTGCCTCCTACCCCTGGAGCCATCTCCCCCAGCAGAATCCAAAGCAGTTAGAACTTCTCACCAGCCACTCACTTACCTGTTGCCTGTAGTTTCACAGTTAAACTTCCTTCCACTTCTGCTTTACCCTCGTGTCTTCAGCAACTGTTGTAGTTTGCTCCTCCTCTGACTACCTTAACTCACTGCTACTTGCCCTCCTCACTGAAGCTAGGTATTCACTTAAACCTACACTTAAACCACCAGGAAGCAGCTCTTCTCAAAATGGCCGCTCCGCTATAGCTAGCCTTCCTTTTACTTACTCCTGGGCAGTGACTAACACAGCTCCTCCAAGAATCCTCCCAGAAAGAGGTCATAAATAGTCATTAGCAAACAGGATTAAAGGAGAATCCCAAGGCTCTTTATACATATATGAAAAGCAAGATGATAACCAGAGAAAGGGTTGGACCACTCAAGGACAAAGAAGGAAATCTATGTGTGGAGCCAGGAGAGGTAGGTGAGGGCCTAAACTAATACTTTGTGTCGGTATTGATCAACGAGAAGGTATTGGTGGAGGATGATCTCAGGAAAGGGTGTGTCAAATTTCTAAGCCAAGTTGCTGTTAAAAAGGAGAGGTGTTGTGCATCTTAAAAAGTATTAAGATAGTTAAGTCCCTGGGTCCTGATGGGATCTATCCCAGAATATTGAGGGAGGCAACAGAACAAATTGCTGGAGCATTGACAAACATCTTTGTATCCTCTTTGGCCACAGGTGAGGTCCCAGAGGACTGGAGAATAGTTAATGTTGTGCATTTGTTTAAGAAGGGTATACGGGACAATCCTGGAAAGTACAGGCCCGTGAGCCTGATGTTAGTGGTAGGGAAATTATTGGAAAAGGTTCTCAGAGACAAGATCTATGCACATTAAGAAGCAAACGGACTGATTAGCGATAGACAGCATGGGTTTGTGTGGGGAAGGTCGAGTTTTTTGAGGAGGTGAAAAAAGATGATTGATGAGGGAAAAGCAGCTGATGTGGTTGTCATGGACCTCAGTAAAGCCTTTGACAAGGTCCATCAGGGCAGACTGGTACAAAAGGTGAAGTCACATGGTATTGGGGTGAGCTGGCAAGATGGATACAGAACTGGTTTAGTCATGGAAGACAGGGTCAAATTAATAAGTTTGTGGACAATGCAAAGATTGGTGGAGTTGCAGATAGTATGGAGGATTGTCAGAGGATACAACAGGATATAGATCAGTTAGAGGCTTGGGTAGAAAAATGGCAGATGGAATTTAACCCAAACAAATGTGAGGTGATGCATTTTGGAAAGTCAAGTACAGGTGGAAATGAGACAGTGCATGGCACAACCCTTAGGAGTATTGATATGCAGAGGGATCTGGGTGTGCAGGTCCATAGATCACTGAAGGTGGCAGCACAGGTAGATAGGGAGAGAAAAAGGCTTATGGCATGTTTGCCTTAATTAGAAGGGGCATTGAGTAAAAGGATAAACAAGTTTTGCTGCAGTTTTATAGAACTTTAGTTAAGCCACACTTGGAATATTATGGACAGTTCTGATCACCACACTACCAGAAGGATGTAGATACTTTGGAGACAGTACAAAAAAAGGTTTACCAGGATGTTGCCTGGTATGGAGGATTTTAACTATGAAGAAAGGTTGGATAGACTGGGTTTATTTTTTCTGGAATGTAGGAGGTTGAGGGGCGACCTGTTAGAAGATTATAAGGTTGTGAATGGCATTGATAGAATGGAAAGTATGAAGCTTTTTCCCAGGGTGGAATGGTCAATTACGAGGGGACGTGGGTTCAAGGTGTGAGGGGGGAATGTTTAAAAGAGATGTGCGAGGCAAGTTTTCACACAAAGGATAGAGAGTGCTTGGAACATGTCGCCAGAGGAGGTGGTGGAAGCAGACACAATAGCAGCATTCAAGAAGCATTTGGACAATTACATGAATAGGAAGTAAATAGAGGGATACGGATCCTGTAAGGGAAGGCAGTATTAGTATGGAAGGGCAAAATGTGTCAGCACAAGCTTGAGGGCCGAAGGGCCTGTTCCTGTGCTGTATTGTTCTTTATTCTTCTTCGTTCTTTGTTTTCTGACGACAAATTTTTAATTCTTCTCTGGCCACAGGGGAAATGCCAGGGAACTGGAGGACAGCTAATGTGATTCCAATTTTCAAGAAGGATGTTAAAGATGAACCAGGAAATTCCAGAGCGGTGAGTCTTATGTCAGTGGTCAGAAAACTATTGGAAAAAATTCTGAAGGAGCGAATTAATACCCACTCGAAAGGCATGGATTAATTAGGGACAGTCAGCATAGCTTTATCGGAGAGAGATAATGCCTAACAAATTTGTTAGAATTTTTTTGAAAATGTGATCAAGTGAAAATATTATATGAATTTTACCAAAGCCTTTGATAAGGTCCCATATTGGATACTGATTGAGAAGGTTAAAGCATATAGATCTGAGTGAAATTTGTCGTGATAGATCAGAGCTGAAAATGTGTTGCTGGAAAAGCACAGCAGGTCAGGCATCATCCAAGGAGCAGGAGAATCGACGTTTCGGGCATGAGCCCTTCTTCAGGAATCAGATCAGGAATGTGATAGATCAGAAACTTGCTTAGTAACAGGACACAAAGGGGAGTAGTAAAAGGTGGTTTGAGTGACTGGAGCCCGGTGTCCAGCGATGTACCACAAGGATCAGGATTGGTGATGGAGACGAAAATATGGGGGGAATGTGAAGCAAATTTGCAAACAACACCAAGATCAGTAGAGTGGTCTATAGCAAAGATGGTTGCAAGTCACAGGAAGATATACTTACGACACAGGGTAAACCCCTCTGCTAATTTAAACTAGCAACACAGAAAAGATTGACCCTGTGCTGTAATCTGTTAAAATTCGAGAGGCAAAGAACTATCCCAGAGGTCACTATTTAAAGTAAAAATTAACAACTTTATTCTTTAAGTCCAACAGAGAATATTAAAACCAACAACTATTTACAACTCTTTTCTCTTAAACCTGTCTTTTGCCTCCCGCTCTACAACACTAGTCTGATAAGAAAAATCCCAATTAAGATTTACAAAAATATTCAACTTTCAAAACCAGCCAGCTGTCGAATCTTCTTTTTGTATCGTCCTCTGCAGATTTTCCTCTGTCTTTTCGGTGTTCTGCTGCACAAATGTTTTATAGACAGGTACGTTTCAGAGAGCTGTTCTGTTGGCAGTCTGTATTTATTGGTGGTGAGAGTGTGGCTTGGCAGTTCTCCCGCTAACTGTTCAAAATGTCCGGTTTTATACCCCAAAACTTCAGATCGTTTCATTGGTTTTAATATTATCAAATTACTAAATTCAAATTTGATTGGATTCTGGTATGTTGGGGCATAATTTAAACTGATTGGCTGAATTTGAATTTTTTTTTGTATCATAGCAACACAGCTGTACTTTTGGTTTCGATCAAGTGTTACACTGTTACCTTGTCCCAGACTCTGTGTGCTTTGTCCTTGCTAGCTTTTCAACTCTCTTAAAGGTACAATAACTCTACACCTTCATAACAGTATAATGGGTTGATCAGATGAGCAGAGCTTTGGCAGATGGTATTTAACCCTGATAAGTGCAAGGTGATCACGCGCACCACTAACCCGCTCTCCAAAGATGGTGGCGTAGGGTTCGCTTTCAACTGTATATCCGCTGCAATTTGTTGTTACGGACTTTTCTTAAAAAAATAAACCGTACCATTTTGTTGTAATTTACATTTTATAAGAAAATTTGAAAATATGCCTAATATCAAGATTTTCAGCGATAGCTCTCATCAGGATTTATCACAGAAGATCGCCGATCGCCTGAGGCTCGAGCTCGGTAAAGTGGTCACCAAAAAATTCAGTAATCAGGAGACTTGCGTGGAGATTGGCGAGAGTGTGTGGGGTGAAGATGTTTACATTGTACAGAGTGGTTGTGGAGAAATCAATGACAATTTAATGGAGTTACTCATCATGATTAATGCCTGCAAGATTGCCTCAGCCTGCCGTGTCACTGCAGTCTTACCCTGCTTCCCATACGCCAGACAAAATAAGAAGGACAAGAGTCGAGCTCCTATTTCAGCAAAATTAGTTGCTAACATGCTGTCTGTGGCTGGGGCAGATCACATCATCACCATGGATCTGCATGCTTCACAAATACAGGGTTTCTTTGATATTCCAGTAGATAACCTGTATGCTGAACCAGCAGTCCTAAAGTGGATTAAGGAGAATATCCCAGAATGGAAAAACGGCATCATAGTGTCTCCAGATGCTGGTGGAGCCAAAAGAGTTACATCTATTGCTGATCAGCTGAATGTAGATTTTGCACTGATTCATAAGGAGCGTAAAAAAGCCAATGAAGTTGACCGAATGGTTCTGGTTGGTGACGTGAAGGATCGAGTAGCAATCCTTGTTGATGATTTGGCCGATACTTGTGGTACAATTTGCCATGCTGCAGACAAGCTACTTTCTGCTGGAGCGACCAAAGTCTATGCTATCCTCACACACGGAATCTTCTCCGGTCCTGCTATCTCGCGTATCAACAATGCCTGTTTTGAAGCAGTCGTGGTCACCAACACAATACCTCAGGAGGATAAGATGAAGCACTGTCCCAAAATACAGGTTATTGATATCTCCATGATCCTTGCTGAAGCAATTCGAAGAACTCACAATGGAGAATCTGTCTCTTATCTGTTCAGCCATGTTCCATTGTAGTGTCTATGCACTGCTGTTGCAGTACATGCTATTTTACCAAATTGTTTCTTTTCCATGAGTCCTTCTGTTGCACCTGCCATACCAAAAGGTTAAAAAGTATTCTTTGCTTCTGCTTCACATTGTGGTACACTTCTACCTGAACTGAAATTGATTAGACATTTCAGTGTGTTAGATGTTTCCAATTAAGAGCAGCAGCTACAATTGGGTTTGATATGTATAAAACTTAACAACACTTTTTTTCTTTATGTAGGGCTATATATCTGGTATTTACCTTTTTAAAAATCATGCCTAATATTTTTTTCTGTACTCTATGTATTGCAATATTGATTGCTACAAGTCTGCAACAGTGTAAGCTTACCGTTGTTTTACTCAGAGTAGGTTGTTACTAGGTGCTTACAAATATTTTGGCAATTAAAAATTTTTTAAAAAGTGGGCGGCACGGTGGCACAGTGGTTAGCACTGCTGCCTCACAGCGCCAGAGACCCGGGTTCAGTTCCCACCTCAGGCGACTGACTGTGTGGAGTTTGCACATTCTCCCTGTGTCTGTGTGGGTTTCCTCCGGGTGCTCTGGTTTCCTCCCACAGTCCAAAGATGTGCAGGTCAGGTGAATTGGCCGTGATAAATTGCCCATAGTATTAGGTAAGGGGTAAATGTAGGGGTATGGGTGGGTTGCGCTTCAGCGGGGCGGTGTGGACTTGTTGGGCCGAAGGGCCTGTTTCCACACTGTAAGTAATCTAATCTAATCTAATCTGATGAACTATGGAAGAAGAAACAAAATGTGGGAAAATTTAATGAATGGCAGGACACTGGGTAGCTCAGAGGAATGGAGGAATCTTGGAGTAATTATTCACAGATCCCTGAAGTCGGCAGTGCAAGTGAAAAGGACAGTTAAAAAGGCATGTGGGACACTTGCTTTCATCAGTCATGGCACAGAGTTTAAGAGCAACGAGGTAATATTGGAGCTGTAGAGACCTTTGGCCATGCCTGAAATAGAATATTGTAGACAAAGTTAGAAATCACACAACACCGGGTTATAGTCCAACAGGTTTATTTAGAAGCACTAGCTTTCGGAGCACTGCTCCTTCATCAGGTGCTTGTCTGATGAAGGAGTAGCGCTCTGAAAGCTAGTGCTTCCAAATAAACCTGTTGGACTATAACCCGGTGTTGTGTGATTTCTAACTTTGTCCACCCCAGTCCAACACCAGCTCCTCCACATCGTGGAATACTGTGTGCAGTTCTGGCCACCTCAGTACAGAAAGTATAGCACTAGAGGAGGTACAGAGGGGATTTATTAGGATGTTTTCTTGTCTGGAAGGTTTTAGTCAAAAAGAAAGATTGAATAGACTGGGATTGTTTTCTTTGAACCACTGACAGTAATCTAAAATCAGATAGCTTTGTACACAAATAAGGATATATAATACTGGTTTTAAAGTCAAAAGACAACAGTTAATTTAGATGCAGGAATGACTAAATGGAGCCAAACTGGACATAGAACCAGAGCACTGTAGGAAATGAACAAATTGCTCCCTCCACAGTTTTGTACCAATTGAGGAGTGGCATACTCATGACCACCAAGTGGTGTGCTTGGTGCAAGACTGAAACTTGAAGCAGAGGAAAATTAATCTAGTTCATGAACAAGGACTACAGAGATAAGGAGAACTGTCTTTTCTCAGAGGGCAATGGGTCTGTGGAATTCTTTACCATAGAGAGCTGTCAAAGGTAGCTCCTATATCTTTAGAATTAGAATAAGCCTTTTTTGCCACATATATTGAATGAGTACAGTGAAACGTTTATACGTTGTCACTCACAGCACCATCTTAGATACAAAGGTACCCAGGTAGAGCTTCCTTATTTACAAGATCTTAGAAAATAGAGAAATAAATTGTCTGGTGTTGCAGAAATAAAAGTTCAGAACAATGGTCTTCCAATTTCAAACCTCACTGGCACCTAGCCTCCAATCCGCAATGGGCCCTGGCTTCATTTTGAGGATTAGGAGGCTGGGAGATCGCTTCACACTGCCACAACGGGCCAAGGACGGCATGCTAGGAAGCAGCTGCACCAGGTTGGGAAGCCGGTAGTTGTCTGATGATCTAATGGACTTCCAAATCCCTCTGTTCCATAGGTTTCTGCAGTCTTTCTCTAATTTATTAATAGAACATTACAGCGCAATACAGGCCCTTTGGCCTTCAATGTTGCGCCGACCTGTGAAAACCAATCTGAAGCCCATCTATCCTACACGATTGCATTTTCGTCCATATGTTTATCCAATGACCATTTAAATACCCTTAAAGTTGATGAGTCTACGCCCCTACTACTCTTGACTAAAGAAACTTCCTCTGACATCTGTCCTATATCTATCATCCGGAGAATCGACGTTTTGGGCATGAGCCCTTCTTCAGGAATGTTTCCTGAAGAAGGGCTCATGCCCGAAACGTCGATTCTCCTGCTCCTTGGATGCTGTCTGACCTGCTGCGCTTTTCCAGCAACACATTTTCAGCTCTGATCTCCAGCATCTGCAGTCCTCACTTTCTCCTATATCTATCATCCCTCAATTTAAAGTTATTCCCCTTATGCTAGCCATCGCCATCCAAAGAAACAGGCCCTCACTGTCCATCCTATCTAACCCTCTGATTATCTTATATGTCTCAATTACATCACCTCTCAACCTTCTTCTCTCTAACGAAAACAGACTCAAGTCCCTCAGCCTTTTCTCATAAGACCTTCTCTCCATACCAGGAAACATTCTAGTAAATCTGCTCTTAACCCTTTCCAAAGCTTCCACACCTTCCTATAATGCAGTGACCAAAACTGTACACAAGTGCGTTGTGTACAGCTGCAGCATGACCTCATGATTCCGAAACTCAGTCCCTCTGCCAATAAAAGCTAACACACCCTATGCCTTCTTAACAACCCTAACAACCTAGGTGACAACTTTCAGGGATCTATGTACATGAACACCAAGATCTCTCTGCTCATCTACACTACCAAGAATCTTACCACTAGCCCAGTACTTTGCATTCCGGTTACTCCAACCAAAGTGAATCACCTCACACTTGTCCGCATTAAACTCCATTTTCCAACTCTCAGCCCAGCTCTGCAGCTTATCTATGTCCCTCTGTAACCTACAACATCCTTCAGCACTACCCACAACTCCACTAACCTTAGTGTCATCCACAAATTTACTCATCGAGGTCATTTATAAAAATGACAAACAGCAGGGGACCCAAAACAGATCCTTTTGGTACACCACTGGTAACTGAACTCCAGGATGAGCATTTCCCATCAACCACCACCCTCTGTCCTCTTTCAGCTAGCCAACTTCTGATCCAAACCACTAAATCGCCCTCAACCCCATGCCTTCGTATTTTGTGCAATAGCCTACCATGGGGAACTTTATCAAACACCTTACTGAAGTCCAAATACACCACATCAACCGCTTTGCCCTCATCCACCTGTTTGGTCACCTTCTCAAAGAACTCAATAAAGTTTGTGAGACACAACCTACCCTTCACAAAACCGTGTTGACTATCCCTAATCAATTTATTCCCCTCTAGATGATTAAAAATCGTATCTCTGATAACCTTTTCCCACAACTGAAGTAAGGCTCACTGGTCTATAATTACCAGGGTTGTCTCTACTCCCCTTCTTGAACAAGGGGACAACATTTGCTATCCTCCAGTCTTCTGGCACTATTTCTGGAGACCATGTCGACATAAAGATCAAAGCCAAAGGCTCTGCAATCTGCTCCCTAGCTTCCCAGAGAATCTGAGGATAAATCTCATCCGACCCAGGGGATTTATCTATTTTCACACTTTCCAGAATTGCTAAAGTCTCCTCCTTGTTAATGTCTAGTCTAGTAGCCTGTATCTCAGTGTTCTCCTCGACAACATTGTCGGTTTACTGAGGGAATACCAATGAAAAATATTCATTTAGTGCTTCGCCTATCTCTTTGGACTCCATGCACAACTTCCCAGTACTGTCTTTGTTTGGCCCTAATCTTTCTCTAGTCATTTTTTCATTCCTGATACACCTACAGAAAGCTTTAGAGTTTTCCTTGATCTTAACTGCCAGCGACTTCTCATGTCCCCTGTTGGCTCTTCTTACCTCTCTCTTTAGGTCTTTCCTGGCTAATTTGTAACTCTCAAGTGCCCTAACTGAGCCTTCACGTCTCATCCTAATATAAGTCTTCTTCCCCGTCGACCACTTCCTCCCTGCCTCACGGGTACATACTTATCAAGGACACGTAGTAGCTGTTCCTTGAATAAGCTTTGCATTTCAATTGTGCCCATCCTCTGCAGTTCCCCTCCCCATCCTGTGGATCCTAAATCTTGACTAATCGCATCGTAGTTGCCTTTCCCCCAGTTATAACTCTTGCCCTATCCCTTTCCATTGCTAAAGTAAACATAACTGAATTGTGGTCACTATCATCAAAGTGCTCATCTATCTTCAAAACTAATTATGGCCAGGTTCATTACCCAGTACCAAATCCAATATGGCCTTGCCTCTTGTTGGCCTGTCTACATACTGTGTCAGGTAAACCTCCTGCACACATTGGACAAAAATTGACCCATCTAAAGTACTCGAATTATAATACATCCATACAAACATATAAATAGAAAGCAGGAATTTTCAGCAGCACTTCACCTGAGGCCCACTAAAGATGTTATCTAGTAGGATGACGAAATGTCTGGAAATGAACCTTCCAGTTCAGCTAGCAAACCTACATCCAAAACCTCAACCTGAGCGACAAATCTTCTGAAAACTCGTTATAATACTTCCAGTCAATATTGGAAACTTAAAGTTCCCCATAACAACTACCCTGTCACTCTCATTTCTATCCAGAATTATCTTTGCTATCCTTTCCTCTACATCTCTGGAACTATTCAGAGACCTATAGAAAACTTTTCTGTTTCTAACCTCAGCCCATACTACCTCAGTAGACAAGCCCTCAAACATCCTTTCTGTTACCATAATACTGTACTTGACTAACAATGCCACCCTCTCTTTTACCATCTTCCCTGTTCTTACTGAAATATTAAAATCCCCGAACCTGCGACAACCATTCCTGTCCCTGCTCTATCCATGTCTCCGAAATGGCCACAACATCGAAGTTTCAGGTTCCAACCCATGCTGCAAGTTCACCATCTTCCTGTTTGCTGGTGAACTCTTGTGACCTTTAAACCATGTTTCTGACCTCACTACTCTCAACCTCCAGACACTGGAACTACAATTTTGGTTCCCATCCCCCTGCTGAGTTAGTTTAAACCCTCCCAAATAGCATTAGCTAATTCCCACCCAGCTGCCCCTACCCTAGAATATTGGTACCCCTCTGGTTCCAGTGTAGACCATCCTGGGGTCCCACTTATCCCAATTATCCAGGTATCCAAAACCCTCCCTCCCTGCACTATCCCTGTCGCCATGTGTTCAACTCCTCTCTCTCCCTATTCCTTGCCTCACTAGCACATGGCATGAGCAACAAACCAGAGATAACAACTCTGGTTGTCCTAGCTCTAAGCTTCCACCCTAGCTCCCTGAATTTCTGTCTTAAATCCCCATCTCTTTTCATCCCTATGTTGTTGGTGCAATGTGGTCCACGATTTGTGGCTGCTCCCTCATCAAAAATCCTGAAAACACAATCCAAGATATTACAAACCCTGGGACCTGAGAGGCAACACACCAGTCGAGAGTCTCTCTCAATCCCACAGAACCTCCTATCTGTCCCCCTAACTATGGAGTCCCCAGTGACTAATGCTGTGCTCACCCCCACTCCCCACCTTCCCTTCTGGGCAACAGGGACAGACTCTGTGCCAGAGACCTGTACCCCATGGCTTACCCCTAGTAAGTCATTTTTCCCTCCCCCCCCCCCCCCCCACAAACTGTCCAAAATGGTATACTTGTTACTGAGGGGAATGACCATATTAAGTATCATCTTTAGTTCATAATCTGCCATTGTGAGTTTTGAACCCACAACCCCAAAATTATAGAATCCCTACAGTGCAGAAGCAGGCCATTCAGGCCATTGAGTTCACATTAATATACCAAACAGTATTCCAGCTCTTCGTGAGGGTTTAGACTAGATTGGCTGGACGGTGGGAACCGGAGCTACGGATCATATGATGCAGTAGGTAGTGAACAGCCAGATGCAGTGTGCAGAGAGTCTGTGAGGAGGGACAGACAGTTGATAGGGCAAAGGTGCAGTCAGTGTGATGGGCTGAAGTGTCTATTTTAATGCATGAAGTATCAGGAATAAGGGTGACAAACTTAGAGCATGGATCAGTATTTGGAACTATGGTGTTGTGGCCATTACAGAGACTTGGATATTACAGGGACAAAAATGGTTATTGGATGTTCTAGGGTTTAGATGTTCAAATGGAATAGGGGGCAAGATAAAAGAGGTGGGGGAGTGGCATTGCTAATCAGGGATATTATCACAGCTGCAGAAAGGAAGGTCATCGAGGAGGGTTTGTCGACAGAGTCAGTATGAATGGAAGTCAGAAACAGGAAAGGAACAGTCACTTTATTGGGAGTTTTCTACAGACCCCTCAATAGCAGCAGCGACACTGAGGAACAGATTGGGAGGTAGATTTGGGAAAGGTGCAGAAGTAACAGGGTTGTTGCCATGGGTGATTTTAACTTCACTCACATTGACTGGAAACTCCTTAATTCAAATAGTTTGGATGGAGCAGTTTTTGTCAGGTGTGTCCAGGAAGGGTTCCTGATGCAATATGTAGATAGTCTGACTGGAGAGGATGCCATATTGGATTTGGTGCTTGGCAACAAACTATGCCAAGTGTTCAATCTTTTGATGGGAGAGCATTTCAGTAGTAGCAATCACAACTCCCTGACCTTCACTATACTCATGGGGAGGAACACGTGCAGACAGTATGGGAAAGTATTTAAATGGGGGAGAGGGAATTACACTGCTATTAGGTGGGAACTGGGGCACCTAAATTGGGAACAGATGTTCTCAGGGAAATGCACAGCAGAAATGTGGAGGTTGTTTAGGAAGCACTGGCTGATAGTGCTGAACAGGTTTGTCCCACTGAGGCAAGGAAGGGATGGTGGAAGAAACCTTGGAAAACAAGGGATGTAGAACATCTAATCAAGAGGAACATAGAACAATACAGCGCAGAACATGCCCTTTGGCCCTCAACGTTGCACTGACCTGTGAACTATTCTCAGCTTGTCCCCTCGTACACGCTGACATCATCATCCGAGGGAAAAGACTTTCACTGTCTACTCTATCTAATCCTCTGATCATCTTGTATGTCTCTATCAAATCCCCTCTTAGCCTTCTTGCCAATGAGAACAGGTTCAAGTCTCTCAGCCTTTCCTTATAAGACCTTCCCTCCAGACGAGGCAACATCCTGGTAAATCTCCTCTGCATCTTTTCCAATGCTTCCACATCCTTCCCGAAATATGGTGACCAGAACTGTACACAACATTCCAAGTGTGGCTGCACCAGCGTTTTGTATAGTTGCAGCATGATATTGCAGCTCCGGAACTCAATCCCTCTACCAATGAAACCTAACACCGTATGCCGCCTTAACAGCACTATCCACCTGGGTGACAACTTTCAGGAATCTGTGTGCATGGACAACAAGATCCCTCTGCACATCCACACTACCAAGAATCTTTCCATTGACCCAGTACTCTGCCTTCCTGTTATTCTTCCCAAAGTGCATCACCTCACATTTAGCTGCATTGAACTCCATTTGCCACCTCTCAGCCCAATTCTGCAGTTTATCCAAGTCCCCCTACAACCTGTAACATTCTTCCAAACTGTCCACTACTCCACCGACTTTAGTGTCGTCTGCAAATTTACTAATCCATCCACCTATGTCTTTGTCTAAGTCATTTATAAAAATGACAAACAGCAGTGGTCCCAAAACAGATCCTTGTGGCACACCACTAGTAACCAGACTCCAGGCTGAATATTTTCCATTAACCACCAGTCACTGCCTTCTTTCAGAAAGCCAGTTTCTAATCCAAACTGCTAAATCACCCTTAATCCCATGCCTCTGCATTTTCTCCAAATGCCTATGATGTGGAACCTTATCAAAGGCTTTACTGAAGTCCATGTATACCACGTCAACTGCCCTACCCTCATCTACATGCTTGGTCACCTTTTCAAAAAACTCAATGAGGTTTGTGAGACATGACCTGCCCTTGACGAAACCATGTTGACTATCTGAAATCAAATTGTTGCTTGCTAGATGATTATAAGTCTTATCTCTTACAATCCTTTCCAAAACCTTTCCTATAACAGAAGTAAGGCTCACTGGTCTATAATTACCTGGGTCACCTCTACTGCCCTCTTGAACAAGGGCAAAACATTTGCAATCCTCCAATCCTCTGGTACTAAACCTGTAGACAATGACGACTCAAATATCAAAGCCAAAGGCTCTGCTATCTCCTCACTAGCTTCCCAGAGAATCCTCGGATAAATCCCATTTGGCCCAGGGGACTTGTCTACTTTCACTCCTTCTCGAACTAATAACACCTCTTCGTAACCAACGTCGATCCTTTCTAGTCTAATATCTCATCTCTCATTCTTCTCCTCTACAATATTCTCCTTTTCCTGAGTGAAAACCAATGAGAAATATTCATTTAGCACCTCTCCAACCTTCACAGGGTCCACACTCAACTTCCCACTTCTGTCTTTGACTGGCCCTATTCCTACCCTACACTTTTATTCCTCACATACCTATAGAAAGCTTTAGGATTCTCCTTTATTCTATTTGCTAAAGACTGCTCATGTTGTCTCTTTGCTCTTCTTAACTCTCTCTTTAAATCCTTCCTAGCTGATCTGTAACTCTCCATCGCCTCATCTGAACCATCTTTTCTCATCAACACATAAGCCTCCTTCATTTTGCTTAACAAGAGATGCAATTTCTGTAGTAAACCACGGTTCCTTACCATATCACTTCCTCTCTGCCTGACAGGGATATACCTATCAAGGACACGCAATATCTGTTCCGTAAACAAGCTTCACATTTCCATTGTCTGCATCCCCTGCATTTTGCTACCCCATTCTATGCATCCTAATTCTTGCCTAATTGCATTGTAATTGCCCTTGCCCCATCGATAACTCTTGACCTGGGGCATGTACCGATCCCTTTCCATGGTTAAACTAAACGTAACTGAATTATGGTCACTCTCTCCAAAGTGCTCACCTACAACTAAATCAAACACCTGGCCTGGTTCATTACCAAGCACGAGATCCAGTGTGGCCTCCCCTCTTGTCGGCCCTTCGACATACTGTGTCAGGAAACCCTCCTGTACACATTGGACAAAAACTGATCCATCCGATGTACCAGAGTTATAGCATTTCCAGTCAATGTTGGGGAAGTTAAAGTCCCCTTAATGACCACCCTGTTCCTTTCACTCCTACCCAGAATAATTTTGCTAATCCTCTCTTCCACCTCCCTGGAACTCTGCGGAGGCCTGTAAAAAAACTTCCAGTAGTGTGACCTTTCCTCTCCTGTTTCTACCCTTGGCACACACTACCTCATCAAAAGTTCTTTCAACCACCATTTTACTATCCTTGACTAACAAGGCCACACCTCCCCCTCTTTTACCGCCTTGCCCGTTCTTAATGAAAGATCTAAACCCTAGAACCTGCAACATCCATTCCTCACCCTGCTTTATCCATGTCTCCGAAATGGCCACAACATCGAAGTCCCAGATATCTATCCATGCTACAAGCTCACCTACCTTATTCCGGATACTTCTGGCATTGAAGTAGACACACTTCAAACCAGCTTGCTGTCTGCCAGCACATTCCTGTGACCCTGAAATCCTGTCCCTGTCCTCCCTTCTCTCATCCTCCTGTGCACTGCAACTACACCTCAGGTTCCCATCCCCCTGCTGAGCTGGTTTAAACCCACCCAAATAGCACCAGCAAATTTCCCACCCAGGATATTTGTACCCCTCTGGTTCAAGTGAAGACCGTCCTGTCTGTATAGGTCCCATCTTCCCCAGAATGAGCGCCAATTATCCAAGTACCTGAAACCCTCCCTCCTGCACCATCCTTGCAACCACGTGTTCAGCTGATGTCTCTCCTTATTCCTTGCCTCGCTATCATGTGGCACAGGTAACAAACCAGAGATAACAGCTCTCGAGCTCTCAGCTTCCACCCTACCTCCGTGAAATCCTGCGTTACATCGCTATCCCTCTTTCTACCTATATTGTTGGTACCTACATGGACCATGACTTGAGGCTGGTCACCCTCTCCCTTCAGGACCCCAAAGATACAATCTGAGACATCACGGACCCTGACACCTGGGAGGCAACACACCAACCATGAGTCTCGTTCATTCCCAACAAACTTTCAATCTGAGCCTCTAACTATTGAGGAAGAAGGAAGCTTACTTAAGGTTGAGGTGGCAAGGATCAGACAGGGCTTTAGAGGGTTACAAGGTAGTCAGGAAGGAACTAAAGAATAGACTTCGGAGAGGTAGAAGGGACATGAACAAGCTTTAGTGGGTAGGATTAAGGTAAACCCTAAGGCATTCTACACTTATGTGGGGAACAAGAGGATGGCCAGAGTGAGGATAGGACCGATCAGGGATAGTGGAGGGAACTTGTACCTAGAGTCGAAGGAGGTAGGGGAGGTCCTTAATGAATACTTAGCTTCAGTGTTCACTACTGAGAGAGACCTTGATGTTTGTGGGGACAGACTGATACCCTCGACAGGTTGATGTTAAGGAGGAGGATGTGCTGTTAAGGAGGAGGATGTGCTGAAAGTTTTGAAAAACATAAGAGTAGATAAGTCCCCTGGGTCAACTGGGGTATACCCGAGGTTATAACGACTTGGAGAAAGTGATGACTGCAGATGCTGGAGATCAGGCACTGGAAAATCACAGCAGGTCAGGCAGCGTCTGAGGAGCAGGAGAGTCAACATTTCGAGCATAAGACCTTCATCAGGAATTTGGGGGGTAGGGGGTGGAGTGGGGGGGGGGGGGGGCCAAAGAGGCTGAGAGGTAAATAGGAGGTGGCTGGGGCTGAAGAGGAAAGGTAGCTAGAATGGCGATACGTAGATGCAGGTTGGGGGTGATGGTGAAGAGGATAGGTGGAAAGGAAGATGGACAGGTAGGACTATTAAAGAGGGTGGTGCTGATTTGGAGGGTTGGATCTGGGATAAGGTAGGGGGAGGGAAGATGAGGAAACTGGTGAAATCAATGTTGATCCTGTGTGGTTGGAGGGTCCTAAGACAGAAGATGAGGTGTTCTTCCTCCAGGCATCTGGTGGCTCGGATTTGGTGGTGGAAGAGGCCCAGATCTTGCATGTCCTTGACAGAGTGGGAGAGGGAGTTGAAGTGGTCAGCCACAGGGCAGTGAGGTTGTTAAGTGTGTGTGTCCCAAAGAGGTTCTCTGAAAGGTTCCACAAGTTGGCATCCTGTCTCCCCAATGTAGAGAAGACCACATCGAGAGCAATGGAGACAGTAGATGAGGTGTTTGGATGTCCAGGAAAATCTCTGCCTAATGTGCAAGGATCCTTTGGGGCCTTGGATGGAGGTGAGGCGGACGGGTGTGGGCTCAGGTGTGGGCAGTGGCAAGGGGAAGGTTACCGGGAGGGGTTGGTGGGGGCCATGGACCTAACGAGAGTGTTGCAGAGGGAATGGTCTCTGCGGGACACAGGTAAGGGTGGGGAGGGAAATATATATCTTGTGGTGGGGTCTGACTGTAGGTGGCGGATATGGTGGAGGATGATGCAATGTATGCGGGGATTAATGAGTAAAAACATTAAGAGTAAGAACAGAGAAAATGGTGAAAGAGGGGGAGGTGTGGTACTGTTAGTCAAGGACAGTATTACGGTTGCAGAAAGGGTGTTTGAGGACTCGTATACTGAGGTAGTATGGGCTGAGGTTAGAAACAGGAAAAGAGAGGTCACCCTGTTGAGAGTTTTCTATAGGTCTCTGAATAGTTCCAGAGATGTAGAGGAAAGGATAGTAACGATGATCCACAATAGGAGCGAGAGTGACAGTGTAGTTGTTATGGGGAACTTTAACTTTCCACATATCGACTGGGAAAACTTTTTGTTCAAGTACTTTAAATGGGTCAGTTTTTGTCCAATTGTGCAGAGGGTTTCCTGACATAGTGGGTAGACAGGCCAACAAGGGGCAAGGCCACATTAGATTTGGTAATGAACCCAGCCAGGTGTTAGATTTGGAGGTAGGCGAGCACTTTGGTGATAGTGACCACAATTCGGTTATGTTTATTTTAATGATGGAAAGGGATTGGTATATACCGCAGGGCAAGAGTTATAATGGGGAACGCAATTATGATGCAATTAGAAAGATTTAGGATGCATAGGATGGGGAGGGAAACTGCAGGGATGGGCACAATTGAAATGTGGAGCTTATTCAAGGAACAGCTACTGCGTATCCTTGATAAGTAGATACCAGTCAGGTAGGGAAGAAGTTGTCAAGCGCAGGAGCTTTAGTTTACTAAAGAAGTTGAATCAGTTATCAAGAGGAAGAAGGCGGCTTATATTAGGATGAGTCATGAAGGCTCAGTTAGAGCACTTGAGAGTTACAGGTTAGCCAGGAAAAACCGAAAGAGAGAGCTAAGAAGAGCCAAGAGGGATGTGAGAAGTTGTTGGCAGGGAAAACCCTTAAAGCTTTCTATAGGTATATCAGGAATAAAAGAATGACTAGAGTAAGATTAGGGCCAGTCAATGACAGTAGTGGGAAGTTATGCGTGGAGTCAGAGGAGATAGGGGAAGCACTAAATGAATATTTTTCATTGGTATCCACACCAGGAAAAGACAATGTTGTTGAGGAGAATACTGAAACACAGGCTACTGGAATAGATAGGATTGAGGTGCACAAGGAGGAGTTGTTAGCAATTCTGGAAAGTGTGAGAATAGATAAGTCCCCTGGGCCGGATGGGATTTATCCTCAGATTCTCTGGGAAGCCAAGGAGGAGATTGCCGAGCCTTTGGCCTTGATCTTTATGTCATCATTGTCAACAGGAGTAGTGCCAGAAGAGTGGAGGATAGCAAATATTTTTCCCTTGTTCAAGAAGGGGAGTAGAGACAACCCTGGTAATTATAGACCAGTGAACTTTATTTCAGTTGTGGGAAAAGCGTTGGAAAGAGTTATAAGAGATAGAATTTATAATCATCTAGAAAGGAATACGTAGATTAGGAATAGTCAACATGGTTTTGTGAAGAGTCAGTCGTGCCTCACTAACCTTATTGAGTTCTTTGAGATGGTGACCAAACAGGTGGATGAGAGTAAAGCGGTTGATGTGGTGTATATGAATTTCAGTAAGGCATTAGATAAGGTTCCCCATGGTAGGCTATTGCACAAAATACGGAGGCATGGGATTGAGGATGATCAGAAATAGGCTTGCTGAAAGAAGACAGAGGGTGGTGGTTGATGAAAATATTCATCCTGGAGTTCAGTTACCAGTGGTGTACCGCAAGAATCTGTTCTGGGTCCCCTGATGTTTGTCACTTTTATAAACAAACTGGATGAGGGCATAGAAGGATGGGTTGGTAAATTTGCGGATGACACTAAAGTCGGTAGAGTTGTGGATTGTAATGAAGGATGTTGTAGGTTACAGAGGGACATGGATAAGCTGCAGAGCTGGGTTGAGAAGTGGCAAATGAAGTTTAATGTGGAAAAGTGTGAGTTAGTTCACTTCGGAAGAAGTCACAGGAATACAGAGTACTCAGCTAATGGTGAGATTCTTGGCAGTGTAGATGAACAGAGAGATCTCAGTGTCCAGATACACAGATCCCTGAAAGTTGTCACCCAGGTTGACAGGGTTGTTAAGAAGGCATATGCTGTGTTAGCTTTAATTGGTAGATGGATTGAGTTTCAGAATCATGAGGTTATGCTGCAGCTGTACAAAACTCTGGTGCAGCTGCACCTGGAGTATTGTGTACAGTTCTGGTCACTGCATTATAGGAAGGTGTGGAAGGTTTGGAAAGGGTTCTGAGGGCATTTACTAGGATGTTGCCTGGTATGGAGGGAAGGTCTTACGAAGAAAGACTGAGGAACTTGAGGCTGTTTTCGTTGGAGAGAAGAAGGTTGAGAGGTGACTTAATTGAGACATATAAGATAATCAGAGGGTTAGATAGGGTGGACAGTGAGGGCAATGGCTAGCACAAGGGGACATAACTTTAAATTGAGGGATGATAGATATAGGACAGATGTCAGAGGTAGTTTCTTTACTCAGAGAGTAGTAGGGGCATGGATCACCCTGCGTGCAACAGTAGTAGGCTCACCAACTTTAAGAGCATTTAAATGATCATTGGATAGGCACATGGACGAGAATGGAATAGTGCAGGTTAGATGGGCTTCAGATTGGTTTCACAGGTTGGCGCAACATCGAGGTCCGAAGGGCCTCTACTGCGCTGTAATGTTCCATGTTCTATGGTGGGGTGGTAGATGGAAAATATTTGGAAGGGTGAGTTAGTAGGTTTGCTGATGACACAATGATTGGTGGAATTGTGGAGGGCTGTTGTAGGTTGCAACAGGGCATTGACAGGATACAGAACTAGGCTGAGAAGTGGCAGATAGAGTTCAACCTGAAAAAGTGTGAAGTCATTCATTTTGGAAGGCTGAATTTGAATGCAGATTACAGGGTTAAAGGCAAGATACTCGGCAGTGTGGAGGAACAAAGGGATCTTGGGGGTCTATGTCCATGGATCCCTCAACATTGCCAAATATGGTGTGTTGGCTTTCATTAGCGGGGAAATTGAATTTAAGAGCTGCGAGGTTATGTTGCAGCTCTCTAGAGCCCTGGTTCGACCACACTTGGAATATTGTGTTCAGTTCTGGTTGCCTCATTATAGGAAGGATGTGGAAGCTTTCAAGAGGGTGCAGAGGAGACTTATCAGGATGCTGCCTGGACTGGAGGGCATGTCTTGTGAAGGTTGAGGGAGCTAGGGCTTTTCTTATTGGACGGGTGCCTTGATAGAGGTGTACAAGATGATGAGAGGCAAAAATAGAGTGGCTAGCCAGAGACATTTTCCTAGGGCGGAAATAGCTATCACAAGGGCATAATTTTAAGGTAATTGGAGGAAGGTTTAGGGGTGATGTCAGAGATTGGTTCTGTACACAGAGAGTGGTGGGTGCATGGAATGCACTGCCAGCAGTGGGAGTAGAGTCAGAGACATTAGGGACATTTAAGTGACTCTTGGGTAGGCACATGGAAGATAGTACATTGAAAGGTACATAGGTTAACATAAAAAACCAGCACAACATCGAGGGCTGAAGGGCCTGTACTATGCTCTACTGTTCTGTTCTGTGTTCACCCAGACCCACCTGTCTACTCTATCCCTGTAATCCTGCATTTCCCAAAGGCTATCCACCGAGCTTGGATATATTTGGATTGTGGGAGGAAACCAGAGCACCCAGTGGAAACCCACACAGAGGGAGAATGTGCAGACTCCACACAGTTCCCAGAGGCTGGAATCGAACCCATGTTCCTGGTGCTGTGAGCCACCGTGCTGCCCATGTTAGCCTGAGGTTCTGAATCAATAGCCCATAACATCATTGCCTCTTCACAAGTATCATCGTTACGGCTGAATAAATATTTCCTGAATTACATCAGTGGGCTGTTTCTGATTGGCTGAATGCTCAAAACGTCCACTGAACAAACCTGTACTTTGAGAGTGCATACTCATCAAATTTGGACAGATTTAAGATTTCAGGAAGGAACTTCAGGGGGGAATCGAGAAGGAACATGTTTATACTGTGAGTGGTCAAACTTGGGACTAGTGCCCTTTGCAGGCAGTGGGAGCAGAAGCAAATGATTGAGAGGAAATTGAATGGACACTTAAAGGAAATGAATGTACAAGGTTGCAGGGTTAGAGCAGGGAGTGGTCCTGAACAGGTTGCTCTGTTGTGAGCCAGCTTGTGGATCTGTGTCATGATTAACAGTTACTTACTCATTCAGAGTACATCGGCATTACAGGCTGGACCAGCATTTATTGCCCGTCCCTAATTGCCCCTTGAGAAGGTGGGGGTGAGCTGCCTTCTTGAACCGCTGCAGTCCATGTGCTGTAGGTAGACCCACAATGCCCTTAGCGAGGGAATTCTAGGATTCTGACCCAGCGACACTGAAGGAAAGGTGATATATTTCCAAGCTGAAAATGTGTTGCTGGAAAAGCGCAGCAGGTCAGGCAGCATCCAAGGAACAGGAGAATCGACGTTTCGGGCATAAGCCCTTCTTCAGGAATGAGGAAAGTGTGTCCAGCAGGCTAAGATAAAAGGTAGGAAGGAAGGACTTGGGGGAGGGGCTTTGGAAATGCGATAGGTGGAGGGAGGTCAAGGTGAGGGTGATAGGCCGGAGTGGGGTGGGGGCGGAGAGGTTAGGAAGATGATTGCAGGTTAGGAAGGCGGTGCTGAGTTTGAGGGATTTGACTGAGACAAGGTGGGGGGAGGAGAAATGAGGAAACTGGAGAAATCTGAGTTCATCCCTTGTGGTTGGAGGGCTCCCAGGCAGAAGATGAGGCGCTCTTCCTCCAACCGTTGTGTTGCCATAGTCTGGCAATGGAGGAGTCCAAGGACCTGCATGTCCTTGGTGGAGTGGGAGGGGGAGTTAAAGTGTTGGGCTACGGGGTGGTTTGGTTGGTTGGTCCGGGTGTCCCAGAGGTGTTCTCTGAAACATTCCGCAAGTAGGCAGCCTGTCTCCCCAATATAGAGGAGGCCACATCGGGTGCAGCGGATGCAATAGATGATGTGTGTGGAGATGCAGGTGAATTTGTGGCGGATATAGAAGTGTCCCTTGGGACCTTGGAGGGAGGTAAGGGGGGAGGTGTGGGCGCAGGTTTTGCATTTCTTGCGGTTGCAGGGGAAGGTGCCGGGAGTGGAGGTTGGGTTGGTGGGGGATGTGGACCTGACGAGGGAGTCACGGAGGGAGTGGTTTTTTTTTTAGATTAGATTACTTACAGTGTGGAAACAGGCCCTTCGGCCCAACAAGTCCACACCGACCCGCCGAAGCGTAACCCACCCATACCCCTACATTTACCCCTTTACCTAACACTACGGGCAATTTAGCATGGCCAATTCACCTGACTTGCACATCTTTGGACTGTGGGAGGAAACCGGAGCCCCCGGAGGAAACCCACGCAGACACGGGGAGAACGTGCAAACTCCACACAGTCAGTCGCCTGAGGCGGGAATTGAACCCGGGTCTCTGGCGCTGCGAGGCTGCAGTGCTAACCACTGTGCCACCGTGCCGCCCACTGGTCTTTTCGGAACGCTGATAGGGGAGGGGAGGGAAATATATCACTGGTGGTGGGGTCTGTTTGGAGCTGGCGGAAATGACGGCGGATGATACATTGTACATGGAGGTTGGTGGGGTGGTAGGTGAGGACCAGTGGGGTTCTGTCCTGGTAGCGGTTGGAGGGGCGGGGCTAAAGGGCGGAGGAGTGGGAAGTGGAAGAGATGCGGTGGAGGGCATCGTCGACTACGTCTGGCGGAAAATTGCGGTCCTTGAAGAAGGAGGCCATTTGGGTTGTATGGTTTTGGAACTGGTCCTCCTGGGAGCAGATGTGGCGGAGACGAAGGAATTGGGTTTTTCCCATATTCCCAATTCCTTCGCCATCCCATCCCATATTCCCAATTCCTTCGTCTCCGCCGCATCTACTCCCAGGAGGACCAGTTCCAAAACCGTACAACCCAGATGGCCTCCTTCTTCAAGGACAGCAATTTCCCGCCAGACGTAGTCGACGATGCCCTCCACCGCATCTCTTCCACTTCCCGCTCCTCCGCCCTTTAGCCCCGCCCGTCCAACCGCCACCAGGACAGAACCCACTGGTCCTCACCTACCACCCCACCAACCTCCATGTACAACGTATCATCCGCCGTCATTTCCGCCACCTCCAAACGGACCCCACCACCAGTGATATATTTCCCTCCCCTCCCCTATCAGCGTTCCGAAAAGACCACTCCCTCCGTGACTCCCTCGTCAGGTCCACACACCCCACCAACCCAACCTCCACTCCCGGCACCTTCCCCTGCAACCGCAAGAAATGTAAAACTTGCGCCCACACCTCCCCCCTTACTTCCCTCCAAGGTCCCAAGGGACACTTCCATATCCGCCACAAATTCACCTACACCTCCACACACATCATCTATTGCATCCGCTGCACCCGATGTGGCCTCCTCTATATTGGGGAGACAGGCCGCCTACTTGCGGAACGTTTCAGAGAACACCTCTGGGACACCCGGACCAACCAACCCAACCACCCCGTAGCCCAACACTTTAACTCCCCCTCCCACTCCACCAAGGACATGCAGGTCCTTGGCCTCCTCCATCGCCAGACCATGGCAACACAACGGTTGGAGGAAGAGCGCCTCATCTTCTGCCTGGGAACCCTCCAACCACAAGGGATGAACTCAGATTTCTCCAGTTTCCTCATTTCTCCTCCCCCCACCTTGTCTCAGTCAAATCCCTCAAACTCAGCACCGCCTTCCTAACCTGCAATCATCTTCCTAACCTCTCCGCCCCCACCCCACTCCGGCCAATCACCCTCACCTTGACCTCCCTCCACCTATCGCATTTCCAAAGCCCCTCCCCCAAGTCCTTCCTTCCTACCTTTTATCTTAGCCTGCTGGACACACTTTCCTCATTCCTGAAGAAGGGCTTATGCCCGAAACGTCGATTCTCCTGTTCCTTGGATGCTGCCTGACCTGCTGCGCTTTTCCAGCAACACATTTTCAGCTCTGATCTCCAGCATCTGCAGCCCTCACTTTCTCCTCTGATATATTTCCAAGTCAGGATGGTGAGTGGCTCAGAGGGGAACTTGCAGGTGGTGGTGTTCCCATGTATCTGCTGCCCTTGTCCTTCTCGATGGAAGTGGTCGTGCGTTTGGAAGATGTCATCTAGTGATCACCCCCACTTCTCATCTTATGATGGAAAGAAGGTCTTTGGTGGAGCAGTAGAAGATGGTTAGGTCTAGGACACCCTCCTGAGGGACAGCTGCAGATATGTCCTGGAGCAGTGATGACTGGACTTCCAGCCAGTAATCACTTGGTGTTTTTGTTTCTTGTGCTCCATTCCTGGTGTTTGAATGGGCCAGGGAACCAGGCTGGTGGGGGTGGGAATGGAACCCGGGCTTGGGACCAGGCCGAGGGACTGGAGCCTCTACCTCGGGACTCGGCAAGGGGGACTGCAGCTTGTGCCTATTCTTTCAGCATCCCTTTACAAGAAACAGCAACAGGGCACACTGGACCTTTCCATTCAAAACCCAAACATCAGACTTCCTATAATGTCCAGCTTAAAGCTCAGACTGTACAAAATCATCAGAGAACACATTTCAGACAATTGCTGTTTGTATTTGTCAGTGAAAAAACAAGCTTACAAAACTCTAATTTGGGATATTTGGTTATTTTGTGATGTTGAGCAGCTGCAGAATCTCCTTCAATCTGTCCAATCTCAATACAGTGTTTAAATAAATTGGTACATTCGAGGAATTGCTTTGTAAAGCCAATCACAAATCACTAAGGAAAGAAAAGCGAGATTGGGAAAGAAAGTGACAGACAGAAAGTGAGAGAGACTGAGGGAGGGAGACAGAGGATAGAGTGAGAGAGAGCCAGAAACAGATTGCTCGAGTCAGAGACAGGGAGGGGAAGAGAGAGAGGGAGGGAGAGAGAGAGAAACAGTGAAGATATGGAGAGAACAAGACAAAGACAGACAGAGAAACCTCTTTGATCAGCAGGAAGTGTTAAAGAATAGCAGAGCACCAAGAGAGGCTATTTGACCCATTGATTCCATGCTGTATTCTTCTCAGCAACACTGCCCGCAGTATTGCAGGCCGAGCCAGTGTGGTGACCTCGGAGACAATGAGAATGACTGGGTCTGGACTCGACCAGTTCTACCCTGGCTTTTCCTCTCCTCTCCTCTTGGACTTTGATTGGATGTACTCCTGGAAAACACATCACATGACCTCCCACCTCCAACTGCTCTTTGCCCACCATCGGTCTCACAACTGGAGGTGCCCGTGCCAGTGACCCATCATTTCTCCCTTGGTCAGTCTTTCCTTGGCTGGTGAGAGGAGAGTGAGGAGAGAATAGAGAGGAATGAGACGGGGCTAGGGGAGTGTTCCTGCTCATCTGGTCCAGGCACTGGCCTCACTGTGATTAGTGACGACAGACTTGATGCTGTATCGTTTCTTCACAATCGTGTTGATGTAGCCCTTCATTATCTTTGTGATTTCACCCACCTGCAATGAGACAAAGGTGGCGAGGGAGAGAAAAGAAACAGCATTTTTCAGCAAAAGAGAGGGAAGTTATACGGCAATATCTCAGTGAAGAATATAGGACCAAACGTAGGTCATTCAGCCCCTCAATCCAGGCTGCTGTACTAAGTTATGGCTGATCATGTACCTTTATTCTCAATATTTCCCACACTCTCCCATTTTCTTTGATGTCATTAGTAAGTAGAAATCTATCAATGTCTCTTTGAACATGTTCAGCAACTGAGTTTCTACAGCCCTTTGGGATAGAGAATTCCAGGATTCACTACCCTTTGAATGAAGAAATCCTCCTCATCTCAGTCTAATTGGTCCATCATTTATGCTGAAATTATTTCCCTGGATTTAGACTCATCTTCTGGAAAAACATCTTTTCTATCCATCCTGACATACCCTAAAAGGATTTTGTAATTTTTAATCTACTCCATAGTATTCAGACGCAGTTTCATTAGCCTTTCCTCAAAAGACAATGCCATCATCCCAGGGATTAATTGGGTCAACCTCCATTTCACTCTTATCTATGGCAAGAACATCCTTCCTTAGATGACAGTAAAACTGCACACAATACTCCAGGTGTAGCCTTACCAAGGCATTGTCTCACTGCTGCAAGACTTCTTTACTCCTGCACTCAAATCCCTTTGTGATAAAAGCTTGTGCCCCTCATTCCTTGTTATTCCTGTAAACTAGCTATTAGTGACTAATGAACAATGGCACCAGGTCCCTTTGGACATCAACACTTTTCAACCTCTTACCATTTAAGAAATACACTGCACTCCCATGCCTCCGCCCAGATTC
This sequence comes from Chiloscyllium plagiosum, assembly GCF_037043375.1. Taxonomy (NCBI): domain Eukaryota; kingdom Metazoa; phylum Chordata; class Chondrichthyes; order Orectolobiformes; family Hemiscylliidae; genus Chiloscyllium; species Chiloscyllium plagiosum. The sequence continues at coordinate 121,018,969 of NW_028270145.1, forward strand.
ACATTATTTCCCATGTTTTTTGCCACTCGTTCAGCCTGAAGCCTCTTTGTATCATCCCCAAAACTCCCATTCCTACCTAGTTTTGTGTCAACTGAAATTTGTAAATATTCTATTTGGTCTCAATGTCCAAATTTATTAATAAATATTGTGAACAGCTCAGCTCCAAGCCCTAAACCTTGTGGTACCCTACAGTCACATGCTCACACACATTTATTTTGACTGTTGCCTGCCAATTAACCAGTTCTCAATCCGTGGCAGTAGAAGCCCCTTCAGCCTGTGTTCTCAAACTTTTGCTATTAACTTATGTGGGACCTGATTAAAAGCCTTCCTAAAGTCCAACTGTAAGTACCAGCTCCCTTTATGTACTCTGATGGCAACATCTTTAAAAACCTCAAACAGCTTTGTCAGATATGGTTTCCACGTCTTAAATCCATCTTGACTCCTCACAATCAAACCATCATTCTCCATCAGTGTCTAATTATCACAGACTTTATTATAGATTCAAAACATTTTCCTTACTACTGCCATTGGGCTAACAGATTAGATTAGATTACTTACAGTGTGGAAACAGGCCCTTCGGCCCAACAAGTCCACACTGCCCCGCCGAAGCGCAACCCACCCATACCCCTACATTTACCCCTTACCTAACACTACGGGCAATTTAGTATGGCCAATTCATCTATAGTTCCCTCCTTGGGATTACATTTGAAACATTCCAGTCTGTCAATGGAATTGTGAAGAATGATCGTCAATGCATCTTCTATCTCTATAGCCACCTCTTTCAAAGACATGGTTAATTGAATCCTGGGGATTTAGTAATTTTCAGTCCATTCAATTTGTCTGGAACTACTTTTTTTACTGATATTAACTCCTTTTAGTTCCTCATTCTCACTAGTCCCTTAGATCTCTATTATTTCTGGAAAATTTCTTGTACCATCCTTCATAAGATAAACACAAAAGTAATTATTTAGATTGTCATTTCCTTAATTCCTATTATAAATTCTCCCAGATCTGCCTGTAATGGATCTACATTTGTCTTTGCTTTATTTTACTTTTTAAATACTTAAGGAGCTTTTACAGTCTGATTTTATGTTTCTTATTAGTACATTTTCATATTGTACTCTCCCCATATTTATCTTCTTTCTTGGTTTTCCTTCAGTGAATTCTAAAAATGTTACTAATTTCCAGGTTGTTATATTTATTGATAACATTACAACCATCCTCCTTTGATCTAATACAATTTTTAACTTTCTTTGTTAGCCATTGTGGACTCGCTTTTCCTGTTGAGTTTTGTGTGTTTTTATTTATTTTTGGCACTCATCAGTATTGAGAGTATGGTGCTGGAAAAGCACAGCAGGTCAGGCAGCATCCGATGAGCAGGAAAATGAATGTTTCAGGCAAAAGCCCTTCATCGGGAATGAGGCTTGTAAACTGAGGGTGTAGAGAGATAAATGGGAAGGGGATGGGACTGGGGTGGAAGGTAACTGAGAATGCGATTGGTAGATAGAGTTGGGGGTAATGGTGATAAGTTGGAGAGGAGGGTGGAGCGGATAGGTGGGAAGGAAGCTGGACAGGTAGGACAGATCAAGAGTTGGAAGGTTAGAACTGGGTTAAGGATTGGGGGAGGGAAAATGAGAAAACTCGTGAAGTCCACATTGTTGCCCTAGGGTTGGAGATGAGGCGTTCTTCCTCCATGCATTGGGTAGTAAGGGTGTAGCAATGGAGGAGGCCCAGGACCTGTACATCCTCAGCAGAGTGGGAGAAGAAGTTGAAGTGTTCAGCCAAGGGGCAGTGGGATTGGTGCGAGTGTCCTGGAGTTATTCTCTGAAGCGCTCTGCGTGTAGGCATACTGTCTCCCAAATGTAGAGGAGACTGCTTCAGGAGCAATGGATGCAGTAAACTCTGATGGATGTGGAATGTCTTTGTGCCCTTGGACAGAGTTGAGGGGGGAGGTGTAGGTGCAGGTTTTGCAATTCCTGTGGTGGCAGGGGAAGGTGCCAGAAGGGGAGGGTGGGTTGGTGGGGGGCATGAATCTGACATGAGATTCGCAGAGCCCCAACACCGCCACTGCCGCCAACCGGTCTACGAACTCCCCACACACATTCGGGACACCACCGGCGCCTGCCACCTCCTCCAAGATTTTCAGTTCTCTGGTCCCCAACACCTCATCTTCACCATGAAGATCCAGTCCCTATATAACTCTGTCCGCCATGACCAGGGCCTCCAAGCCTTCCGTTTCTTCCGCTCCCAATGTCCCTACCAGTACCCCTCCACTGATACTCTCATTCGTTTGGCTGAACTGGTCCTCAGCTTTAACAATTTCTCCTTTGAATCCTCCTTCTTCAAGGACTGGAATTTCCCATCCCATGAAGTTGATGATGCCCTCCAGCACATCTCATCCACATCCCGCACCTCCACCCTCAAACTCCACCCCTCCACAAGGTCGAAACCCCCAGTCCTCACCTTCAACCCCACCAACCTCTGTATTGCATCATCCTCAGCCACTTCCACTGCCTACAAATGGGCCCCACCAACAGAGATATATTTCCCTCCCCACCCCATCCACTTTCCGTAAAGACCATTTCCTTTGCGACTCCCTTGTCAGGTCCACATCCCCCAACAACCCACCCTCCCCTCCCGGCACCTTCCCCTGCCACTGCAGGAATTGCAAAACCTGCGTCCATACCGTCCCCCCTCACCTCCATCCAAGGCCCCAAAGGAGCCTTCCACATCCATCAGAGTAAGGACATGCAGGTGCTGGGCTTCCTTCATCACCACATCCTAACCAACCGATGCCTGGAGGAAGAAAGCCTCACCTTCCACCTTGGGACCCTTCAACCCCAGGGCATCAATGTGGATTTCACCAGTTTCCTCATTTTCCCCTCCCCCCACCTTACCCCAGTTCCAACCTTCCAGCTGAGCACTGCCCTCATGACCTGTCCAAACTGTTCATCTTCCCTCCCACCTATTGCACTCTCAGCTACCTTCCCCCTAGCCCCATCCCCCTCCCATTTATCTCCCCACCCCCTAGGCTCCCAGCCTCATTCATGATGAAGGGCTCTTGCCTGAAACGTCGGTCCTCCTGCTCCTCAGATGCTGCCTGACCTGCTGTGCTTTTCCAGCACCACACTCTCGACTCTGGTCTCCAGCATCTGCAGTACTCACTTTCTTCTCATTAGATTTATCCAATCCAAACAGGACAGCATATAGATTGAAATGTCTTGTAGTTGCTGCATTACCTCTGTTGCATGCCCTCATTTGCTGATTTTTATTGTGCCCAACATTACCACACCAGTCTGGTGGCCTCTGAACAACTCCTGTTGCTCCTTGCTGTTTCTTAGCACCATCCAAACAGATTTCACATTGTTCTGCTCTGAATTCCTTTCATGCTAATGTACTGATTCTATCCCATATGAACAGCACTTTGCATTATCCCAACCCCCTTTCCTTCTTGCCTGTTCTTTCTACATTTACAAATCAGGAGCAGGAATAGGCCATTCAGCCCATCAAGTCTGCTGCAACATTCAGTATCAGGACAGGCAATAATTTCTGGCCCTGGATCAGTGGTGCTGGAAGAGCACAGCAATTCAGGCAGCATCCGAGGACAGGCAAAATCGACGTTTCGGGCAAAAGCTCTGGGGCTTTTGCCCAAAACGTCGATTTTGCCTGTCCTCGGATGCTGCCTGAATTGCTGTGCTCTTCCAGCACCACTGATCCAGAATCTGGTTTCCAGCATCTGCAGTCATTGTTTTTACCTCAATAATTTCTGGCCCGTCCAGCACTGTCCACATCCTCTGTACGAATTTAAAAAAAGGTTATGGCTGAACTGATCATGGCTTTGATTCAGCATTTCCATCTTTCTCTGAAAACCATCGACTCCTTTGTCAGTTAAGAATCAATCTATATCCATCTTAAACGTATACAATGACTCCCCACCCCACCCTCCCATCCCGCCCCCCACCCACGGCCACTTCTTCATTCTCTCGGGAAGACAATTCCACAGACTCACGATCATGAGAGAATCTTTTCCTCAGTGTCTGTCTTAAATGTGGAAAACCTCTTATATATGCCCCTTATATATTTTCCCACTCCTGCTCCTATGTTCCTTTGTCCCTACAATTGCCTGACATGCGTTAACACACAGCAAGTCAGACATAGGACTTACCACTGCAACAATGTACAATGCATTTAAATTAAGTAAAATGGAATTTGGAACTCATGATCTTTACTAACAAATAGAAGTAGTGGGCCATTCAACATGTTCAGCATGCTCCACCAGTATTCAGTAAGATCATGGCTGATCATGTCTCTCCATCTCCACTTCTGTAGCTGAATCCCTTACAGCCTCAACAAATTCTCAAATTCTATCTGAATACACCTAGACACTGAGCCTTTCCAAATCTCTGGGATAGAGAATTCCCATCATTCACAACTCTGCAAATGAGGAAATTCCTCCCCATTCCATTCCTTAATGATTAACCATTATCCTGATAATGTGTGTCTGTGCTGAGAAAGAAGAAGATGCTGGAAATCACATTGGGTCAGGCAGCTTCCATGGAGAGAGAGCAAGCTAATATTTCGAGTCTAGATGACTGTTCATCGGAACTTGCTGTCTCTCCATGGATGCTGCCTGACCCACTGTGATCTCCAGCAAAAAGCTTTTGTTTTCAGTACAGATTCCAGCACCTGCAGGAATTTGCTCCCACATTGTGTGTCTGTGTCCTGGATTTTTTACCACCAGCTTCCTCAATCCCAAGGTCATTTCTGAGTTCACCCATCAGCTCTCTCACCTGTGGAGTCTCGAAAAACATTTCCCTCTCGTCCACAGTTATCTTGTAGGTGTTTGGGAGCGGAGCACCGAAGAAAACAATATGTTCATACTGGAAGGTTTCCAGAGGCCGGGCATCACCCCGTTTGTAGATTGACACATTCTCAGCACTGACACCCAACCACAGCTCATTGGGAAATCCACCCTCCTTACACTGTAAATAACCAAAGGGCATTAGTGTTCATTATTATCAACAGAGGTTTAAGTAAACACAGATGTAGGATATTGACTGGGTGGTTACTTCAGCACATAAAGGAACTCAATACTGATATTTTCTACAAACCCACCAACCCCTTCAGGTACCTGGATTACACCTCCTCCCACCCTACCTCCTGCAAAAATGCTATCCCTTATTTCCAATTCCTCCGCCTCCACTGCATCTGCTCCCAGGAGGACCAGTTCCACCACAGAACACACCAGATGACCTCCTTCTTCAAAGATCGCAATTTCCCCTTCCACGTGGTTGATGATGCCCTCCAGCGCATCTCATCCACATCCCGCACCTCCACCCTCAAAGCCCACCCCTCCAATCGCAACAAGGACAGAACACCCCTGGTCCTCACCTTCCACCCCACCAACCTCCATATACGTCGCCATGTCCACCAATTAAAAATGGACCTCACCACCAGAGAAATATTTCCCTCCCCACCCCTATCCACTTTCCCTCCATGACTACCTCATCAGATCCACATGCCCCATCAACTCACCCTCCCCTCCTGGCACCTTCCCATGCCACCGCAGGAATTGCAAAACCTGCGCCCACACCTCCCCCCCTCACCTCCATTCAAGGCCCCAAAGGAGCCTTCCACATCCTTCAAAGTTTCATTTGCACTTCCACACATGTCATTTATTGTATCCGTTGCTCCCGATGCGGTCTCCTCTACATTGGGGAGACTGGACACCTACTTGCAGAGTGCTTCAGAGAACATCTCCAGGACACCCGCACCAGTCAACCCCATCACCCGGGGCAACTCCCCCTCCCAGTCTGCCGAGGACATGCAGATCCTGGGCCTCCTCCACCATCACTCCCTCACCATCCAACGCCTGGAGGAAGAACTCCTCATCTTCCGCCTTGGGACCCTCCAACCCCAGGGCATCAATGTGGACTTCACCAGTTTCCTCATTTCCCCTCCCCCCAGTTCCAACCTTCCAGCTCAGCACTGGCCTCATGACCTGTCCTACCTGCCAATCTCCTTTCCCACCTATCTATTCCACCCTCCTCTCCGACCTATCACCTCCAAGCCCCATCCCCATCCACTTATTGCACGCTCAGCTACCTTCTCCCCAACGCCACCCCCCCCTCCCATTTATCTCTCCACCCCTGAGGCAGATTGTGATAGTTCACGGACTCCCAGCCCAACTGTTTGTTTTGTAATGCTGTGGAGACCATGGACCATGTATATGTTGGGTGTAGGAGTCTGCACTCCCTTTTTGGTTTTCTTAAAAAAACATTTTTGTTGTTCTTTGGTCGCACTTCAGCCCCATGATTCTGATCTTTGGGCACCTGATGCGGAGGAGAGCGTCCAGGTTGGAGGATCTCCTCATGGGTCTGCTCCTGGGCCTGACCAGGCTGGCCATAAACAGGTCAGGCAGCGGGTCGTGGAGGGGGTCATTATGGCTGACTGCCTGCCTCTTTTCCATAGTTACCTTGGTATCCAGGTATCCCTGGAGAAGGAGCTTAAAAATGTGTTGCTTGAAAAGCGCAGCAGGTGAGGCAACATCAAAGGAACAGGAGAATCTTCAGGGCTTCCTGAAGAAGGGCTTATGCCCGAAACGTCGATTCTCCTGTTCCTTTGATGCTGCCTGACCTGCTGCGCTTTTCCAGCAACACATTTTTAAGCTCTGATCTCCAGCATCTGCAGTCCTCACTTTATCCCTGGAGAAGGAGCACATGGTATCCACCGTGTCTCTAGGGAGAGGTGGGCACCCACAGGGTGTGGACAGCCTTATTTCCCCCTCCAACTCTGTTTTGATTTAATCCCTCTGCTTGTCTTTACTTTTCGATCACATCTGCATTGCCCGATGGCACTCTGCCTGTTACTGGTCTCCTGGCCACTTGGCTGTTTCATTTCTGGTGGCGCAGTGTTAATAAAGTTATCTGCACACATGGTGTTTAAAAACAAATAGGGACTTGTGGAACAGTGGCAATGTCCATACCTCTGAGCCAGAGGGCCCAGGTCCATGTCCCACCTTTGTCAGAGGTGTGCTGTCATATCCCTGAGCAGATTGATGAGAAAATATCTCCTGGTTCAGCCCCAGAATATTGTTAGTGAATCCCACTGTCCGGTGATCTATCCTGGTCACATTAAAAAGTTGCCAGCACATGTAAAGAGAAACGTACTGACTGGACAGAATGGATTCAAGGGATATATATCTGTAATGTTTCACTCTGTTAATAAATTCATTTTAAGTAAAGACGAGCTCTGGTTTTCTTCTTCACAAAATGGCTCGTGGGAGTATAATAATAATTGGTACCTGGAGGAACATAAATATTACCAAAATAAGACAGCAAGGTTTTTGCCTTGCATTTATCAGGACTGAAACACAAGAAACGAAGTTGAGAAAGATGGTGTTAATTTAGATCACATGAGAAAAGGATGCTGATTGGGCTATGGTTGGTTTGGATATCCAGCGGAAATTGTTAACTGTCAACTTTAGTTCACTAATTTAATACCAGGCTGGTAGGTAGACCCTGATTGGTCAAGTTATTGCTAGGGGAAGGCAGCAGGAATTGGCAGTCTCAGTAAAAAGGGTGTAATTCATTCACAAATTTCTTTTACCTCTACAAATTTCTTTTACCAAACAGGTAGATGAGAATAAACCGGTTGATGTGGTGTATTTGGATTTCAGCAAGGTGTTCGATAAGGTTCCCCACAGTAGGCTTTTGTACAAAATGTGGAGGAATGGGATTGTGGGAGATACAGCAGTTTGGATCAGTAATTGGCTTGCTGAAAGAAGACGGAAGGTGGTGGTTGATGGGAAATGTTCACCCTGGAGTCCAGTTACCAGTGGTGTACCGCAAGGATCGGTGTTGGGTCCACTGCTGTTCGTAATTTTTATAAACGACCTGGATGAGGGTGTAGAAGGGTGGGTTAGTAAATTTGCAGACGACACTAAAGTCGGTGGGGTTGTGGATAGTGACAAAGGATGTTGTAGGTTACAGAGAGACATAGATAAGCTACAGAGCTGGGCTGAGAAGTGGCAAATGGAGTTTAATGCGGACAAGTGTGAGGTGATTCACTTTGATCGGAGTAACCGGAATGCAAAGTACTGGGCTAATGGTAAGATTCTTGGTAGTGTAGATGAGCAGAGAGATCTCGGTGTTCATGTACATAGATCCCTGAAAGTTGCCACCCAGGTTGACAGGGTTGTTAAGAAGGCATACAGTATTTTAGCTTTTATTAATAGAGGGGTCGAGTTCCGGAACCATGAAGTTATGCTACAGCTGTACAAAACTCTGGTGCGGCCGCACTTGGAGTATTGTGTACAGTTCTGGTCATCGCATTATAAGAAGGATGTGGAAGCTTTGGAAAGGGTGCAGAGGAGATTTACTGGGATGTTGCCTGGTATGGAGGGAAGGTCTTACGAGGAAAGGCTGAGGAACTTGAGGCTGTTTTTGTTAGAGAGAAGAAAGTTGAGAGGTGACTTAATAGAGACATATAAGATAATCAGAGGGTTAGATAGGGTGGACAGGGAGAGCCTTTTTCCAAGTATGATGAGAGCGAGCATGAGGGGACATAGCTTTAAATTGAGGGGTGATAGATATAGGACAGATGTCAGAGGTAGTTTCTTTACTCAGAGAGTAGTAAGGGTATGGAATGCTTTGCCTGCAACGGTAGTAAATTCGCCAACTTTAAGTACATGTAAGTCGTCATTGGACAAGCATATGGACGTACATGGAATAGTGTAGGTTAGATGGGCTTCCAACTCTTATGACAGGTGGGCGCAACATCGATGGCTGAAGGGCCTGTACTGCGCTGTAATGTTCTATGTTCTATAAACATCAGAGTCCCATAGCTTCCAGCATGCACAAATGAATCTCACCGCGACTGGTAATCTTGAATGTGTTTCCAGTGTAATTCTTAGAACATTCAGGTTTATTTATTAAATGTTCAATATGGAATCAAATCTAATTTGTTTGATTCATTCACGGGATATGGGCAGCACTGGCAAGACCAGCATTTATTTCCTGTTCCGGTTGCACCCAGTGAAGGTGGTGGTTACTACCTTCTTAGACTGTCAGACACAGGCCATTTGGCCCCTCGAGCCATTCAATAAGATCATGACTGATCCGAACCACTGAAGTTTACGTGCTGTAGGTAGACCCACAATGCCCGTGTGGCGGGGAGGGGTGGTAGTGTACAGAGTTCTGCAATTTTGACCCAGTGACTGTGAGCAAACACCAAACATTTCCAACTCAGTGGCTTGGATGGGAACTTGTAATAATGGTGTTCTCACATATTTGCTGCCTTGTCCTCCTAGATGGAAGTAGTCATGGGTTTGGAAGGTACTATCCAAGGATCTTTGGTGAATTTCTGCAATACATCTTGTCAATAGTACACACTGCTGCTCTCGAGCATTGATGGTTGAGAAAGTGGGTGTGGTGCCAATCAAGCAGCTGCTTTGTCCTGGATGGTGTCAAGTTTCTTGAGTGTTGTTGGAGCTGCACCCATCCAGGTAAGTGGGGAGTATTCCATCACACTCCTGACCTGTGGCTTGTAGATGGTGGAGGGACTTTGGGGAGACAGGAGATGAGTTACTCACTGAAGTATTCCTAGCCTCTGGCTTGCAGCCACAGAGTGATCGAGATGTACAGCATGGAAACAGACCCTTCAGTCCAACTCGTCCATGCCAACCAGATATCCCAAACCCAATCTAGCCCCACCTGCCAGTACCCAGCCCATATCCTTCCAAACCCTTCCTACTCATATATTCATCCAGATGCCTTTTAAATGTTGCAATTGTACCAACCTCCGTCACTTCCTCTGGCAGCTCATTCCATGTACATACCACCTTCTACGTGAAAACGTTGCCCCTTAGGTCTCTTTAATATCTTTCCCCTCTCACCCGAAACCTATGCTCTCTAGTTCTGGACTCCCCCACCCCAGGGAAAAGACTTTGTCTATTGATCCTATCCATGTCCGTCATGATTTTATAAACCTCTATAAGGTCACCTCTCAGCCTCCAACGCTCCAGGGAAAACAGCCTCAGCCTGTTCAGCCTCTCCCTATAGCTTAAACCCTCCAACCCTGGCAACATCCTTGTAAATCTTTTCTGTTTAAAAAGGGTAGTAGAGACAACCCTGGTAATTACAGACCAGTGAGTCTCACTCCAGTTGTTGGTAAAGTGTTGGAAAAGGTTATAAAAGATAGGATTTATAACCATCTAGAAAAGAATAATCTGATCAAGGACAGTCAACACGGTTTTGTGAAGGGTAGATCGTGCCTAACGAATCTTATTGGGTTTTTTGACAAAGTGACCAAACAGATAGTTGAGAGTAAACCGGTTGATGTGGTGTATATGGATTTCAGCAAGGCATTCAATAAGGTTCCTCATAGTAGGCTACCGCAAGGGTCGGTATTGGGTCCACTGCGGTTCGTCATTTTTATAAATGACCTGGATAAGGGCTTAGAAGGGTGGGTTAGTAAATTTGCAGATGACACTAAGGTCGGTGGAGTTGTGGATAGTGACAAAGGATGTAGTAGGTTGCAGAGAGACATAGATAGGATGCAGAGCTGGGCTGAGAGGTGGCAAATGGAGTTTAATATGGACAAGTGTGAGGTGATACACTTTGGACGGAGTAATCGGAATGCAAAGTACTGGGCTAATGGTAACATTCTTGGGAGTGCAGATGAGCAGAGAGATCTCGGTGTCCTTATACACAGATCCCTGAAAGTTGCCAACCAGATTGACAGGGTTGTTAAGAAGGCATACAGTATTTTGGCCTTTATTAATAGAGGGATTGAGTTCCGGAACAAGGAGGTTATGCTGCAGCTGTACAAAGCTCTAGTACAGCCACACTTGGAGTATTTTGTACAGTTATGGTCACCACATTATAAGAAGGATGTGGAAGCTTTTGAAAGGGTGCAGAGGAGATTTACTAGGATGTTGCCTGGTATGGAGGGAATGTCTTACGAGGAAAGGCTGAGGGCCTTGAGGCTGTTCTCGTTAGAGAGAAGAAGGTTCAGAGGTGACTTAATAGAGACATACAAGATAATCAGAGGGTTAGGTAGGGTGGACAGGGAGAGCCTTTTTCCAAGTATGGGGACGGCAATCACGAGGGGACATAACTTTAAAGTGAGGGGAGATAGGTATAAGACAGATGTCAGAGGTAGTTTCTTTACTCAGAGAGTAGTAAGGGTATGGAATGCTCTGTCTGCAACGGTAGTAGATTCACCAAGTTTAAGTGCATTTAAGTCGTCATTGGACAGGCATATGGACGTACATGGAATAGTGTAGGTGGGATGGGCTTCAGATTAGTATGACAGGGCAGCGCAACATCGAGGGCCGAAGGGCCTGTACTGCGCTGAAATGTTCTATGGTCTATGAACCCTTTCAAGTTTCACAACATCTTTCCGATAGGAAGGAGACCAGAAATGCACGCAATATTCCAAATGTAGCCTAACCAATGTCCTGTACAGCCGCAACATGACCTCCCAACTCCTGTACTCAGTACTCTGACCAATAAAAGAAAGCATACCAAACACCTTCTTCACTATCCTATCTACCTGCAAATCCACTTTCAGGGAGCTATGAACCTGCACTCCAAGATCTTTGTTCAGCAACACTCCCTCGGACCTTACCATTAAGTGTATAAGTCCTGCTAAGATTTGCTTTCCCAAAATGCAACACCTCGCCTTTATCTAAATTAAACTCCATCTACCACTTCTCAGCCCATTGGCCCACCTGATCAAGATCCCATTGTAATCTGAGGTAACCTTCTTCGCTGTCCACTACACCTCCAATTTTGGTGTCATCTGCAAACTTACTAACTGTACTTCTTATGTTCACATCCAAATGGCTAATTCTCCCTGTATTCCATGAGATCTAACCTTGCTCACCAGTCTTCCATGGAGAATCTTGTCAAATGCCTTACTGAAGTCCATAAAGATCACGTCCACCGCTCTGTCCTCATCAATCCTCTATGTTACTTCTTCTAAAAACTCAATCAGAGAGATGGCAGATGGAGTTCAACCTGGATAAATGCGAGGTGATGCATTTTGGAAGGTCGAATTTGTAAGTTGAGTACAGGATTAAGGATAGGATTCTTGGCAGTGTGGAGGAACAGAGGGATCTTGGTGTGCAGGTACATAGATCCCTTAAAATGGCCACCCAAGTGGACATTGTTAAGAAAGCATATGGTGTTTTGGCTTTCATTAACAAGGGTATTGAGTTTAAGAGTCTTGAGATCTTGTTGCAGCTCTATTAAACGTTGGTTAGACCGCACTTGGAATACTGCGTCCAGTTCTGGTCACCCTATTATAGGAAAGATGTGGATGCTTTGGAGAGGGTTCAGAGGAGGCTTACCAGGATGCTGCCTGGACTGGAGGGCTTATCTTACGAAGAGAGGTTGACTGAGCTTGGACTTTTTTCATTGGAGAAAAGGAGGAGGAGAGGGGACGTAATTGAGGTATACAAGGTAATGAGAGGCATAGATAGAGTCGATAGCCAGAGACTATTTCCCAGGGCAGAAATGACTAACACGAGGAGTCATAGTTTTAAGCTGGTTGGAGGAAAGTATAGAGGGGATGTCAGAGGCGGGTTCTTTACACAGAGAGTTGTGAGAGCATGGAATGCGTTGCCAGCAGCAGTTGTGGAAGCAAGGTCATTGGGGACATTTAAGAGACTGCTGGACATGCATATGGTCACAGAAATTTGAGAGTGCATACATGAGGATCAAAGGTCGGCACAACATCGTGGGCTGAAGGGCCTGTTCTGTGCTGTACTGTTCTATGTTCTATTTAAGTTTGTGAGACATGATTTCCCACACACAAAGCCATGCTGACTATCCGTAATCAGTCCTTGCCTTTCCAAATACATGTACATCCTGTCCCTCAGGATTCCCTCCAACAACTTGCCCACCACCGAGGTCAGGCTCACTGGTCTATAGTTCTCTGGCTTGTCCTCACCACCCTTCTTAAACAGTGGCACCACGTTAGCCAACCTCCAGTCTTCCAGCACCTCACCTGTGACTATCAATGATACAGGGTGAGTCTAGTTTAGTTTCTAGTAAATATTAACGCTCAGAATGTTGATGCTGGGGTAATCATTGCTGGTGAGGTCATTGAATGTCATGGGGCGGTGGTTATATTGTCTCTTTTTACTCATTTGTCTGATACATGTTTTAATTGAGGGCAGTTTCCTTACTAATTCATTGGAACCAATAAATGGGCATCAAGATCCACTCAAACAGCACTAGTACCCACAGTCAGAAGTCACACAACATCAGTTGACGAAGGAGCAGTGCTCCAAAATCTTGTGATTTCAAATAAACTTATTGGATTATAAACTGGTATCGTGTGACTTCTGACTTCATCCACCCCAGTCCAGTACTGGCACCTCCACATCGTTACTACCCATGAGAGAGGGAACAAGGGAAGGGGGCTGAGGTAAAGCATGAATTGGGGAACAGGAGGGGGAGAGAGTAAATTGGGAATGGGAAATTGAGGGATTGAAAGAAGTGGAGGAGGCAAAGAAAGATGGTAAAATCCTCAAAATCAAGTAATATCAGTCAAAATGTTTCCAAACATTGATCCCAGATTACAACAGGGTCTTGATCAGATGGGCCAATGGGCTGAGAAGTGGCAATGGAGTTTAATTTAGATAAGTGTGAGGTGCTCCATTTTGGGAAAGCAAATCTTAGCAGGACTTTTACGCTTAATGGTAAGGTCCTAGGGAGTGTTGCTGAACAAAGAGACCTCGGAGTGCAGGTTCATAGCTCCTTGAAAGTGGAGTCGCAGATAGATAGGATAGTGAAGAAGACGTTTGGTATGCTTTCCTTTATTGGTCAGGGTATTGAGTACAGGAGTTGGGAGGTCATGTTGCGGCTGTACAGGACATTGGTTAGGCTACTGTTGGAATATTGCATGCAATTCTGATGCATGCAACGTCCTTCCTATCAGATGGACGTTGTGAAACTTGAAAGGGTTCAGAAAAGATTTATAAGGATGTTACCAGGGTTGGAGGATTTGAGTTATAAGCAGAGGTTATTTTCCCTGGAGCATTGGAGGCTGAGGGGTGACCTTATGGAGGTCTAAAAAATCATGATAGGCATGGATAGGATAAATAGACAAAGTCTTTTCCCTGGGGTCGGGGAGTCCAGAACTAGAGGGAATAGGTTTAGGGTGGAAGGGGAAAGATATCAAAGAGACCTAAGTGGCAACGTTTTCACGTAGAAGGTGGTATGTATATGGAATGAGCTACCAGAAGAAGTGGTGGAGGCTGGTACAATTGCAACATTTAAAAGGCATCTGGATGGGTATATGAATAGGAAGGGTTTGGAGGGATATGGGCCGGGTGCTAGCAAGTGGAACTAGACTGGGTTGGGATATCTGGTCGGCATGGACAAGTTGGACCAAAGGGTCAGTTTCCATGCTGTACATTTCTATGATAGTGTGACTCAAGCTTACATTTGCCTTTTTAGGGAGAGACAAAGAATGAGATAGCAATTACTCTCGGTATAGCCCTTCGCCAGGTGGACGGTAAAGTGAAGTGGGTTAGAACATAGAACGTAGAACAATACAGCACAGAACAGGCCCTTTGGCCCACGATGTTGTGCCGAACATTTGTCCTAGCTTAAGCACCCATCCATGTACCTATCCAATTGCCGCTTAAAGGTCGCCAATGATTCTGCCTCTGCCACTCTCACAGGCAGCGCATTCCATGCCCCCACTACTCTCTGGGTAAAGAACCTACTCCTAACATCCCCCTTATACCTTCCACCCTTCACCTTAAATTTATGTCCCCTTGTAATACTCTGTTGTACCCGGGGAAAAAGTCTCTGACTGTCTACTCTATCTATTCCCCTGATCATCTTATAAACCTCTATCAAGTCACCCCTCATCCTTCGGCGTTCCAATGAGAAAAGGCCTAGCACTCTCAACCTATCCTCGTACGACCTATTCTCCATTCCAGGCAACATCCTGGTAAATCTCCTCTGCACCCTCTCCAAAGCTTCCACATCTTTCCTAAAATGAGGCGACCAGAACTGCACACAGTACTCCAAATGTGGCCTTACCAAGGTCCTGTACAGCTGCAACATCACCTCACGACCCTTGAATTCAATCCCTCTGCTAATGAACGCTAATACACCATAGGCCTTCTTACAAGCTCTATCCACCTGAGTGGCAACTTTCAAAGATCTATGAACATAGACCCCAAGATCCCTCTACTCTTCCACCTTACTAAGAACCCTACCGTTAACCCTGTATTCCGCATTCTTATTTGTCCTTCCAAAATGGACAACCTCACACTTGACAGGGTTGAACTCCATCTGCCACTCCTCAGCCCAGCTCTGCATCATATCTAAGTGCCTTTGCAGCCGACAACAGCCCTCCTCACTATCCACAACTCCACCAATCTTCGTATCGTCTGCAAATTTACTGACTCACCCTTTGACTCCCTCTTCCAAGTCATTAATAAAAATTTCAAACAGCAGAGGACCCAGAACTGATCCCTGCGGAACTCCACTTGTAACTGGGCTCCAGGCTGAATATTTACCATCTACTACCACTCTCTGACTTCGACCGGTTAGCCAGTTTTCTATCCAACTGGCCATACTTCCCACGATCCCATGCCTCCTGACTTTCCGCATAAGCCTACCATGGGGAACCTTATCAAATGCCTTACTAAAATCCATATACACTATATCCACTGCTCTACCCTCATCCACATGCTTTGTCACCTCCTCAAAGAATTCAATAAAACTTGTAAGGCAAGACCTACCCCTCACAAATCAGTCCTGGCTGTCCCTAATCAAGTAGTGTCTTTCCAGATACTCATAAATCCTATCCCTAAGTACCCTTTCCATTACTTTGCCTACCACCGAAGTAAGACTAACTGGCCTGTAATTCCCAGGGTTATCCCTATTCCCTTTTTTGAACAGGGGCACAACATTCGCCACTCTCCAGTCCCCTGGCACTACCCCCATTGACAGTGAAGACGAAAAGATCATTGCCAACAGTTCTGCAATTTCCTCTCTTGCTTCCCACATAATCCTAGGATATATCCCGCCAGGCCCGGGGCACTTGTCTATCCTCAAGTTTTTCAAAATGTCCAACACATCTTCCTTCCTAACAAGTATCTCCTCTAGCTTACCAGTCCGTTTCATACTCTCCTCTTCAACAATACGGTCCCTCTCATTTGTAAATACTGAAGAAAAGTACTCATTCAAGACCTCTCCTATCTCTTCCGACTCAATACACAGTCTCCCACTACTGTCCTTGATCGGACCTACCCTCGTTCTCGTCATTCTCATCCTTGATCCTACCCGCCAAAGATTTTTCATGCCCTCTCTTAGCTCTCCTAATCCCTTTCTTCAGCTCCCTCCTGGCTATCCTGTATCCCTCCAACGCTCTGTCTGAACCTTGTTTCCTCAACCTTATGTAAGCCTCCTTCTTCCTCCTTACAAGACATTCAACCTCCCTAGTCAACCAAGGTTCCCTCACACAACCATTTCTTTTCTGCCTGACAGGTACATACGTATCAATGACACGTCGTATCTGTTCCTTGAAAAAGTTCCACATTTCAACGACATCCTTCCCTGACAGCCTCTGCTCCCAATTTATGCTCCTCAGATCCTGTCTTGCAGCATCGTATTTACCCTTCCCCCAACTGTAAAACCTGCCCTGTTGCACGCACCTATCTCTCTCCATAACCAAGGTGAAAGTCACAGAATTATGGTCACCATCACCAAAATGCTCACCCACTAACAAGCCCATCACTTGTCCCGGTTTGTTATCAAGTACCAAATCCAATATGGCCTTCCTTCTGGTCGGACAATCTACATACTGAGTTAGAAAAGCTTCCTGGACACACTGCACAAACACCGCCCCATCCAATCTACTTGATCTAAAGAGCTTCCAATCAATATTTGGGAAGTTGAAATCGCCCATGACTACTACCCTGTGGCTTCTGCACCTTTCCAAAATCTGTTTCCCAATCTGTTTCTCCACATCTCTGCTGCTATTGGAGGGCCTATAGTAAACACCCAACAAGGTGGCTGCACCTTTCCTATTTCTGACTTCAGTCCATACTACCTCTAAAGGAGATCCCCCTCAAACTACCTTTCTGCAGCCGTTATACCATTTCTAATTAGCAACGCCACACCCCCCCCCCAATCTTACTGAAACATCTGTAACCAGGAACCTCCAACATTCCTGACCCTCTTCTCTCCATGTTTCCGTGATGGCCACAACATCGTAGTCCCAGATACCGATCCACGCCTTAAGTTCACCCACCTTATTTCTGATACTCCTTGCATTGAAGTATACACACTTGAGCCCATCTCTGTGTCCGCAAGTGTTCCCTGTCAGTGCTACCTTCTCCACAGCCTCCCTACATTCTTGGACATCCTGACAAACAGCTAGCCTACTTGCTGGACTACAAGTCCGGATCCCATCCCCCTGCCAAATTAGTTTAAACCCCCCCCGAAGAGTGCTAGCAAACCTACCCCCCAGGATATTGGTGCCCTTCTGGTTCAGGTGCAACCCGTCCTGCTTGTACAGGTCCCACCTTCCCCAGAATGCAGTCCAATTGTCCAAATACCTGAAGCCCTCCCTCCTACACCATCCTTGCAGCCACGTGTTCAACTGCACTCTCTCCCTATTCCTTGTCTCACCGTCACGTGGCACCGGCAACAACCCAGAGATGGCGACACTGTCCGTCCTAGCTTTTAGCTTCCAGCCTAACTCCCTGAGCTCCTGAATGACCTCCCCACCCCTCTTCCTACCTATGTTGTTGGTGCCAATGTGCACCACGACTTCTGGCTGCACACCCTCCCCCTTAAGGATTCTGAAGACACGGTCCGAGACGTCTCGGACCCTGGCACCCGGGAGGCAACAAACCATCCAAGAGTCTCGCCCATGTCCACAGAACCGCCTGTCCGTCCCTCTAACTATAGAGTCTCCTATAACTAGTGCTCTCCTCCTCTCCCCCTTTCCCTTCTGAGCCTCAGAGCCGGACCTCGTGCCAGAGACCCGGTCACTGCAGCTTACCCCTGCTAGGCCTTCCCCCCCCCCCCCCAACAGTATCCAAATCGGATACTTATTGTTGATGGGAACGACCACAGGGGATCCCTGCACTGCCTGCTTCCTCCCCTTTCCCACCTCTAACTGTTACCCAGTTATCTTTGTTCTCTGGCGTAACTATGTCCCTGTAGCTTCTATCTATCACCCTCTCAGCCTCTCGAATAATTCTCAGTTCATCCAACTCCAGCTCCAGTTCCCTAACGCGTTCTGTGAGGAGCTGGAGCTGGCTGCATTTCCTGCAGATGAAGTCGGCAGGAGCATCGGTGGTCACCCCTACCTCAAACATCCTGCAGGAGGAACATTCCACTGCCTGCACTGCCATTACTCTACACTTAGTCTCCAAAACAAGAACACTGAGTAGCTTACCTGTTCAGCCGAACTGAGTCCTTTTTTTTAGGTTAGAGGAGAGGGAGGGTGGGAGACACTACACGTGTAGTGTCTCGGGTTCCTTCTCCACTCAAACTTCTTACCTTCCCAGAAGCTTCTGTTGATGACTTCCGGGTTCCCGCTCCTAGTTGAAAAAAAACACAGACTGCGAAAAGAAAAACGTTAATTTAAACTGGTCTCTGCTTACCTTCTGGCTCCCCTCTCTGTGCGCCCGCTGTAAAACTGTAGGGTTAGTAAGATAAGTGGGACTGACACATTCTGTGACAAAGCAAAACCTGCAGACAAAAATTATAGATGAGCAACCATACCTCGACATCAAAGAGAGTGGAACCATAGCCCGGCCACTCCATGATAATGGCCATGTACCTCAGCATGGCTTGCTGCTGAGTCATACCCCGAAGCCTTTTCCACTTATCGGCAATGCTTGTGCGTGTAGCAGACAGTTCTTCTTTCAACCACATCTCCAACATTTGCTCCTCTTCCATCTTTTGTTTCTTCACGGAGCCTGTGCGAAGGCCAAAGCGCAATGTCCCCTCCAGAAAACTGGTCCTCCTCTTCAGGGTCTGTGAGTTGAATTTTGTGGATTGCAAGATCTTGTTTCTCAGCTTGGAGACAGGATAAACTTCTTGGAGATTCAAGGAGCCCTTGTTGAAATCTCCATGAATGTATTGCAGTCTCAAAGCTGCTAAAAGCTGCAGAGTATCCTCGGGAGCAGGGAAATGTCCACTGAGTAAACTCTCATGGGCCTGGAAGGAGGGAAAAGGTGGGTTAAGCAGGTTACAGAAACAGACACTGATGGTGAAACTCAACAATTCTGGCAGCATCTGTGGACAGAAAGCAGAGTTAATGTTTTCAGTCTGGTGACTCTTCAGAATTTCTGTTTTTGTTTAAATCTCCAGCATCTACAGTTCTTCGTTCTATTTAGTTAAGTCGGTTAATTCTTTCTCCGTTTTGAACAAGGGACCATTATTCCCCAGTCACTGTAAAAGTGGAAGAGATTGTTGCATGTCAGTGGATAGCTACCTTGCAGTCAGCTGCCTGCTCTCCCACTCCAGCTTGCTGCAATGGTGTTTGCCATAGAGTCATAGAGATGTACAGCATGGAAACAGACCCTTTGGTCCAACCCGTCCATGCCGATCAGACATCCCACCTGCCAGCACCCGGCCCATATCCCTCCAAACCCTTCCTATTCATATATCAATCCAAATGCCTCTTAAATGTTGCAATTTGGAGCTCAGACAGTAATTTCCCAGCTGGTGGGTTGCTAATCCAAGCACCAGGCAAGAGAACTTTAACAAAGAGGTTGGTATCATGGTAAGGGTTATGTGTCCTGCTCTTACCAATGACCTTATGTATTTCAATACAATAATGCGATTCGAAGCCATGCTCAGAAAGCTATGTGTAGGGTTCGTGAATACTAATCTGGTGAAATTAACATTATTCCACCATTACCTCCCACAACTGACCTTCTGAATATTTTCCTAATCCACCCTCTCAGAGATATTACAAATTGTGAGGGAAGTGGAACTTGAACTTGAGCCTCCTAACTCAGGTGAAGACACTACCACTGACCTTCTGCAGGTTAGTGACGTATAAAGGGCCATTGTGATCAATAAAGAATTTAAAAGAAACTAGACTCGTTCACATTGGGTTCTCTAAACACTCCCCTTGCACTCTCCTCTGGCAGGGGAAACCTCAGGAGACAGCACATGTACACAGACTGGATTTCTGAATATCTCGCCACTCATGGTAACTGAACAGCATGAGGGTACAGCAACACCCGTACTTTTTGCTGGTCATCAAGCAGGAACCCATTTAATCTCATCTGTGTCTGAACCTTAACACGTAGTTCCACCTGAGACACTTGGTGCTGCGATGAGAATTCCCAACACAGAGGGGGAGGGGGTGCCTTCGAATGGACCTTAACACAAGGACGACTACTGATTACAAGGATTAGCCAAAGGCAGACAGAACTGGGGAATCTGCAAGATGAACAACACACTCAGAGGTTTCAGGAGCTCCACCATTACTATGGGCTCTGAGTCACAGGGACTTCCAAACCAAACCATTTTACAAGATGTCCTGGCGACATGGGAGATTGTGCCACTGGCACCAGTTGGAACCCATCATCACCAGTCTACCACTCACAGTCTACCTTTCCTCATAAGACCTTCCCTCCATACCACTCTATCCTGGGAACATAGAACATTGCAGCGCAGTACAGGCCCTTTGGCCTTCAATGTTGTGCTGACCTGTGAAACCAATCTGAAGCCCATCTAACCTGCACTATTCCATTGTCATCCATATGTTTATTCAATGACCATTTCAATGCCCTTAAAGTTGGTGAGTCTACTACTGTTGCAGGCAGGCATTCCACGCCCTTACCACTCTCTGAGTAAAGAACCTACTTCTGACATCTATCCTATATCTATCACCCCTCAGTTTAAATCTATGTCCCCTTCTGCTAGCCATCAACATCCAAGGAAAAAGGATCTCACCGTCCACCTTATCTAACCCTCTGATTATCTTGCATGTCTCTATTAAGTCACCTCTCAACGTTCTCTCTAACGAAAACAGCCTCAAGTCTCTCAGCCTTCCCTCCATTCCAGGCAACATCCTGGTAAATCTCCTCCTAACCCTTTCCAAAACTTCCACATCCTTCCTATAATGCAGTGACCAGAACTGTACGCAATACTCCAAGTGCGGTCGCACCAGAGTTTTATACAGCTGCAGCAATGACCTCATTATTCGAAACTCAATCTCTCTACCAATAAAAGCTAACACACCATATGCCTTCTTAACAACCCAATCAACCTGGGTGGCAACCTTTAGGGATTTATGCACATGGACACTGAGATCTCTCTGCTCATTCACACTACGAAGAAACTTACCATTAGCCCAGTACTGTGTATTCCTGTTACTTCTTCCGAAGTGAACTACCCCACACTTTTCTGCATTAAATTCCATTTGCCACCTCTCAGCCCAGCTCTGCAGTTTATCTATGTCCCTCTGTAACCTGCAATATCCTTCCGCACTATCCACAACTCCACAGACTTTAGTGTCATCTGCAAATTTACTAACCTATCCTTTTCAGCCATCATCCAGGTCATTTATAAAAATGACAAACAGCAGTGGCCCCAAAACAGATCCTTGCAGTACACCATGAGTAACTGAACTCCAGGATGAATATTTCCCATCAACCACCACCCTCTATCTTCTTTCAACCAGCCAATTTCTGATCCAAACCACTAAAGCACCCTCAATCCCATGCCTCTGTATTAGCCTACTGTGGGGAACCTTATCAAACACCTTACTGAAATCCACATAAACCACATTAACCGCTTTACCCTCATCTACCTGCTTGGTCACCATCTCAAAGAACTCAATAAGATTTGTGGGGCACGACCTACCCTTCACAAAACTGTATTGGCTATCCCTAATCAAATTATTTATTTCTAGATGATTATAAATCCTATCTCTTATAATCCTTTCCAACCCTTTACCCACAACTAAAGTAAGGCTCACTAGTCTATAATTACCAGGGTTGTTCCTATTCCCCTTCTTGAACAAGGGGACAACATTTGCTATCCTCCAGTCTTCTGGCACTATTCCTGTAGTCAATGACGATATAAAGATTAAAGCCAAAGGCTCTGCAATCTCCTCCCTAGCTTTCCAGAGAATCCAAGGAAAAATCCCATCTGGCCCAGGGTGTTTATCTATTTTCACACTTTCCAGAATTGCTAACACATTCTTCTTATGAACCTCAATCCCATCTAGTTTAACAGCCTGAATCTCAGTAATCTCCTCAACAACATTGTCTTTTTCCAGTGTGAACACTGATGAAAAATATTCATTTAGCGCCTCTCCTATCTCTTCAGACTCTATGCACAACTTCCCACTGCTGTCCTTGGCTGGCCCTAATCTTACTCTAGTCATTCTTTTATTCCTGACATACCTATAGAAAGCTTTAGGATTTCCTTGATCCTATGCCAAAGACTTTCCATGTCTCCTCCTGGATTCTTAGCTCTCTCTTTAGGTCTTTTCTGGCAAACTTGTGATTCTCAAGTACCCTAACTGAGCCTTCACGTCTCATTCTAACATAATTCGGAGATGCCGGTGTTGGACTGGGGTGTACAATGTTAAAAATCACACAACACCAGGTTATACTCCAACAGGTTTAATTGGAAGCACACTAGCTTTCGGAGCACTGCTCCTTCATCAGGTGATTGTGGAGGACATAATTGTAAGGCACAGAATTTATAGCAAAAATTTACAGTGTGATGTAACTGAAATTATACATTGAAAAATACCTTGATTGTCTGTTGAGTCTTTCGTCTGTTCGAATACCATGATAATTTCACTTCTTTCATGCATAAATCACAAAACCTTTTTTTTAAAAGTTGTATTCTCAGGTTAACTGTAACAATTGATGATAGCTAGACAATATGTTGAAGGTGTTAGCCCCTGTGTTCTCTGTCTATTGCATGATGTTTAGATTGATTCTAATCTAAAAAGTGAGATAACAGAGTTTTACATGAATCCATGCAGTTTTTGAGCAATGTACAATGTAACTCTGCAAGTACAAATTCACCCCACAAAATATGTGTGTGCATGTGGGTCTTTGTGTCTGTCTGTGTGTGTATCTGTCTAGGTTGGGGGTTGTGAGTGTGAGAGAGAGTGTATCTGTGTGTGTAGTGAGTGTAGAGTGTCTTAAGTCTGTGAGGGGGTGCATGTGGGAGTGTGGGAGTGTGTGTCTGGGGTGGGGGGTTGAGAGTGTCTGTGAGAGAGAGTGTAGATGTGTGTGCATGAGTGTAGAGTGGTCTAAGTCTCTGAGAGGATGCCTGTGGGAATGTGTGTGTCTGTAAGGGTGTATGTGAGTGACTGTGTGCATGTCTGTGTATACGTGTGTCCGTGTGTATGTGTGTGTATAGGAGTGCCTGTGTGTGTGTGTATAGGAGTGTCTGTGTGTGTGTATAGTGCAATGGTGGTCACCTGTAATTTGACATGAACCCAAGGTCCCGGTTGAGCCCCTCCCTATGGGTACGGAACTTAGCTATCAGCCTCTGCTTGGCCACTTTTCACTGCTGCCTGTCCCGAAGTCCGCCTTGGAGGATGGTCACCCGAAGGTCCGAGATCAAATGTCCTGGACCACTGAAGTGTTCCCCAACTGGGAGGGAACCCTCCTGTCTGTTCATCCGTTGCCGTAGCCTTTGCTCGGTTTCTCCAATGTACCATGCCTCAGTGCATCCTTGTCTGCAACATATAAGATAGACAACGTTGGCTGAGTCACATGAATACCTGCCACGTACATGGTGGGAGGTGTCCCCATGTGTAATGGTGGTATCCATGTCCACACACTGACACGTCTTGCAGCGTCCACCGTGACAGGGTTGTATGGAGTTGTCCTGAAAGCCGGGCAGTTTGCTGCAAACAATTATCTGTTTGAGGTTTGGCGGTTGTTTAAAAGCAAGCAGTGGAGGTGTGGGGAAGGTCTTGGCGAGGTGCTCATCCTCATAGATAATGTGTTGCAGGTCACGAAGAACATGGCGTAGTTTTTCAGCTCCTGGGAAGTACTGAACAATGAAGGTACCCTGTCGGTTGCAGCACGTCTGTCTCCTGAGGAGGTCATTACGGTTCCTTGCTGTGGCACATCGGAACTGGTGGTCGATGAGTTGAGCATCATACCCCCAGGGAAGTACTCATGGATACCCTCATAAGAACAGGGATGCTCAACTCATCGACCGCCAGTTCCGACGTGCCACAGCAAGGAACCGTAATGACCTCCTCAGGAGACAGACGTGCTGCAACCGACAGGGTAACCTTCATTGTTCAGTACTTCCCAGGGGCTGAAAAACTACGCCATGTTCTTCGTGACCTGCAACACATTATCAATGAGAATGTGCACCTCGCCAAGACCTTCCCCACACCTCCACTGCTCGCCTTTAAGCAACAGCCCAACCTCAAACAGATAATTGTTTGCAGCAAACTGCCCAGCTTTCAGGACAACTCCATACAACCCTGTCACGGTGGACGCGTCAGAGTGTGGACATAGATACCACCATTACGCGTGGGGACACCTCCCACCATGTACGTGGCAGGTATTCATGTGACTCAGCCAACGTTGTCTATCTTATACGTTGCAGACAAGGATGCCTGGAGGCATGGTACATTGGGGAAACTGAGCAAAGGCTACAGCAACAGATGAATGGGCACCGCACAACAATCAGCAGACAGGAGGGTTCCCTCCCAGTTGGGGAACATTTCAGTGGTCGAGGACATTCAGTCTCGGACCTTTGGGTGACCATCCTCCAAGGTGGACTTCGGGACAGGCAGCAGCGAAAAGTGGCTGAACAGAGGCTGATAGCTAAATTCCGTACCCATAGGGAGGGGCTCAACCGGGACCTTGGGTTCATGTCACATTACAGGTGACCACCATTGCACTATACACACACACACAGACACTCCTATACACACACAAGAACTCCTATACACACACATCACACAGACACTCCTACACACACACAGGCACTCCTATACACACACATACAGGCACTCCTATACACACATATACACAGACACACGCACAGGCACTCCTACACACAGACACTCCTATACACACACATACACACGGACACACATATACACAGACACTCCTACACACACAGACACTCCTACACACACAGACACTCCTACACACACAGAGACCCACACACACATATACACGGATACTCTCACACACTCCCACACTCACACATGCATCCTCTCAGAGACTTAGACCACTCTACACTCATGCACACACATATACACTCTCTCTCACAGACACTCACAACCCCCCCACCTCAGACACACACACACACTCCCACACTCACACATGCACCCCCTCACAGACTTAAGAATCTCTACACTTACTACACACATATATACACACTCTCTCTCACTCACAATCCCCAACCCAGACAGACACATACACAGACAGACACAAAGACCCACAGGCACACATATATTTTGTGGGGTGAATTTGTACTTGCAGAGTTACATTGTACATTGCTCAAAAACTGCATGAATTCATGTAAAACTCTGTTATCTCACTTTTTAGATTAGAATCAATCTAAACATCATGGCATAGACAGAGAACACAGGGGGCTAACACCTTCAACATATTGTCTAGCTAACATCAATTGTTACATCTAACCTGAGAATGCAACTTTTAAAAAGAGGTTTTGTGATTTACACATGAAAGAAGTGAAACTATCATGGTATTCAAACAAATGAAAGACTTAATAGACAATCAAGGTATTTTTCAATGTATAATTTCAATTACATCACACTGTAAATTTTTACTATAAATTTTGTGCCTTACAATTGTGTCCTCCACAATCACCTGATGAAGGAGCAGCGCTCCGAAAGCTAGTGTGCTTCCAATTAAACCTGTTGGACTATAACCTGGTGTTGTGTCATCCTAACATAAGCCTTCTTCTTCCTCTTAACAAGAAATTCTTTAGTAAACCACAGCTTCCTCGCTCAATCATTTCCTCCCTGCCTGCCGGTACATACTTTACAAGGACACGCAGTAGCTGTTCCTTGAACAACTTCCACATTTCAATTGTGCCCATCCCCTGAAGATTCCTTCCTTATCCTACACATCCTAAATCTTGCCTAATCGCATCATTATTGCCTTTTCCCCAGCTAACTCTTGCCCTGCATTATATACCTGTCCTTTTCCATCACTAAAGTAAATGTAACCGAATTGTGGTCACTATCCTCAAAGTGCTCACCTACCTCCAAATCTAACACCTGGCCAGGTTCATTACCCAGTACCAAATCCAATGTGGCCTTGCCCTTGTTGGCCTGTCTACATACTGTGTCAGGAAACCCTTCTGTGCACATTGGACAAAAATTGACCCATCTATAATACTCAAACTATAATATTTCCAGTCAATATTTGGAAAGTTAAAGTCCTCCATAACAACTACCCTGTTACACTCGCTCCAATCCAGAATCATCTTTGCTATCCTTTCCTTTCATCTCTGGAACATTTCAAAGGCCTATAGAAAACTCCCAAAAGGGTGACCTCTCCTTTCCTGTTTGTAACCTCAGCCCATACTACCTCAGTGGATGGGTCATCAACGTCCTTTCTGCCATCATAATACTGTCCTTGATTAACACCTCCCCCTCTTTTACCACCTTATCTGTTCTGACTGAAACATCTAAACCCCAAAACCTGCAAAAACCATATCTGTCCTTGCTCTATGTCTCCGAAATGGCCACAACATTGAAGTCGCAGATACCAACCCGTGCTGAACAGGAACAGGAGAAGGCTTTACAGTCCATCGAGCCTGTTCTGGCATTTAACATGATCATTAATTGGGGAAGTTGCTTAAAAAAGAAATTAAGAAGGCAAAGAGGGCTACAAAATATTTTAGAAGATAAGATTAAGGAAAACACAAGGAACTTTATAAATATGTTAAGAATAAGAGGATTACAAGGGTAACAGTAGGACCTATCAAAGACTAAAGGGGAACCTGTGCATAGAGCCATTGGACATCGGTAAAGTCTTAAATTATATTCTCATCTCTATTCACAAAGGAGAAAGTCACTGTAGCTGTTGGGAAGGTGGTATTACATATTTTATTGGACATAAAGGTGCATAAGTCTCCAAGGTCTGATGATATATATCCCCAGGCTGCAATGGAAGATGAGGGAGGAGATTGCTGGAGTCCTGGTGGACATATTTAATACCTTGCTGGCCACAGGTGAAGCACCAGTTTACTGAAGGATAGCTAAGGTGGTTCCTTTCTTCAAGACGGGCAGCAGGGAGTAATTACAGAGCAGTTAGTTTGAAGTTAGTGATAGGGAAATTGTGGGAAAAGACTCTGAGGGATAGGATTAATCAACACTTGGAAAGGCAGGGATTGATCAGGCATTGTCAGCAAAGCTTTGTTGGTCGGAGATCTTATCCAAATGATTTAACACTAGTTTTATTTTTAAAAGGTGACTAAATATATTGATGAGGATAGTGCAGTTGATGTAGTTTACACGGGTTTCACTAAGGCCACAAGGTCTCACATGGAAGGCTGATCCAAAAGGTAAGAGCAATTGGGATCCAAGGCAAGTTGTCAAACTGAATCTAAAATTGACTGACAAACAGGAGGCAAAGGGTGACGGTAGAGGGTTGTTTTTGTGCTTGGAAATGGTGACCACTGGGATCGGTGCTGGGACTATTGCTGATTGTTAGAGACATTAATGACTTGGGTGTGAATGTAGAAGGTATAATTAGTAAGTTTGCAGATGACACAAAAATTGGTGGTGTTATTGATAGTGAGGAGAATGGTCTCAGGCTACAGTCTGATATTGATCAGCTGGTACATTGAGCAGAGCAATGGCAGATGGAATTTAATCTTGATAAGTGCAAGGTGATACTTTGTGTGAGGCCTAATAAGGGAAGGATTTACACAATGAATGGTAGGTTCCTAGGGAGTACTGAGGAACAAAGGGACCTTGGTGCATGAGTCCATAGATCCTTGAGGGTGTCAGTCATAGGTAGACATAGTGACGTAAAGGGCATGCAGATCCTTGTCTTCATTAGCCAGGGCATAGAGTATAGGAGCAAGGAAGTCTGTTGCAATTTTATAAAACATTGGTTAGGCCACAGCTGGAATACTGTGAAAAGGAAGGATGTGATTGCACTGAAGAGGGTGCAGAGGGAGATTCACCAGGATGTTACCTGGGATGGAAAGTCTCAGTTATGAGGAGAGACTGGATAGGAGAAAGTGAGGACTGCAGATGCTGGAGATCAGAGTAGAGAGTGTGGCTTTGGAAATGCACAGCAGATCAGGCAGTATCTGAGCAGGAGAATTGATGTTTCGAGCATAAGCCCTTCCTGATGAAGGGCATATCCTGAAATGTTGATTCTCCTGCTCCTCGGATGCTGCCTGACCTGCTGTGCTTTTCCAGCGCCACACTGAGAGACCAGATAGGCTGGGGTGAGGGAGGCGGTGAGGGGGGTGGATCTGATTGAGGGATACACAATTCTGAGAGGCGCAGATGGGGTAGATTGTGAGAATCTTTTCCCCATGGCAGACATGCTTAAGATCAGAGGGTGTAAGTTGAAGGTGAGGAGCAAGTGGTTCAGAGGGGATCTGAGAAATAATGTATTTTCACCGAAGGTGATAGAAATATAGAAGGTGCTGCTTGAGAGGGTGAAAGGGGCAAGGACTCTCCCAACATTGAAGACACATCTGGATGCGCTCTTAAAACACTGTCAGCTGCGGACCAGGGGCAGGGAAATGGGATTGGTGTTAGTTTGGTGTTTGTCGAGTTAGCATAGACATGGGTTTTCATGCTTATGTTTGTACAGCTGATCGAACATTTAAATGCCTTTGATTAACACTATCCCCATAACCCTTTCCAGAAAAACATGGAAACCAGGAGCAGAAGTATGCCATTCGGCCCTTCAAGCTTTTTGCACCATTCAGTAGGATCATGGCCACATTTGGGAGTACTGTGTACAAGTCTGGTCACCCTGCTATACAAAGGATGTTATTAAACTGGAAAGGATTCCGAAAAGCTTTACAAGGATGTTCCTGTGATTGGAGGGTTTAGGTTTAGGGAGCGGCTAAATGGGCTGGGACTTTTTCCGGATTGTAGGAGGTTGAGAGATGATATTACAGAGGTTTAAAAAATCATGGTGGGCATTAACAAGGGGAATAGGCATGGTCTTTTTTCCCAGGGCAGCAGAGTCCAAAGCTAGAGGGGGTAGGTTTAAGTGAGAGGGGCAAAATTTAAAAGGGACTTAAGGGCAACTTTCTCACACACAGAGGGTGGTGCATGTATGGAATGAACTGCCAGAGGAAGATGTAGAGACTGATACAATTACAACATTTAAAAGACATTTGAGACGTGCATGGATAGGAAATGCTGAGGGGGAAATGGGCCAAACGCAGGGACTAGTTCGGTTTGGGAACTGGGTCGGTATGGATGAGTTGAGCCGAGAAACCTGTTTCTGTGCTGTATGGCTCTGTCTCAACACTACTTTCTCACTTTCTCTCCATTGCCTTTGATGCTTTTAATGTCTAAAAAATTAATAATCCCATTTTTAAACATCTACTCAGTGATGTAGTCTCTGCAACTTTCTTTGGTCAAGAATTCCATAGAGTGACCACCCTTTGAGTGGTGACATATTTCCTCATCTCAATCCAGTATGGTCTATCCTATCTCCTGAGGTTGTGTCCCTTGGTTCCAGAAGGTCCATGTCTGGAGTGTGATGGAATACTTCCCACTTGCCTGGGTACAGCTCCAACAAGAAGCTTGAAACCATCCAGGACAAAGCAATCTACTTGATTGGCACCACACCCACAAGCATCCACTTTCTTCACCACTGATGCTCAGTGGCAGCTGTGTGTATTATCTCCAAGATGGACTGCAGAAATTCACCAAAGATCCATGACCACTTCTGTATGGCACATCAAAGGCAGCAGATAGATGGGAACACCACCACCTGCATGTTCTCTTTCAAACCACTCACTCATTCTGACTTGAAAATATATTGCCCTCGTGTATCCTGACTTAATAGATTAGATACTCTACAGTATGGAAAAAGGCCCTTTGGCCCAACAAGTCCACACCGACCCTCCAAAGAGCAACCCCCCCCAGACCCACTCTCCTACCCTATATTTACCCCTGACTAATGCACCTAACACTGTGGGCAATTTATCATGGCCAATTCACCTGGTCTGCACATCTTTGGATACAAAAGAAGCAGGACAAATCCAACCCGGCCAGTTACTGCCCCATCAGTCTCCTCTCCATCATCAGTAAAGTGATGGAAGGTGTCATCCACAGTGCTATCAAACAGTACCTGCTCAGCAATAACTTGCAAATTGATGCCCAGTTTGGGTTCCCCCAGGGCCACTCAGCTCCTGACCTTATTACAGCCTTGGTTCAAACATGGACAACAGAGCTGTTCCTTCAGTGTCACTGGGTCAATCCTGGAATTCCACCACCCCCCTCCCTCTCCTCCCCAATAGTATTGTGGGTGATAGCACACGCAGCAGTTCAAGAAGGTAGCTAACCACCACCTTCTCAAGGGGCGGGGGCCCAGCCAGACATGCCCATGTCCCATGAGTGAATTAAAAACAAAGTGTGTATGTGGAGACAGAGCCCAGAGAGAGAGAGGGAGGAAGGAAGGGAGTCAGACAAAGGGACGGTTGATAGGAAGCCAGGGAAGGAGAAAAGCTGATAACAGGGACAATGAGTAGGTGAAGATGGGCTAACTGTGCTGAAAGCAGCCCTGGTCATCACAGGGCCTGAGGTGTTGGCAGGGACAGGGAGAAGTTGTTACGGCTGTAAAGTTATTGAACTCGATATTAAGTACTCAAGGCTGCAGGGTCCCCAAGTGGAAGATGAGGACCTTGCGTTGAGTACTCTCGCAGGCTGGGGACAGAAGTGTTTGCCTGGACCATACTGCTGTTTTGAAATAGAAGAAAGAAAGAACAGAAATCCTTTTGCAGAGAGGAGCAGAACTTCGTCAAGATGGGAAACCTGGAAGAGATGTAGCAAGAGTTAAACATTAAATTAAAACACTGTGGATACTGAATATCTGAAACAAAAACAGAAATTGCTGGAGTAAATAAAGCAGATAGTGCCCTTGGCTTTAATAATAGAAATGTAGAGTACAAGAGCAAGGAGGTGATGTTGAACCTGTAAAAGTCCAGAGATGAAAGGCATATCTTATAAGGAGAGATTGAGCAGTTTAGGCCTGTATGTGGTTGGGGCAAAACCTTTTTTTTCAAGGAAGTAGAGTCATAGAGATGTAAAGCACGGAAACAGATCCTTCGGTCCAACCCGTCCATGCCGACCAGATATCCCAACCCAATCTAGTCCCACCTGCCAGCACCCGGCCCATATCCCTCCAAACCCTTCCTATTCATATACCCATCCAAATGCCTCTTAAATGTTGCAATTGTACCAGCCTCCACTACTTCCTCTGGCAGCTCATTCCATGCACGTACCACCCTCTGCGTGAAAAAGTTGCCCCTTAGGTCTCTTTTATATCTTTCCCCTCCCTCCCTAAACCTATGCCCTCTAGTTCTGGACTCCCCGACCCCAGGGAAAAGACTTTGTCTATTTACCCTATCTATGCCCCTCATAATTTTGTAAACCTCTATAAGGTCACCCCTCAGCCTCCAACGCTCCACGGAAAACAGCCCCAGCCTGTTCAGCCTCTCCCTATAGCTCAAATCCTCCAACCCTGGCAACATCCTTGTAAATCTTTTCTGAACCCTTTCAAGTTTCACAACATCTTTCCAATAGGAAGGATACCAGAATTGCATGCAATATTCCAACAGTGGCCTAACCAATGTCCTGTACAACCGCAACATGACCTCCCAACTCCTGTACTCAATTCTCTGACCAATAAAGGAAAGCATACCAAACGCCTCCTTCACTATCCTATCTACCTGTGACTCCATTTTCAAGGAGCTATAAACCTGCACTCCAAGGTCTCTTTGTTCAGCAACACTCCCTAGGACCTTACCATTAAGTGTATAAGTCCTGCTAAGATTTGCTTTCCCAAAATGCAGCACCTCACATTTATCTGAATTAAATTCCATCTGCCACTTCTCAGCCCATTGGCCCACCTGGTCAAGATCCTGTTGTAATCTGAGGTAACCCTCTTCGCTGTCCACTAGCTCTTCTGGCTAAAGGGATCAAGGGAAATTGGGCAAGGATGGGATTAGGGTATTGAGCTCAATGATCAGCCATAATCATAGTGAATGACAAAGCAAGCTCAATGGTGTTGAATGGCCTCCTCTTGCTCCTATCTTCTATGTTTCTATGTTTAATTGAAGATCCACAAATAACTGTGCAAATAGAGACTTAGATATACTTGAGAACAGAACAGTAACTGAAACATCTGAGCGAGACAGTACCTCAGTGGATAATGCCACAACATTGTTGAACCTCTGAATATTCAGTCATCTCAGGAAAAGACAACAATGGGATGATCCCGGCACCTTCCCCTGCAACCGCAAGAAATGCAAAACTTGCGCCCACACCTCCCCCCTCACTTCCCTCCAAGGCCCCAAGGGATCCTTCCATATCCATCACAAATTCACCTGCACCTCCACACACATCATTTACTGCATCCGCTGCACCCGATGTGGCCTCCTCTACATTGGGGAGACAGGCCACCTACTTGCGGAACGTTTCAGAGAACACCTCTGGGACACCCGGACCAACCAACCCAACCGCCCCGTGGCTCAACACTTTAACTCCCCCTCCCACTCCGCCAAGGACATACGGGTCCTTGGCCTCCTCCATCGCCAGACCACGGCAACACGACGCCTGAAGGAACAGCGCCTCATCTTCCGCCTAGGAACCCTCCAACCACAAGGGATGAATGCCGATTTCTCCAGCTTTCTCATTTCCCCTCCCCCCACCTTATCTCAGTCCCAACCCTCGGACTCAGCACCGCCTTCTTGACCTGCAATCTCCTTCCCGACCTCTTCACCCCCACCCCCTCTCCGGCCTATCACCCTCACCTTAACCTCCTTCCACCTATCGCATTCCCAACACCCCTCCCCAAGTCCCTCCTCCCTACCTTTTATCTTAGCCTTTTTGGCACACCCTCCTCATTCCTGAAGAAGGGCTTATGCCCGAAACGTCAATTCTCCTGATCCCTGGATGCTGCCTGACCTGCTGTGTTTTTCCAGCAACACATTTTCAGCTCTGATCTCCAGCATCTGCAGTCCTCACTTTCTCCTAATCATTATTTTATACACGATTATAAATATGGTGATTGTTTACATAAAGAAGCCTCTGATGTAACGTGGAAGAGATGTGTATTTGGTAAGTATGGTGGACTGTCACTTTAAGAGTCTGACCTCGTAATGATGCTGTTTGGAGGGAAACTGCTCAGTGTAACCTGCTGACGACACAGTGAATACCTTCTTGACAAAGCTCCTGCTGATGTGGAACATTTTGGCTTCCTGGTCCTTGTTGGAATGTGACAGGAGTGAAATCTTATTTAAATGGAAACAATGTGCAGGGTTATGGGGGGAGATTGGCACTAAGTTAACATATTCAGAGAGCTGGTGCAAACACAATGGGCTGAATGGCCTGCTACAACGTAACAATTCTGTGGTACTGTATGATTAGATTACTTACAGTGTGGAAACAGGCCCTTCGGCCCAACAAGTCCACATTGACCCGCCAAAGTGCAACCCACCCAGACCCATTCCCCTACATTTACCTCTGCACCTAACACTACGGGCAATTTAGCATGGCCAATTCACCTAACTTGCACATTTTTGGACTGTAGGAGGAAACCGGTGCACCCGGAGAAAACCCACACACAGACACGGGGAGAATGTGCAAACTCCACACAGTCAGTCACCTGAGGCGGGAATTATTTATCTCAAGAGGGTTGAAATATAAAAGCAGCGATGTGCTATTGAGACTTTATAAAGCTCTGGTTAGGCCCCGTTTGGAGTACTGTTTTGGTCCCCACACCTCAGGAGGGGGCGGGTCCAGCGGAGATTCACACGGATGATCCCTGGAATGGTAGGTCTAACATATGAGGAATGGCTGAGGATCCTGGGATTGTACTCATTGGAGTTTAGAAGGTTAAGGGGAGATCTAATAGAAACTTACAAGATAATACATGGCTGGAGAGGGTGGACGCTAGGAAATTGTTTCCGTTAGGCGGGGAGACTAGGACCCGTGGGCACAGCCTTAGAATTAGAGGGGGTAAATTCAGAACAGAAATGCGGAGACATTTCTTCAGCCAGAGAGTGGTGGGCCTGTGGAATTCATTGCCGCGGAGTGCAGTGGAGGCTGGGACACTAAATGTCTTCAAGGCAGAGATTGATAAATTCTTGATGTCACAAGGAATTAAGGGCTACAGGGAGAATGCGGGTAAGTGGAGTTGAAATGCCCATCAGCCATGACTAAATGGTGGAGTGGACTCGATGGGCCGAATGGCCTTACTTCCACTCCTATGTCTTATGGAACCCGGGTCCCTTGCGCTGTAAGGCAGCAGTGCTAATAACTGAGCCACCGTGCCGCCCACATAGTTGGAGGTTGGGGTCTGGGGAGTGGGGTCTCTGCTCCAGTTTGTAAAACCTAACACGGCCTCTCCATGTGGCTCAGGTCCTTCAACCCTGCCAACATCCTTGTAAATCTTTTCTGAACTCTTTCAAGTTTCACAACGAGGTGTAGTGGTCAGTGAAGAGGGTTACCTCAGATTACAACAGGATCTGGACCAGATGGGCCAATGGGCTGAGAAGTGGCAGATGGAGTTTAATTCAGATAAATGTGAGGTGCTGCATTTTGGGAAAGCAAATCTTAGCAGGACTTATACACTTAATGGTAAGGTCCTAGGGAGTGTTGCTGAACAAAGAGACCTTGGAGTACAGGTTCATAGTTCCTTAAAAGTGGAGTCACAGGTAGATAGGATAGTGAAGAAGGCATTTGGTATGCTTTCTTTTATTGGTCAGAGTATTGAGTACAGGAGTTGGGAGGTCATGTTGCGGCTGTACAGGAGATTGGTTAGGCCACTGTTGAAATATTATGTGCAATTCTGGTCTCCTTCCTATCGGAAAGATGTTGTGAAACTTGAAAGGGTTCAGAAAAGATTTACAAGGATGTTGCCAGGGTTGGAGGATTTGAGATATAGGGAGAGGCTGAACAGGCTGGAGCTGTTTTCCCTGGATCGCCGGAGGCTTGGGTGACCTTATAGAAGTTTACAAAATCTTGAGGCGCATGGATAGGATAAATAGACAAAGTCTTTTTCCTGGGGTGGGTGAGTCCAGAATTAGAGGGCGTAGATTTAGGTGAGAGGGGAAAGACATAAAAGAGACCTAAGGGGCAACTTTTTCATGCAGAGGGTGGTACGTGTATGGAATGAGCTGCCAGAGGAAGTGGTGGAGGCTGGTACAATTGCAACATTTAAAAGGCATCTGGATGGGTATATGAATAGGAAGGGTTTGGAGGGATATGGGCCGGGTGCTAGCAGGTGGAACTAGACTGTGTTGGGATATCTGGTCGGCATGGACGGGTTGGACTGAAGGGTCTGTTTCCGTGCTGTATGTCTCTATGACTCTACATGCAAACTCACCACAGACAGTCACCCGTGGCAGGAATTGAACCTAGGTCACTGGTGCTATGGGGCAGCAGTGCTAACCACTGAGCCACCGTACAGCCCATGGTCCAGGGTAGAGAGTTCACTTGGTGAAGCTCCTTGCTTCACACACTTATCACTAGCTCGTTACTAACTTGCTCTTTAATACGCAGTACCACGTACCTGTTCAAACATGAAGGCAAACTCCACACCATTCTTTGCCACATTCTCCACATCCAGGAAGCAGTAGAGCTTGAAATAGAGGCCAGAGAGCCTGGGACCACTCTCAGCACCGAGTTCCAGCCTGCAGGGCACAGAGCACAGAGACGTTACACAGGAGGGGCACAGAGCCGTTACACAGGAAGGGGCACAGGGCCATAATACAGGAGGGGCACAGGGCCGTTACACAGGAGGGGCACAGGGCCATAATACAGGAGGGGCACAGGGCCGTTACACAGGAGGGACACAGGGCCATAATACAGGAGGGACACAGAGCCGTTACACAGGAGGGGCACAGGGCCGTTATACTGGAGGGGCACTGGGTCGTTACACAAGAGGGGCACAGAGCCGTTACACAGGAGGGGCACAGAGCCATTACACAGGAGGGGCACAGGGCCGTTATACAGGAGGGGCACAGGGCCATAATACAGGAGGGGCACAGGGCCGTTACACAGGAGGGGCACAGGGCCATAATACAGGAGGGGCACAGGGCCGTTACACAGGAGGGGCACAGGGCCGTTACACAGGAGGGACACAGGGCCGTTACACAGGAGGGACACAGGGCCGTTACACAGGAGGGACACAGGGCCGTTACACAGGAAGGGCACAGGGCCGTTACACAGGAAGGGCACAGGGCAGTTACACAGGAGGGGCACAGGGCTGTTACACAGGAGGGGCACAGGGCTGTTATACAGGAGGGGCACAGGGCCGTTACACAGGAAGGGCACAGGGCCGTTACACAGGAGGGGCACCACTCTCACCCTCACTCACTCAGAGTAGACCTTGGTGTAGTGATCGTGATATTAGACTCGTGATGCAGAGCTCCAGGTCAATGATTTGAGCACATGGATTTAAACCCTACCACAGCAGCTGGTTGCATTTAAAAGCATGTCTCACTTTCTGGATAGTGACCAGAAAGAATCAAATTGTTGCACAATATCCATTCTATTTACAATGTCCTTGAGAAAGGACATCCCTACCCAGTCTAGCCTACATGTGACTCCAGACCCACAGCAAATTTGAAGAGCAGCTATACTGTTCCTCTCTCTGAATTCTGCCAGTCCTGTTAGGTTTCTCCATCAATCAGTTTTTGTTCCCACAGTAATGTGGTTGATTGCTCCCTGAAATGATGTGGAGATGCCAGGGTTGGACGTGGATGTGTGAATAGAGTCAGGTTATAGTCCAACAGGTTTATTAGATATTACAAGTGAAATAACCTGACAAAGGGGCAGTGCTCCGAGAGCTTCTGGTTTTAAATAAACCTGTTGAATTATAACCAGGTGTCGTGTGACTTCTAACTTTGCCCTCTGAAATGGCTGAGTAAGGCACTCTGTTCAAGGGCAGTTAGGAATGGCCCAAATGTTGGCCCAGTCAGTGAACCCACATCCCAAGAAAAAAAAATCCATTATCCCCTCCCACTAACTCTCATCACTCCAGTACCGTGAGCACTGAGTCCTTCTCCCATTCCCAAGCCCTGCCCCAAACCAATCATTCCTGCATCAAGCTGATCCATCACCCCCTGTCTCTGACTCTCTCTCACTGTCTCTGACCCCGTCATCCCCCGTCTCTGACCCCGTCACCCCCCCACCCCACCCCGTCTCTGACCCCCTCACTCCCTGTCTCGGACCCCGTCACCCCCTGTCTCTGACCCTGTCACCCCCTGTCTCTGACCCCCCCACTCCCTGTCTCTGACCCGTCACTCCCTACTCTGACCCTCTCCCTCCCTGTCTCTGAACCCCATCACTCCCTGTCTCTGAACCCCGTTACCCCCTGTCTCTGAACCCCATCACCCCCTGTCTCTGAACCCCGTCACTCCCTGTCTCTTATCCCCCCCCACTCCCTGTCTCTGACCCCCTCAACTCCCTGTCTCTGACCCCCTCAACTCCCTGTCTCTGACCCCGTCGCCCCCTGTCTCTGACCCCCCTCTCTCCCTGTCTCTGACCCCCCTCTCTCCCTGTCTCTGACCCCCCTCTCTCCCTGTCTCTGACCCCCCTCTCTCCCTGTCTCTGACCCCGTCCGCTGATATTTCCCTATTCAGAACCGTGAGTGACAGGTTCTCACCTCTCAAATTTTGCCAAAATATCAGCGACAATGACCCGGCTCTCGATCGCCTTGTCACCATCCTCACTGTGTTCAAAGAGAGCGAACATATTCCTGCTGTTCTCCATCGCCAGGCCACGGATTAACTTCTCGACAACCTGGAAACCAGCAGAAACGGGCAGCTCATTGTCACAGCCATTACCCCACCCGGAATAATCTCCCCCACCCTTCCTGAGAGGGTGTATCAGAAAATAATGCCTCCCCAAAAATGGAGTATCAAGAGAATAACTCTCACTTGTAGAGGGAGTATGAGAAAGTTTTGGGTGGCTCTGTTGTTAGTACTTTTTTATAAATTATGTGGATGAAAATGTCAGTGGTATGATTACAAAGTTTGCAGATGACTTGGAAATTGGGAGTTTTAGACAGTGAGGAAGATTATCAAAGGATACAGCAGGATGTAGATCAGTTGAAAAGTTGTGTGGAGGAATGGCAGATGGAGTTTAATCCAGATAAGTGTGAGGTGATGCAGTATGGGAGGCCAAATACAAGAGGAAAGTATATAGTAGACGGCAGGACCCTTCAGGAGCATCAACATACAGCGTCCACAGCTCCCTGAAAGGAGCAACACAAGTGGATAAGGGATAAAGAAGGCACACAGCATGCTTACCTTCATCATCAAGGCACTGAGTATAAAAGTTGGCAATTCATGTTGCAGCTTTATAAACATTTAGTTAGGTCACATTTGGAGTATTCTGTCCAGCTCTGGCCACCACAGTATAGGAAGATATGAAGACTTTGGAGAGTGATACAAAAATGGCTTCCCAGAATGTTGCATGGATTGAAGTGTAATAGCTTTAAGGTTGAACGAGCTTGGATTTCGCGAGAGAGTCAGGAGCTGAATGCTGACTTGCTAGAAGTGTCTAAATTGATGGATAGACTGGATAGTTGGGGTCTCTTTCCCAGGGTGGAAATGTCAAATATTAGGGGGGATAGGTTTAAAGTGAGAGGGGCAAGTTTAAAGGAGATGAGGGTGATCGGTGCCTGGAATCAGGGAGGTGGGAGAAGTAAATACACTAGCAACATTCCAGAAGCATTTTGACAGACACATGTCCATCCAGGAAATAGAAGGATACAGGCCACGTGCAGGCAGGTGGGAATGACTGAGCCACTGGCTGTGTGGTCGTTGGTTGTTGGGTTAATGGTGACTCACCTCTCCCGCTGTTGTGTGTGAGGTGATGGTGATTTTACAAGCTCCCCCACCATGACAGTAAACAGTCGTCACCATCTCCTGCCGACCAATCAATGCCTGAATCTCTTCCTGTGACGGCACAAACTCCCGCACTTTGGTTTTCTTAAGAGATTCGTTAATGAAATGGGCATATTTCTCAATCTCTGTCTCCAGGAACTGCTCCCTAATCCTGTGGGGAAACACAATTGGAATCAGGCAGTGCCCAGCTATTCACTCAGAAAACAGACGATACAGAGAGAGAAAGAAACAAACCTCAGGGGAGAAGGGAATTGCCCCAGTAACTCTGTCCTGGAGGCGCTCCCCCAATGAAAAACTCACCCCCTCCCGAGAGACGTTTCCACAGAGAGATGCACCCACAGAGAGACACGCCCCCCCCAGAGAGACGCACTCCCCCAGAGAGACGCACTCCCCCAGAGAGACGCACTCCCCCAGCGAGACACCCCCCCAGAGTGACGCACCCCCCCAGAGTGATGCACCCCCCCAGAGAGACACTGCCACCCAGAGAGACACCCCCACCCAGAGAGACGCACCCCCCCAGAGAGACGCACCCCCCCAGAGAGATGCACCCCCCCCAGAGAGACGCCCCCCCCAAGAGAGACGCCCCCCCAAAGAGAGACACACTCCCCCAGAGAGATGCACCCCCCAGAGAGACGCACCCCCCCAGAGAGACGCACCCCCCCAGAGAGACGCACCCCCTGACAGACACACTCCCCCAGAGAGACGCACCCTCCAGAGAGACGCACCCCCCCAGAGAGACGCAACCCCCCAGAGAGACGCACCCCCCCAGAGAGACGCACCCCCCCAGAGAGACGCACCCCCCCAGAGAGACGCACCCCCCCAGAGAGACGCACCCCCCCAGAGAGACGCACTCCGCCAGAGAGACGCACCCCCCCAGAGAGACGCACTCCGCCAGAGAGACGCACTCCGCCAGAGAGACGCACTCCGCCAGAGAGACGCACTCCGCCAGAGAGACGCACTCCGCCAGAGAGACGCACTCCACCAGAGAGACGCACTCCGCCAGAGAGATCTCCCTGGGATATTGCTTTAGCATGCAATCAAAGCAGTTTGGAGACAAGGTGCATCACCCGCCCTGGTAATTCGTGAAGTGAGGGTTGTGGAAGAATACGGAGGTAGTCAGGAAGTGATACAGGAGTAGGCAGGTAGTGAGTGATGGGGCGGGGGAAGCAGCGGGGAACATGGGTAGAGGTTGGTGAGGGGAATGGTGGGAGGGAGGATGGAGGGGTGTGCAGAATGGGGAGGTGGTATTGGGAGGACAATGGGGAGAGTGTGTCAGGATGGGGATGTTGGAGGGAGGGGGTGGGGGAAGAGGTGATAGCTGTGAAACAAACCTCTTCAGGTGGAACTTGAGGTAGCGAAGGATGGTGCGGCTGGGCAGGAAGGTGCAGCTCATGCAGCTGAGCAGCCGGCAGTGGTGCAGGTTCCCAGTGCTGTTTGGCTGAGGCATGTGGCTGGTTTGTTTGATGAGCTGACAGTAAACCTCATCCCGCAGCGATCTGAGGTCCTGGCAGGTTTGCAGGATTCCCTGTATGATGGGAATAGGATCGGAGATGGCCTCAAGTTCTTGCAGAGAATGGAAGATCCTGACAGCTTCATCCTGTAGATTTGTGTATCCTTTCTCCTTTTGCACTACAGCCAGTGAGAGATGGAGGTGGTTAAACAGGGGAGACGGGAAGGAGGAGACAGGAAGGTAACAGGTTAGTCTGGAGTCAAAACACATTTAACTACTCAAATAAATAATTTCCCAAAATCCTATCCTTTAACTCCGATTTCCTATCGGAAAGATGTTGTGAAACTTGAAAGGATTCAGAAAAGATTTACAAGGATGTTGCCAGCGTTGGAGGATTTGAGCTACAGGGAGAGGCTGAACAGGCTGGGGCTGTTTTCCCCGGAGCGTCGGGGGCTGCAGGGTGAACTTATAGAGGTTTACAAAATTATGAGGGGCATGGATAGGATAAATAGGCAAAGTCTTTTCCCTGGGGTAGGGGAGTCCAGAACTAGAGGGCATAGGTTGAGGGTGAGAGGGGAAAGATATAAAAGAGACCTAAGGGGCAACTTTTTCACACAGAGGGTGGTACGTGTATGGAATGAGCTGCCAGAGGAAGTGGTGAAGGCTGGTACAATTACAACATTTAAGAGACATTTGGATGGGTATATGAATAGGAAGGGTTTGGACGGATATGGGCCGGGTGCTGGCAGGTGGGACTAGATTGGGTTGGGATACTGGTCGGCATGGATGGGTCGGACTGAAGGGTCTGTTTCCATGTTGTACATCTCTATGACTTTATGACACAACACCACATCAAAACTTAAAGTAAGAGCTCATGGTGCGAGAAGGAACATCTTATCATGGTCAAAGGATTGGTTAGCTCAGAGTGAGGACATTATTTTAATCACTCATGGGGTGTGGGGATCACTGTCTGGGCCCAGCATTTATTGCCTGTCTCCAATTGCCTGTTGAGAAGGTGGGGGTGAGCTGCCTTCTTGAACTGCTGCAGTCCATGTGCTGTAGGTAGACCCACAATGCCCTTAGGGAGGGAATTCTAGGATTCTGACCCAGTGACAGTGAAGGAATGGCGATATATTTCCAAGTCAGGATGGTGAGTGGCTTGGAGGGGAACTTGCAGGGGGTGGCATTCCCATGTATCTGCTGCCCTTGTCCTTCTAGATAGAAGTGCTTGTGGGTTTGGAAGGTGCTGTCTGAGGATATTTGTGAAAGTGGTGCCAATCAAGCGGCTGCTTTGTCCTGGATGGTGTCAAGCTTCTTTAGTGTGGTTGGAGCTGCACCCATCCAGGCAAGTGGGGAATATTCCATCATATTCTTGACTTGTGCCTTGTAGATGGTGGACAGGCTATGGGAGACAGGAGGTGAGTTACTCACTGCAGGATTCCCTGCCTCTGACCTGCCCTTGTAGCTGCTGTGTTTATGTGGCGAGTCTAGTTGAACTTCTGGTCAATGGTAACCTCAAAATGTTGACAGTGAGGGATATGATCTTAAAAATGTGTTGCTGCAAAAGCACAGCAGGTTAGGCAGCATCAAAGGAGCAGGAGAATCGATGTTTCGGGCATAAGCCCTTCTCCAGCAACACATTTTTAAGTTCTGGTCTCCAGCATCTGCAATCCTCACTTTCTCCTCGTGAGGGATATGATGTTGGTAACACCAGTGAATGTCTAGCAGCAGTGGTTAGATTGTTTTTTATCGGTGATGATCATAGCCTGGCATTTTTTGTGGCATCAATGTTACTTGCCACTTGTCAGCTCAAACCTGGATATTGTCCAGATCTTGTTGCATTTGAACATGGACTGCTCCAGTACCTGAGTGGTGGTGAATGGTGCTGAACATTGTGTAATCATCAGCGACCATCCCCACTTCTGACCTTCTGATGGAGGGAAGATCATTGATGAAGCAGCTGAAGATGGTTGGGTCTAGGACACTCCCCTGAGGGACTCCTGCAGAGATGTCCTGGAGCTGAGATGACTGACCTCCAACAACCACAACCATCTTCCTACGTGCCAGGTACAACTCCAACCAGCGGAGAGTTTGCCCCCTGATACCCATTGATTCCAGTTTAGCCAGGGCTCCGTGATGCCACACTTGATGTCAAGGGCTGTCCCTCTCCCTCCCCTCTGGAATTCAGCTCTTTTGTCCATGTTTGACCCAAGGCTGCAATATAGTCAAAGGCTGAGTGGCCCTGGGGGAACCCAAACTGGGCAGTGCTGAGCAGGTTATTGCTGAGTAGGTGCTGCTTGATAGTTCTGTTGATGACCTTCCATCACTTTACTGATGACCGAGAGGAGACTGATGGGGCAGGAATTGGTCAGGTTGGATTTATCCTGCTTTTTATACATGGGACATAACTGGGCAATTGTCCACATCATCAGGTGGATACTGCCCTGTAACAGCTTGTTCTAGAGCACAAGCCTTCGGTACTATTGCCGGAATGTTGTCAGGGCCCATAGCCTTTGCAGTATCCAGTGTCTGCAACAGTTTCTTGATATCATGTGGAGTGAATCGAATTGGCTATTGAGGGAGTGCAGCGTAGGTTCATGAGGTCAATTCCTGGAATGGCGGGACTACCTTACGCTGAAAGACTGGAGTGACTGGGCTTGTATACCCTTGAGTTTAGAAGACTGAGAGGGGATCTGATTGAGACATATAAGATTATTAAAGGATTGGACACTCTGGAGGCAGGAAACATGTTTCCGCTGATGGGTGAGTCCCGAACCAGTGGGCACAGCTTAAATATACGGGGTAGACCATTTAGGACAGAGATGAGGAGAAACTTCTTCACCCAGAGAGTGGTGGCTGTGTGGAATGCTCTGCCCCAGAGGGCAGTGGAAGCCCAGTCTCTGGATTCATTTAAGAAAGAGTTGGATAGAGCTCTCAAGGATAGTGGAATCAAGGATAGTGGAATCAAGGGTTATGGAGATAAGGCAGGAACAGAATACCGATTAAGGATGATCAGCCATGATCATATTGAATGATGCTGCAGGCTCGAAGGGCAGAATGGCCTACTCCTGCACCTATTGTCTATTGGCTGAAGACTGACATCTGTAATGCTGGGGTCCACTGGAGAAGACCAGAGAAGACCGAGATGAATCATCTGCTCGGCACTTCTGACTGAAGATTGTTGCCAATGCTTCAGCATTATCTTTTGCACTGGATGTGCTGGGCTCTTCCATCATAGAGACAGGGATATGCGTGGAGCCTCCTCCTCCTCCAGTGAGTTGTTTTATTCCCTGGAATGGGAGGTTATCTTATGAAGAAAGATTGAAGGGGTTGGTCCTGTAACCATTGGGGTTTAGAGAAATGAGAGATGATCTTATTGATGCATAACAGAAAATGGGGGAGATACGAAACGAGTACTTTGTATCAGTATTTACTGTGGAAAAGGACATAGAAGATATAGACTGTAGGGAAGTAGATGGTGACATCTTGCAAAATGTCCATATTACAGAGGAGGAAGTGCTGGATGTCTTAGAACGCATAAAGGTGGATAAATCTCCAGGACCTGATCAGGTGTGCCCTAGAACTCTGTGGTAAACTAGAGAAGTGATTGCTGGGCCTCTTACTGAGATATTTGTATCATCGATAGTCACAGATGAGGTGCTGGAAGACTGGAGGTTGGCAAACGTGGTGCCACTGTTTAGGAAGGGTGGTAAGGACAAGCCAGGGAACTACCAACCAGTGAGCCTGACGTCAGTGGCGGGCAAGATGTTGGAGGGAATCCTAAGGGACAGGATGTGCATGAATTTGGAAAGGCAAGGACTGATTAGGGATAGTCAACATGGCTTTATGTGTGGGAAATTATGTCTCACAAAATTGATTGAGTTTTTTTGAAGAAGTAACAAAGCGCACCATTTCTGCACTGACTCTGAGCATTTTAATTTTGTGCATTCTCCTGCTTTTCCCCATAACCCCACTGGTTTCTATTTCAATAATCATCTAATTTCCTCTTTAATCCCTCAATTGAATCTGTTGCCACTTCATTTCCAGGCAGTGATCCCCTAGTTACTCGCTGTGTGAAATAATTGTTTTCTCATCTTGCATTTGCTT
Source organism: Chiloscyllium plagiosum (assembly GCF_037043375.1). Classification (NCBI taxonomy): domain Eukaryota; kingdom Metazoa; phylum Chordata; class Chondrichthyes; order Orectolobiformes; family Hemiscylliidae; genus Chiloscyllium; species Chiloscyllium plagiosum. The sequence goes on from NW_028270145.1 coordinate 121,063,633, forward strand.
CTTTTGCAAAACATTTTAAATCTGTCCCCTTGATTCTTAATCATTTCATTGGAGGGAACAGCTTCTCTCTTTCTACTCTATCCAGCCTGCTCATGATTGTGACAATCTCCATCAAATCTCCTCTCAGCTTTCTTCTCTACAATCCATCCTCATTACTGAAGTTTCTCGTTTCTGAACCATTCCCATAAAATGGCGTCTGCGCACTCTCCAATGTAGAGTTGAGGTCGCTATTAACTCAAGCCGTGGTCCTATAGAATAGTGGAAGAGGTCCCAGGGTGGAATGGTCTGTTACTGCTCCAGAATTTGATTTTCCTGATCCAGGGGCCTTGACTCACCCCGAACAATAACCCCTCCTCGAGCCCAACCCAAATTAACATTTGTCGTATTTGAAGATTATTCAACTGGATGAGCATCAGTAATTGCTCCCATTCAGTGTGAAATCTGGAGTGGAGGGTGTTGAGTGTGATGTGAAGTCATTATCAGCAACACTGAGGCTATTCTTTTTGCAAAATTACTGACTCCACCTCTTACCACCAGGGAGATGGAGAAGGGGAAATAGGGGAGGAATTGGAAAAATTGAAAGGAAGACATTTTCAGAGCTTTGAGATTGAGATAGGACAATCTTTCAGAAACTTTTCATGGGCATGATGGGCTGAATTGTCTCTTTCTGTGCTTGGGGTTCTGTGTTTTCACAAATACATGCACTCTTCCCTCACTCACTGTTTCCTGTGAGATTTATTCAGAGGAGCCATCAAGCAGATACTCACAGCTGGGATTTATGTCTCCATAGAGCAATGGTAAAAGAGGGGAGTGCAGGGGGTGTTGGGTATAACGTAGGATTGGATTCCTTCTGTAAATCTGGTCCACAATCTCCACATTTACACTGTTCTCCTGAAAGATAAAAGGAAATAGACTGTGGTCAATATCAAAACCAGACTGCAGCATAGAGTCGTCACTTCCCAAAATCTCTTCACATTTTCAATCAAACCCGAACCAAGCCCCACCTTGAACACACAATAATGAGGGGGGTATTGCCTACATAAAACTGATCCCCAAAAACCAAGCTGGACCTGGCCATTAGACAGGGCCATTGCAGACTAGAATGTGAACTGGACAAGCAGAGTGTGGAAATGAACATACACATTCAGACTCACACACAGACACACAAGAGAATTCAAGTACCATAGCAGGGATGTCTTGCTGCAATTATACTGGGCCTTGGTGAGACCGTACCTGGAGTATTGTGTGCAGTTTTGATCTCCTTATCTGAGGAAGGATGTTCCGGCGATGGAGGGAGTGCAGTGAATGCTGACCCAACTGATTCCTGGGATGGTAGGACTAACGTGTGGAGACAGACTATATCAGTAAGGACTATATTCACTTTAGGAGAATGAAGGATGGATCTCGTATAAATCTATAAAACTCTAACAGGATCAGGAAGGATGTTGACCAGAACCAGGGGGTCACAGTCTAAGGATACATGATAGGCCATTTCAGACTGAGATGAGGAAAGATGTCTTCCCCCAGAGAGTAGGGAGCCCATGGAATTCTTTGCCACAGAAAGTGGTTGAGGTCACGAAAGAGTTAGGTACAGTTCTTGGGGCTAAAGGGATCAAAGGGCATGAGGAGGAAGTAGGAACAGGGGTCTGAGTTGGATAATCGGCTATGAGTATATTGAATTGTCAAGCAGGATCAAAGGACTGAATGGCCTACTCCTGCTCTCTCTGTGTTTAATGTCCATTGACTGTCCTTACCTTGATGTCACGAATCAGCTGCTGCGTTGGGGTTTCTATGGGAACTTTGCTGTCAATGACGTTCTGAATGGCACTCGCCCAGCGTGTGGCCTCATTCAGTAACTTGGTGTAAAGCCGATAGGAGTGTTTCCTTCCGTGAACCACAAAGTGCCAGTAACCTAGAGGCAGCAAAGGGTCAGATCAGACAACACAGTTAGCTCAGGAGTACGGTCACTGATGGGAAGAAACACCAAATAATCTATCACTAAATTACACACCAAAACTCTGGGAGTAATGTTCCCGCACACCGATACTCTGGAAGTAATGTTCCCACTCATTGATACTCCGGGAGGAATGCTCCCGCTGACCGATACTCCAGAAGTAACGATCCTAGACACTGGGAACAACATGCTTTTTTTACTGGTATTCTTGGAGTAACTTTCCTGGACACTGATAGTAGGAAGTTGAGAGTGTGGTGCTGGAAAAGCACAACAGATCAGGCAGCATCCGAGGAGCAGACCTCATTCCTGATGAAGGGCTCCAGCCTGAAACATCGATTTTCCTGCTCCTCGGATGCTGCCTGACCTGCTGTGCTTTTCCAGCAACACACTCAACTCTGATCTCCAGCATCTGCATTTCTCACTTTCTCCTAACTGATAATAGGAAGTAAACTGATATCAAGGACATGATTCGGAGATGCCGGTGTTGGACTGGGGTGTACAAAGTTAAAAATCACACAACACCAGGTTATAGTCCAACAGATGGAAATGTGTTGCTGGAAAAGCGCAGCAGGTCAGGCAGCATCTAGGGAACAGGAGAATCGACGTTTCGGGCATTAGCCCTTCTTCCTGAAGAAGGGCTAATGCCCGAAACGTCGATTCTCCTGTTCCCTAGATGCTGCCTGACCTGCTGCGCTTTTCCAGCAACACATTTCCATCTCTGATCTCCAGCATCTGCAGACCTCACTTTCTCCTCAAAGATATAGTCCAACAGGTTTAATTGGAAGCACAATAGCTTTCGGAGCGACGCTCCTTCATCAGGTGATTGTGGAGGGCTCGATCGTAATACAGAATTTATAGCCTATAAGGGCTATAAATTCTGTGTTACGATCGAGCCTTCCATAATTACCTGATGAAGGAGCGTCGCTCCGAAAACTAGTGTGCTTCCAATTAAACCTGTTGGACTATAACCTGGTGTTGTGTGATTTTTAACTTGATATCAAAAAGTTACACTCATCGAACAGAGACAGTCGTGGACACTGATAATGGATTAAGAGGTTAGTTAGGAGAATGTTTCAGTAATCATACTCTCTCAGCACCTGTTTCTCTGAAAGTTTTATCGTCAGGTTGAATGACAGAGCAGAGACTGTTCAATACCAAGGTGCCCAACTTGGTTGAGTTTCGTTCAGCAGATTTATAATAATCCAGTGAGTTACTGTTCAGCAAAAACCAACGTTTCTTCAGTTTCAATGACGAGGTTTTCCCACTACTCCTCATCTCTTTATGGAGCCACCCTGGAACGAGAGAACAAGAGATTCAGCACAGAGACCCAGAGTGCCCTCCAGTCCCAGAACGGAAACATCCACTACACGGACACTGAATCTCCACAATTAGAACCCTTGCCACAGGGACCCAACAGATAAAGATCCCTCACAAGAAGCTCCTGCATCCACTGCATTCACCGTTTGTATCTGGCCAGGCAGAGAGTCCCCCTCCCCCACCTGATTGCAAGGGTCAGTACAAAGACATTCCCTCAATGGGGGATTCATCTACTCCCTTCCCCCATGCAAGGGCATATCCAGACAGAGATCCTTCCCCACAGAAACACTCCCATCTTAAAAGGCCTCGATAGCATGGCCAAATAATCTTCCATACAACCGACCTGGCTGCACCTGTGCCCCCACCCTCCACTACTCAGTTTAAAGCTCAATCCTCGTTATACAGTTCTCCAGGTCTCTGGTCCCAGTATGATTCAGGTGGGACACATCCTATTGGGACAGCTCCTTCCTTCCCCAGGGCTGGGGCCAATCCCCCACGAAACTGTTTGAAACTGTTTCTTCCTCATCAATCTTTGAGACACATGTTTACCTCTTGAATCTTATTGACCCTGTGCCAACTTGCTCGTGGCTCAGATAGTGATCCACAGATTATCACCTTTTTGGTCCTGCTTTTTAATTTAGCCTCTAGCTGCTCATATTCCCTCAGCAGAATCATAAAATCCGTACAGTGTGGAAACAGGTCCTTCAGCCCAACAAGTCCACATCGACCCAATGAAGAGTAACCCACCCAGACCCATTTCCCTATCCTATTATCCTATATTTACCCCTGGCTAATGCACCTAGCCTACACATCCCTGAACACAGTGGACAGTTTAGCATGGCCAATTCACCCTGACCTGCACATCTTTGGACTGTGGGAGGAAACCGGAGCACACGGAGGAAACCCACACAGACACAGGGAGAATGTGCAAACTCCACGCAGACAGTCGCCCGAGGCTGGAATCGAACCTGGGTTCCTGGCACTGTGAGGCAGCAGTGCTAACCACTGAGCCACCGTGTTGTCCCATATTGTTGGTACCTACATGGACCAAGATAATTGGATTTTTCTCCTCCCACACCAAGTTCTCTGCAGCCCAGATGAGAGAACCTGAACCCGGGCACCAGGCAGGCAATACAGCCTTTGGGACTGTCAATCCTACCCAAGGAGTACAGTGTCTATTCCCTGACTATACCATCCCCAATTACAACTACATTTCTCTTTTCTCCTCCTCTTGATTGGCTCTCTGTAGCACTGTGCTCATCCTCTCTATAATCCCCACTCACATCCCCACAGGGAGCAAACAAGTGTAACAAAGTACAAGGTGGCCTTCTCCAGAACAGTGAACAATCAACAGATCAGGACCTCCAAAGTGTTAAATGTTAAGTATTAGTCATTTAAAATCTGTCTCTACTATTTGTGTAATTATTGTACTGGCAACACATGTTTATATCTAACCATGTATATCTGTAAAGGTCAGTTTTCATTCTTTGAAATAGAGGTCTATTATGGTCAGTATGCCTTAAAGGGACGTGCATAATAATAACTGCAGTATTGTAACGTGTTCAAGAAAATTTTATTTATCAATATGAAGATACTAGAGATGGAGCAAAACTTGATCTTCTCTTGGGAAATAAGGCAAGGCAAGTGACTGAAGTATTAGTGGGGGAGCACTTTAGGACCAGTGACCATTATTATGTTAATCTTAAAATATTAATGGAAAAGGATCTTGTATGAAAGTTAAAGTCCTTAATTTGAGTAAGGCAAATTTTGACAGTATGAGACATGAACTTTCAAACGTTAACTGGAGTATACTGTTCACAGGTAAAGAGTCAACTGGCAAGTCGGAGGCTTCCAAAAGTGTTCATAGGAGGTGTTATCAATTCTAGAAGGTGTGAAAGTAGATAAGTCCCCTGGGCTGGATGGGATTTATCCAAGGATTCTCTGGGAAACTAGGGAGGAGATGGCAGAGCCTTTTGGCTTTGATCTTTGAGTCGTCATTATCTACAGGTTTTGTACAAGAGGACTGGAAGATTGAAAACTGTGGTGGTTAGCACTGTTGTCTCACATTGCCAGGGACCCAGGTTCGATTCCCGCCTCGGGTGACTGTCTGTGTGGAGTTTGCACATTCTCCCCTGTTTCTGCGTGGGTTTCCTCCAGGTGCTCTGGTTTCCTCCCACAGTCCAAAGCTGTGCAGGTCAGGTGGAGTGGCCATGCTAAATTGCCCATAGTGTTAGCTGCATTAGACAGGGGTAAATATAGGGAATGGGTCTGGTGGGTTACTCTTTGGAGGATTAGTGTGGACTTGTTGGGCAAAGGGCCTGTTTCCATACTGTAGATAATCTTATCAAATTTTAAAAAAATGTTATGCCCTTGTTCAAGAAGAGTACTAGAGAAGACCCAGGTAATTATAGACCAATGTGTCTTATGTCTGTTGTAGAAAAAGTTTTGAAAAGGATTATGAGAGATAAGATTTATAATCATCGAGCAAATAACAATTTGATTTCAGATAGTCAACATGGTTTTGTCAAGGGCAGGTCATGTCTCACAAATCTCACTGAGTTTTTTGAGAAGGTGACCAAGCATGTAGATGAGGGTAGGACAGTTGCCGTGGTAGACATGGACTTCAGTAAAGCCTTTGATAAGGTTCCACATGGTAGGCTGATGGAGAAAATGCAGAGGCATGGAATTGAGGGTGATTTAGCAGTTTGGATTAGAAACTGGCTTTCTGAAAGAAGGCAATGACTGGTGGTTAATGGAAAATATTCAGTCAGGAGTCCAGTTACTAGTGATGTGCCACATGGATCTGTTTTGGGACCACTGCTGTTTGTCATTTTTATAAATGACTTGGACGCAGGCACAAATGGATGGATTAGTATGTTTGCAGATGACACTAAAGTCAGTGGAGTAGTGGACAGTTTGGAAGAATGTTACAGGTTGCAGGGGGACTTGGATAAACTGCAGAATTGGGCTGAGAGGTGGCAAATGGAGTTCAATGCAGATAAATGTGAGGTGATGCACTTTGGGAAGAATAACAGGAAGGCAGAGTACTGGGTCGATGGAAAAATTGTTGGTAGTGTGGATGTGTATAGGGATCTTGGTGTCCATGTACATTGATCCCTGAAAGTTGCCACCCAGGTTGATAGTGCTGTTAAGAAGGCATATAGTGTGTTAGGTTTCATTGGTAGAGGGATTGAGGTCCGGAGCCATGATGTCATGTTGCAACTGTACAAAATGCTGGTGCGGCCACACTTGGAATATTGTGTATAGTTCTGGTCACCCCATTGCAGGAAGGATGTGGAAGCATTGGGGAAGGTGCAGAGGAGATTTACCAGGGTGTTGCCTGGTCTGGAGGAAAGGTTTTATAAGGAAAGGCTGAGGGATTTGGGTCTGTTCTCATTGGAAAGAAGAAGGCTAAGAGGGGATTTGATAGAGACATACAAGATGATCAGAAGATTACATAGGGTAGACAGTGAAAGTCTTTTTCCTAGGATGATGATGTCAGCGTGTACGAGGGGGCATAACTACAAATTGAGGGGTGATAGATTTAAGACAGATGTCAGAGGCAGGTTCTTTATCCAGAGAGTGGTAAGGGTGTGGAATGCCCTACTTACCAATGTAGTCAACTCAGCCACATTAGGGAGATTTAAATAATATTTGGATAAGCACATGGATGATGATGGGATAGTGTAGGGGAATGGGCTTAGATTAGTTCACAGGTCGGTGCAACATTGAGGGCCGAAGGGCCTGTTCTGCGCTGTATTGTTCTATATACTATTGGCATTATGTTCCTGTTAGAGTGAAGGATAGGGTTGGTAGGAATAGAGAACAATCGATGAATAAAGTTTTTTTTAGTTTTTCAGTTGAATCATTGGGAATTTGGAATACTAAGATCGGCGGTTAGGGTAGTTGAATGTTCCTCCTGCAGAATGTGGGAGGCAAGGGTCACCACTAGTGTCCTTGCTGACTTCATCTGCGGGTACTGTACCCAACTCCAGCTCCTCAAAAACCACATTAGGGAACTGGAGCTGGAGCTGGTTGAGGTTTGGATCATTCAGGAGGCGGAGGCGGTTATTGAGAGGAGTTACAGGGAGGTATTTACCCCACAGCCACGTGAAGAAGTTAGATGGTTTACTGTCAGGGGTGGGAAAGGGAACTGTCAGGCAGTGCAGGGATCTCCTGTGGCCATTCCCCTCAACAACGAGTATACTGTTTTGGATACTGTCGGGAGGGACAACTTACCAGGAATAAGCAATGGGGCACAGCCTGTCCCTGCTGCCCAGAGGGGAAGGGGGAAGAGGAGCAGAGCAGTTGTCACTGGGGACTCGATAGTTAGGGGGACAGATAGGAGGTTCTGTGGGAACAAGAGAGACTCACAGTTGGTGTGTTGTCTTCCAGGTGCCCGGGTTTGTGATGTCTTTGAACGTCTTTTCGGGATCCTTGAGGGGGAGCGGGAGCAACCCCAAGTCGTGGTCCATATAGGGACCAATGACATAGGGAGGAAGAGAGATGGGGATTTAAAGCAGAAATTGAGGGAGCTAGGGTGGAAGCTTAGTGCTAGAACAAACAGAGTTGTTATCTCTAGTTTGTTGCCTGTGCCACGTGTTAGCAAGGCTGAGAGAGGAGTTGAACACATGGCTACAGGGATGGTGCAGGTTGGAGGGTTTTGGATTCCTGGATAACTGGGGCTCTTTCTGGGGTATGTGGGACCTCTACAAACAGGATGGTCTGCACCTGAACCAGAGGGGCACCAATATCCTGGCAGAGGAAATTTGCTAATGCTTTTCAGGCGGGTTTAAACTAATGCAGCAGGAGGGTGGGAACCTAAATTGTAGTTCATGTATATACATGGATGAGTGTAGTGAAGTCAGAACTAACATTTCAAGATTGCATGAGTGCACTGGCAGGCAGGAAGTTGGTTTGAAGTGTGTTTACTTCAACACCAGGAGCATCTGGAATAAGGCGGGTGAACTTGCAGCATGGGTTAGTACCTGGGACTTCAATGTTGTGGCCATTTCAGAGATATGGGTAGAACAGGGACTGGAATGGTTGGTGCAGTTTCCAGGATTTCGATGTTTCAGTAAGAACAGACAAAATGGTAAAAGAGGGGTAGGTGTGGTATTGTTAGTCAAGAACAGTATTACAGTGGCAGAAAGAAAGTTTGAGGACTCATCAACTGAGGTAGTATGGGCTGAGGTTAGAAATAGGAAAGGAAAGGTCACCCTGTTGGGAGTTTTCTGTAGGCATCTGAATAGTTCCAGGGATTTAGAGGAAAGGATAGCAAAGATGATTCTCGACAGGAGTGAAAGTAACAGGGTAGTTGTTATGGGGGACTTTAACTTTCCAAATATTGACTGGGAATACAAAAGTTCGAGTACTTTAGATGGGTCAGTTTTTGTCCAATGCATGCAGGAATGTTTCCTGACAGTATGTAAACAGGCCAACAAGGATCGATGACACATTGGATTTGGTACTGGGTAATGAATCCGGCCAGGTGTTAGATTTGGAGGTAGATGAGCACTTTGGTGATAGTGACCACAATTCGGTTATGTTTACTTTAGTGATGGAAAGGGATAGGTATATACTGTGGGGTGAGCGTTATAGCTGGGGGAAAGGCAATTATGATGCGATTAGTCAAGATTTAGGATACATAAGATGGGGAAGGAAACTGCAGGGGATGACACACTTGAAATGTGGAGCTTATTCAAGGAACAGCTCCTGTGTGTCCTTGATAAGTATGTACCTGTCAGGCAGGGAGGAAGTGGTTGAGCGAGGGAGCCGTGGTTTACTAAAGAAGTTGAATGTCTTGTAAAGAGGAAGAAGAAGGCTTATGTTAGAATGAGACGTGAAGGCTCAGTTAGGGAGCTTGAGAGTTACAGGTTAGTCAGGAAGAACCTAAAGTGAGAGCTAACAAGAGCCAGGAGGGGACATGAAAAATTGTTGATGGATAGGATCAAGAAAAACCCTAAGGATTTCTATAGGTATATCAGGAATAAAAGAATGACGAGAGTAGGGTTAGGGCCAATCAAGGACAGTATTGTGAAGTTGTGCATGGGATCCAAGGATGAATATGAATATTTTTCATCAGTATTCACACTGGAAAAAGACAATGTTGTCCAAGAGAAGGAGGTGTTAGCAATTCTGGAAAGTGTGAAAATAGATAAGTCCCCTGGGCTAGATGGGATTTATCCTAGGATTCTCTGGGAAGCCAGGGAGGAGATTGCAGAACCTTTGGCTTTGATCTTTATGTCGTGATTGTCCACACGAATAGTGCCAGAAGACTGGACGATAGTAAATGTTGTCCCCTTGTTCAAGAAGGGGAATAGACACAACCCTGGTAATTACAGACCAATGAGCCTTACTTCGATTGTGGGTAAAGTGTTGGAACAGGTTATAAGAGATAGGATTTATAATCATCAAGAAAGGAATAATTTGAATAGGGATAGTCAACACGGTTTTGTGAAGGGTAGGTCGTGCCTCACTAACCTTATTGAGTTCTTTGAGAAGGTGACCAAACAGATGGATGAGAGTAAAGCGGTTGATGTGGTATTTATGGATTTCAGTGAGGCGTTTAATAAGGTTCCCCATGGTAGGCTATGGTACAAAATATGGAGGAATGGGATTGAGGGTGATTTAGCGGTTTTGATCAGAAATTGGCTAGCTGAAAGAAGACAGAGGGTGGTGGTTGATGGGAAATGTTCATCCTGGAGTTCAGTTACAAATGGAGTACCACAAGGATCTGTTTTGGGGCCACTGCTGTTTGTCATTTTTATAAATGACCTGGATGAGGGAGTAGAAGGATGGGTTAGTAAATTTGCGGATGACACTTAAGGTCAGTGGAGTTGTGGGTAGTGACGAAGGATATTGCAGGTTACAGAGGGACATAGAGACATAGATAAGCTGCAGAGCTGGGCTGAGAGGTGGGAAATGGAGTTTAATGCAGAAAAGTGTGAAGTGATTCACTTTGGAAGGAGCAACAGGAATAAGGAGTACTGGGCTAATGGTAAGATTCTTGGTAGTGTAGATGAGGAGAGATATCTTGGTGTCCATGTACACAGATCCTTGAAAGTTGCCACCCAGGTTGACAGGGTTGTTAAGAAGACATATGGTGTGTTAGCTTTTATTGGTAGAAGGATTGAGTTTTGGACCATGAGGTCATGCTGCAGCTGTACAAAACTCTGGTACAGCCGCACTCGGAATACTGCGTACAGTTCTGGTCACCGCATTATAAGAAGGATGTGGAAGCTCTGGAAAGGGTGCAGAGGAGATTTACTCGGATGTTGCCTGATATGGACGGAAGGTCTTACGAGGAAAGGCTGAGGGAGTTGAAGCTGTTTTCGTTAGAGAGAAGAAGGTTGAGAGGTGACTTAATTGAGACATTTAAGATAATCAGTGTTAGATAGGGTGGACAGGGAGAGCCTTTTTCCTCGGATGGTGATGGCTAACACGAGGGGACATAGCTTTAAATTGAGGGGTGATAGACATAGGACAGATGTCAGAGGTAGTCTCTTTACTCAGAGTAGTAGGGGTGTGGAACACACTGCCTGCACAGTAGTAGACTTGCCAACTTTGGGTCATTTAAATGATCATTGGATCGACATATGGATGAAAATGGCATAGTGTAGGTTTGATGGGCTTCGGATTGGTTCCACTGGTCGGCACAACATCGAGGGCCAAAGGGACTGTACTGCGCTGTAATGTTCTATGTTCAATATTGATGTTCTGGAAGCAGACTCCTCTGATGGAATACAATAGCTTAATATTACCCCAGACACTTGTATGTCTGAAGAATGTAAAGTTAGTGTATAATAGTTAATTGCCATAAAGATCTGTTGTATTCTTCAATTTCATGATGTGCACACCCAGTCTCTTACATTACCAAATATAACATTAGCATGGCTGTTTAAACTTAACAAAATCAGTGACAGCTATCCACTTTTTAGTTCTCAGATTACCTTGACCAATCAGAATCAAATGTCTTTATTTAAAATTTAAACAAAGCCTAACAGAGAACTGTCCATCATTATTAATTGCAGCACTTTTCATTTTAACAATATCAATCAAAGTGAAATTGCCAATAAATCAGCACTGTCCACTCATACAGTACAAACATCAACAAGGCACTGAAAGCTAACATGTAGGCGTAACAAGCTATTAGAACATAGAACATAGAAGAATACAGCGCAGTACAGGCCCTTTGGCCCTCGATGTTGCGCCGATCCAAGCCCACCTAACCTATACTAACCCACTATCCTCCATATACCTATCCAATGCCTGCTTAAATGCCCATAAAGAGGGAGAGTCCACCACTGCTACTGGCAGGGCATTCCATGAACTTACGACTCGCTGAGTGAAGAACCTACCCCTAACTTCAGTCCTATATCTACCCCCCCTTAATTTAAAGCTATGCCCCCTTGTAATACCCGACTCCATACGCGGGAAAAGGTTCACACTGTCAACCCTATCTAACCCCCTAATCATCTTGTACACCTCAATCAAGTCACCCCTAAACCTTCTTTTCTCTAATGAAAACAGCCCCAAGTGTCTCAATCTTTCCTCATACGATCTTCCTTCCATACCAGGCAACATCCTGGTAAACCTCCTCTGCACCCGTTCCAGTGCCTCCACATCCTTCCTATAGTATGGCGACCAAAACTGCACACAATATTCCAGATGCGGCCGCACCAGAGTCTTATACAACTGCATCATGACCTCAGGACTCCGGAACTCAATTCCTCTACCAATAAAAGCCAGTACGCCATATGCCTTCCTCACTGCACTATTTACCTGGGTGGCAACTTTCAGAGATCTGTGTACATGGACACCAAGATCCCTCTGCTCATCCACACTACCAAGTATCCGACCATTAGCCCAGTACCCCATCTTTTTGTTATTCTTCCCAAAGTGAATCACCTCACACTTAGCTACATTGAATTCCATTTGCCACCTTTCTGCCCAGCTCTGCAGCTTCTCTATATCCTGCTGTAACCTGCCACATCCTTCCTCACTGTCAACAACTCCTCCGACTTTCGTATCATCCGCAAACTTGCTCACCCAACCTTCTAACCCCTCTTCCAGGTCATTTATAAAAATGACAAACAGCAATGGTCCCAAAACAGATCCTTGCGGAACACTGCTAGTGACGGCACTCCATGAAGAAACTTTGCCATCAACTACTACCCTCTGTCTTCTTCCATCCAGCCAATTCCTAATCCAAACCTCCAACTCACCCTCAATGCCATATCTCCGTATTTTCTGCAGTAGCCTACCATGGGGAACCTTATCAAACGCCTTACTAAAATCCATATATACCACATCTACCGCTTTCCCCTCATCAACCTCCTTCGTCACCTTTTCAAAGAATTCAATAAGGTTTGTGAGGCACGACCTGCCCTTCACAAAACCATGCTGACTATCCTTGATCACATTATTCCTATCCAGATGTGCATAAATCCTATCCCTTACAATTCTCTCTAAGACTTTGCCCACAACAGAAGTGAGACTCACCGGCCTATAGTTACTAGTAACTATATTAGAAAAGCTAATGGAATGTTAACATTTATTACTGGAGGATTTGAGTACGGGGTGGTGAAGTCTTGCTTCAGTTGTACAGGAACGTGGTTAGATTGCTCCTGGAGTAGTCTGTGCAGTTCTGTCTCTTATCTCTCGAGAGATATTATTGCCATAGGTTCAGCAAACATGTTACTGGGAGGCAGGACTGACCTGTCACCAGTTTGGGCAAACTGGGCCCAGTGCAGACAGCGTAGATGCAGGTAAGATGCTTGCTCTGACTGGGAGAGTCAGTAACTACAATTTAACAATAAAGGAGAAGCCATAGGGCCAAGATGAGGGGAATTTATTTTACTCAGAGTTGTGAACCTTTAGAATTCTCTACCATAGAAACTCGGTATTTGAGTATGTTTAAGGTAAAGACAGAGAAATTTCTGATTCCCAGTGATGTACAACATCAGTGCCGGAGACCCGGGTTCAATTCCCACCTCAGGCAACTCTCTGTGTGGAGTTTGCACATTCTCCCCGTGTCTGCGTGGGTTTCCTCCCACAGTCCAAAAATGTGCAGGTTAGGAGAATTGGCCATGCTAAATTGCCCGTAGTGTTAGGTGAAGGGGTAAATGTAGGGGAATGGGTCTGGGTGGGTGCTCTTCAGAGGGTCGGTGTGGACTTGTTGGGCCGAAGGGCCTGTTTCCACACTGTAAGTAATCTAAAACAAAATCATGACGGTGGAGTGCAGTGGGTAAAAGGCAGTAAACTGTTTCTTCAGCCATGATAATGTTAAATGGTGGTACATGGTCAATGGCCTGAATAGCCTGTTCCTATATTCTAAAATGTTGGCTTTACTCCTTAAATTAATATTTCTCTGAATTGCCCTGATAAGTGTAATACAAAATTCTGGATTAGAGTGGTGCTGGAAAAGCACAGCAGTTCAGGCAGCATCCGAGGAGCAGTAAAATCGACGTTTCGGGCAAAAGCCCTTCATCAGGAATACAGCTTTAACAAAATGTGCCTTTTCTAAGCAATAACCAAATTCCTTAAAACCAAAATAACTGGTGTCCTTTCAGGAGGTAAACCTGACACCCTTACCTACTCTGGCCTAAACCTGACTCCAGACACACAGAAATGTGTTTGATTTTTAACTACCCTTCCAAAATAGCCTAAAAGCTTCTCAGTTCGAGTGTAATTAGGGACAGTCAATAAATGCTGGCAGTGACACTCACATTCGCAATGAGCCAATCTGTGTCCTGTCTGCATGGAGCTAGGACAATCTGTGACCACATGACTCAGAGAGAACAGGAACTCTGACACCAAGGATGGGACACTGAGCAAATGGCAACAGGTAACTGTTCTACATTGGCCTGGCCTACCCCCCCCCCCCCACCCCTATTCCAGACCTGCCTACCTCCACAAACATACACACATCAGCACCAACCCCTCACCCGACCAGTGTAGAACCAGCATCCCTCCTCCAGTCCCACTCCCTGAGCCGCATTTACCACGAACAATGAATTCTTGTCCCAGATTCATGGCCTCTCCCTTGGATTTCTGAAGCAGAGATATCCAGTGATGCATTTCTTCCGGACTGACAGAGTTACAGTGAATCACACGGGTCGCCAGGATAATGACAAAAGAATTTGGTCTGAAAATACAAAACAGATTGGAAAGTAAATATTCACCTTCTCCACATTCCCATCATGTCCTGAGGAGATGACTCTCACTGGGAAACCGATTCCAATGCAGCCCAGGGTTAGATACAGAGGAAGGCTCTCTCTACACTGTGCCCATCAAACACTCCCAGGACAGAACAGCACTAGAGATTCAATTACAATGTGTCTCCTTGTGCCCATCTCTGCACTTATAAATTATATTCTTAAAAATAGTTAGTATGTCAAACTCCATTCTCTTCTCGGAATCATGGTGACTGATGGATGTTTGATTTTCTAAATGCATTTAGGACTTTACTAAATCACTTTCTAGCCTTTTCCCTATGATTGATGTTTGGTTTAATTAGTTTGTAGTTCTCTATTTTCTCTCTCTCGCTTTCTTCAATATTTGCTAACTTCCCATTGGCTGGTTCCATTCCAGTGTCCCGGGAAATTGAGAAAGAGAGAAGCAGCAGTTCCACTCAGAGTTCAGGTCATTACGGGCTGATGTGTCAGGGAGCACTTCTTCACACAAGGCAAAGGAGAAATCTGTTAGCCCTGGAGGTCAATGCATTCTTACTGGGTAACTGGAATATTAAGAAAGGCAGGGAAATAGAGTAAAGATACAGATCAGCCTGGTCGAGATAACTTTGTAAAATAGCCTCCAGGGCTAACAGGCCTTCCCCTGTTCCTGTGTAATGGACTCCAAAGACTGAATGGCCTCCTCCTTGTTTGTATACCCAGCCCAAGGGGCTAAATGGTCTCCAGTTCCTCAGCCACTCAATATTACCTGTCAGGGTTGTCGGAGGCACACACGGACTCAATCAATCCAACATCCACAGTGCCCTGCACCAAAGAAATAGAATGCAAAGTCAGATTAATCACTGTCAATGGGCACATATGCAAACTTAGTGACACTAATCCTATATCGACCAATCTCAGAATTCTCAATTTTGCAGTTTTCAGATCTCTGGCTGCATATCTCAGGATCCTGCAAACACGAAAGAAAATCTAAGCAACGTCATATGTTAAACAGGTGTCTCCTTTCAGAATAATCCAAAATCAAATTAACACACACAGAGCTGATGCAGAGCTGGGCTGAGGAGTGGCAGATGGAGTTCAACCCTGCCAAGTGTGAGGTTGTCCATTTTGGAAAGATAAATAAGAATGCGGAATACAGGGTTAACGGTAGGGTTCTTAGTAAGGTGGAGGAACAGAGGGATCTTGGGGTCTATGTTCATAGATCTTTGAAAGTTGCCACTCAGGTGGATAGAGCTTGTAAGAAGGCCTATGGTGTATTAGCGTTCATTAGCAGAGGGATTGAATTCAAGAGTCGTGAAGTGATGTTGCATCTGTACAGGACCTTGGTTAGGCCACATTTGGAGTACTGTGTGCAGTTCTGGTCGCCTCACTTTAGGAAAGATGTGGAAGCTTTGGAGAGGGTGCAGAGAAGATTTACCAGGATGTTGCCTGGAATGGAGAATAGGTCGTACGAGGATAGGTTGAGAGTGCTAGGCCTTTTCTCGTTGGAATGGCGAAGGATGAGGGGTGACTTGATAGAGGTTTATAAGATGATCAGAGGAATAGATAGAGTAGACAGTCAGAGACTTTTTCCCAGGGTGCAACAGAGTGTTACAAGGGGACATAAATTTAAGGTGAAGGGTGGAAGGTATAGGGGAGATGTCAGGGGTGGGTTCTTTACCCAGAGAGTAGTGGGGGCATGGAATGCGCTGCCTGTGGGAGTGGCAGAGTCAGAATCATTGGCGAACTTTAAATAGCAATTGGATAGGTACATGGATGGGTGCTTAAGGTAGGACAAATGTTCGGCACAACATCGTGGGCCGAAGGGCCTGTTCTGTGCTGTATTGTTCTATGTTCTAGGGTTAGACTCGGAGTAAAGCTATCTCTACTATTTAAACTTGAAGTAAAGCTCCCTCTACACTGCCACCCCATCAAACCCTCCCAGGACAGGGACAGCACAGGGTTAGATACAGAGTAAAACTCCCACTACACTGCCCCCTATTAAACCCTCCCAGGACAGGGACAGCACAGGGTTAGATACAGAGTAAAGCTTCCTCTACACTGTCCCCCATCAAACCCTCCCAGGAAAGGGACAGCACAGGGTTAGATACAGAGTAAAGCTTCCTCTACACTGTCCCCCATCAAACCCTCCCAGGACAGGGACAGCACAGGGTTAGATACAGAGTAAAGCTTCCTCTACACTGTCCCCCATCAAACCCTCCCAGGACAGGGACAGCACAGGGTTTGATACAGAGTAAAGCTCTATTGACTGCGAGGCTGGTGGAGGAGGGAGGGCTTCAGATACTTAGGCCATTGGGATGCCTTCTGGGGAAGGTGCGATCTGTACATCAAGGACGGGTTGCACCTGAACTGGAGGGGCGCAAATGTCCTGAGTGGGAGATTTGCTCGTGTTGTTCAGGAGGATTTAAACTAGTTTGGCAGGGGGGTGGGAACCACAGCTACACATCCAAGAGTTGGGTGGGGGGGGTCTCTTGTAGATGGGGCAGTGACAGGATGTAGTGCCCAAAGAGAGAAAATGCTGGAAAATCTCAGCGGGTCTGGCAGCATCTGTAAGGAGAGAATAGAGCTGACGTTTCGAGTCTAACTTACCCTTTTCCTTTTCTCTCAGTGTTAGACAAGGTATTTACTAAGACTCACTTCCACAGCCATATTTCCTTCTTTCCTTTTCTGCCACCCACAGGATGTAGTGAATCTATTGGGAAGGTTTTTCACGTGATGAAACAAAGGGATCGGTTAAAGTGTGTCTGCTTTAAAGCAGTTAAAAATCACACAACACCAGGTTATAGTCCAACAGGTTTAATTGGAATCACTAGCTTTCGGAGCGCCGCTCCTTCATCAGGTGGTTGATAACAGCAGCGCTCCGAAAGCTAGTGCTTCCAAGTAAACTTGTTGCACTATAACCTGGTGTTGTGGGATTTTTAACTTTGTACACCCAGTCCAACATTGGTATCTCCAAATCATGCTTTAACGCAAGGAGTGTCAGAAATAAGAGTGATGAACTGAGAGCATGGATCCGTACTTGGGGCTACGATGTTGTGGCCATAACGGAGACGTGGGTTTCACAGGGGCAGGAATGGTTGCGAGGTATTCCAGGACTTAGAACATCTAAAAAGATCAGGGAGGGTGGTAAAAGAGGAGGGGGTGTAGCATTGCTAATCAGAGAGTGCATCACAGCTACAGAAACAAAGGTTGTTGAGGAAGGTTTGTCTATTGAGTCAGTATGGGTGGGAGTTAGGAACAGCAAGGGAACAGTCACCACATTGTGGGTTTTCTACAGACCCCCTAATAGCAGTAGTGAGGTTGAAGATCCTATAGGTGGGCAGATTCTGGAGAAATGCAGATGTAGCAGGGTTGTTGTTATGGGTGACTTCAACTTTCCCAATATCGACTGGAGTTGAAACTTTATTGCTGGAACAGCACAGCAGGTCAGGCAGCATCCAGGGAACAGGAGATTCGACGTTTCGGGCACAGGCCCTTCTTCAGGAATCCTGAAGAAGGGCCTGTGCCCGAAACGTCGAATCTCCTGTTCCCTGGATGCTGCCTGACCTGCTGTGCTGTTCCAGCAATAAAGTTTCAACTTTGATCTCCAGCATCTGCAGACCTCACTTTCTCCTCAATATCGACTGGAACCTCCTTAGTGCAGATGGTTTGGATGGAGCCGTTTTTGTCAGGTGTGTTCAGGAGGGTTTCCTTACTCAGTATGTAGACAGGCCGACGAGGGGAGAGGGCATTTTGGATTTGGTGCTCAGCAACAAGCCAGGACAGGTGTCAGATCTCACAGTAGGAGAACACTGCCTCACATTTACCATAGCCTTGGAGAGGGAAAGGAGCAGTTACCGATGGAAGATATTTAATTGGGGAAAAGGAAATTATGACGTTATCAGACAGGAGTTGGGATGTACAGACTGGGAGCAATTGTTCCACAGAAAGGGCACAGCAGACATGTGGAGACTATTTAAGGAGCAGTTGTTGCGAGTGATGCACAACTTTGTTCCACTGAGACAGGTAAGAAGGGGTAAGATTAAGGAACCTTGAATGATGAGAACAGAGGAGCTTCTCGTCAAAAGGAAGAAGGCAGCTTACGTAAGGCAGAGGAAGCAGGGATCTAGCACAGCTTTAGAGGATTACAGGCTTACTAGGAAGGAGCTCAGAAATGGACTGAGGAGAGCCAGGAGGGGGCACGAAGAAGGCTTGGCAGGAAGGATTAAGGAGAACCCAAAGGCATTTAACTCATGTGAGGAATAAGAGAATGATCAGGGAGATGGTTGGGCCAGTCAGGGATAACGTAGGGAACTTGTGCGTGGAGTCTGAGCAGATAGGGGAAGCCCTAAATGAGTTTTTTGCTTCGGTTTTCATGAAGGAGCTGGGATACAGGCTTGACCAGATCAAGATTGATGAAGTTGATGTGCTGGAAATTTTGGAAAACATTAAGATTGATAAGTCCCCAGGGCCAGACCAGATTTACCCTAGGCTTCTCCGGGAAGCGAGAAAGGAGGTTGCTAAGCCGCTGGCAAGGATATTTGATTCCTCACTCTCCACGGTATTTGTACCACAGGATTGGAGGGAAGTGAATATTGTTCCTCTTTTCAATAAGGGGAATGGGAAAATCCCTGGCAATTACAGACCAATCTTATGTCTGTGGTCAGCAATGTTTTGGAAAGAAGTCTGAGGGATAGGATTTATGACTATTTGGAAAAGCATTGCATGATTAAAGGTAGTCAGCATGGCTTTGTGAGGGACAGGTCATGCCTCACAAATCTTATTGAGTTATTTGAGGAGGTGACAAGACAGGTCGACAATGGTCAAGCAGTAGATGTGGTGTAGGAAATCCTTAAGGACAAAGGTGAAGAGCCAGAGGTGTTGGTACATGTCGGCACAAATGATGTCGGGAAGAAGAGGAGGAACATACTACAGCGGGACTTTGGAGAACTAGGAAGAAGGCTGAAAAGCAGGACATCCAACGTGGTTATCTCCGCTTGCTTCCAGTTCCTCGGGCTGGTGAGGCCAGAAACAGGGAGATAATGGACTTGAACGTGTGGCTGGGGAACTGGTGCAGGAAGCAAGGATTTAAATTCTTGGATCACTGGGGTATGTTTTGTGGTAAACATAAATTATATAAGAGAGACGGTTTGCACCTTAATAGGTTAGGGATCAGCATTCTGGCAGGCAGGTTTGCTACTGCAACACAGCTACGTTTAAACTAAATAGCGGGGGGGAGGGGACAAACTGGATGTTTAAGAAGGAAATTGAAGGGAAAGTTAGAACAAGGGAAGTCAAGAAAGACAATTGTATCAATGAGGCAGAAAACTCAGAAAGGGATCATGCTGTAAGGTTGAGTGAAATAGGAGTTGATGGGAAGGGTGACGGCAGTAACAAATTAAAAATACTATACATGAATGCACGAAGCATTAGACATAAGATGGATGAGCTTGAGGCTCTTTTGGAAATTGGCAGTTATGATGTTGTGGGGATAACTGAGACGTGGCTTCAAGTGGACAGGGCCTGGGAAATGATTATTCAAGGCTACACGTGCTTTCGTAAGGACAGACTGACGGGCAGAGGGGGTGGGGTGGCCATGTTGGTAAGGGATGATATTCAGTTCCTTGCGCGGGGGGGACCTAGAATCAAGGGATGTAGAGTCAGTGTGGATAGAGCTGAGAAATTCTAAGGGTAAAAAGACCCTCATGGCAGTTATCTACAGGCCCCCAAACAGTAGTCTGGATGTTGGATGTAAGTTGAATCAGGAGCTGAAATTGGTCTGTCGCAAAGATGTCACTACAGTTGTTATGGGGGATTTTAACATGCAGGAATACTGGGAGAATCAGGATGGTATTGGACCTCAAGAAAGAGACTTTGTGCAGTGCCTCAGAGATGGATTCTTAGAGCAGCTGGTGCTGGAGCCTACCAGGGAGAAGGCAATTCTGGATCTGGTATTGTGCAACGAACCAGAATTTATCAAGGACCTCGAAGTGAAAGAGCCATTGGGATGTAGTGACCATAATACAATAAGCTTCAATCTGCAATTTGAGAGGGAGAGGGTACAATCGGAAATGACAATATTTCTGTTGAATAAAGGGAACTATGGAGCCATGAGGGAGGAGCTGGCCAAAGTTCAATGGTGCAGTACCTTAGCTGGGATGACAGTGGAGGAACAATGGCAGATATTTCTGTGTATAATGCAGAAGATGCAGGATCAGTTCATTCCAAAAGGGAAGAAAGATCCTAGGAGGAGGCATGGGTGGACGTGGCTGATGAGGGAAGTTAAGAAAAATATAAAGTTAAAAGAGAAAAAGTATAACATAGCAAAGATAAGTGGGAAAACGGAGGACTGGGAAGCTTTTAAAGAACAACAGAGGATTACTAAAAAGGAAATACGCAGAGAAAAAATGAGGTACGAAGGTAAACTGGCCAAAAATATAAAGGAGGATTGTAAAAGCTTTTTTAGGTATGTGAAAGGCAAAAAAATGGTTAAGACTAAAATTGGACCCTTGAAGACAGAAACAGGGGAATATATTACAGGGAGCAAAGAAATGGCAGAAGAATTGAATTGGTACTTCAGATCTGTGTTCACTGGGGAAGACACAAGCAATCTCCCTGAGGTAACAGTGGCTGAAGGACCTGAACTGAAGGGAATTTATATTTGCCAGGATTTGGTTTTGGAGAGACTGTTAGGTCTGAAGGTTGATAAGTCCCCGGGGCCTAATGGTCTACATCCCAGGGTACTGAAGGAGGTGGCTCGAGAAATCGTGGATGTGTTGGTGATTATTTTCCAGAGTTCAATAGATATGGGATCAGTTCCTGCAGATTGGAGGGTGGCTAATGTTGTACCACTTTTTAAGAAAGGTGGGAGAGAGAAAGCAGGAAATTATAGACCAGTTAGTCTGACCTCAGTGGTGGGAAAGATGCTGGAGTCTATTATAAAGGATGAAATTACAGCACATCTGGATAGTAGTAACAGGATAGGTCAGAGTCAGCATAGATTTATGAAGGGGAAATCATGCTTGACTAATCTTCTGGAATTTTTTGAGGATGTAACTCTGAAGTTGGACAAGGGAGATCCAGTAGATGTAGTGTACCTGGACTTTCAGAAAGCTTTTGATAAAGTCCCACATAGGAGGTTAGTGAGCAAAATTAGGGTGCATGGTATTGGGGGCAAAGTACTAACTTGGATTGAAAGTTGGCTGGCTGATAGGAAACAAAGAGTAGTGATAAACGTCTCCATTTCGGAATGGCAGGCAGTGACCAGTGGGGTACCACAGGGATCAGTGCTGGGACTGCAGCTTTTTACAATATATGTTAATGATATAGAAGATGGTATTAGTAATAACATTAGCAAATTTGCTGATGATACTAAGCTGGGTGGCAGGGTGAAATGTGAGGAGGATGTTAGGAGATTACAGGGTGACCTGGACAGGTTAGGTGAGTGGTCAGATGCATGGCAGATGCAGTTTAATGTGGATAAATGTATGGTTATTCACTTTGGTGGCAAGAACAGGAAGGCAGATTACTACCTCAATGGAATCAATTTAGGTAAAGGGGCAGTACAAAGAGATCTGGGTGTTCTTGTACACCAGTCAATGAAGGTAAGCATGCAGGTACAGCAGGTAGTGAAGAAGGCTAATAGCATGCTGGCCTTCATAACAAGAGGGATTAAGTATAGAAGCAAAGAGGTTCTTCTGCAGCTGTACAGGGCTCTGGTGAGACCACACCTGGAGTACTGTGTGCAATTCTGGTCTCCAAATTTGAGGAAAGACATTCTGGCTATTGAGGGAGTGCAGCGTAGGTTCACGAGGTCAATTCCTGGAATGGCAGGACTACCTTATGCTGAAAGACTGGAGCGTCTGGGCTTGTATACCTTTGAGTTTAGAAGACTGAGAGGGGATCTGATTGAGACATATAAGATTATTAAAGGATTGGACACTCTGGAGGCAGGAAACATGTTTCCGCTGATGGATGAGTGCCGAACCAGAGGACACAGCTTAAAAATACGGGGTAGACCATTTAGGACAGAGATGAGGAGAAACTTCTTCACCCAGAGAATGGTGGCTGTGTGGAATGCTCTGCCACAGAGGGCAGTGGAGGCTCAGTCTCTGGATTCATTTAAGAAAGAGTTGGATAGAGCTCTCAAGGATAGTGGAATCAAGGGTTATGGAGATAAGGCAGGAACAGGATACTGATTAAGGATGATCAGCCATGATCATATTGAATGGTGGTGCAGGCTCGAAGGGCAGAATGGCCTACTCCTGCACCTATTGTCTATTGTCTATATGGACTTCAACAAGGCATTTGATAGGGTTCTCTATGGTAGGCTCATTCATAAAGTCAGGAAGTATGGGATACAGGGAGATTTGTCTATCTGGATTCAGAATTGGTTGGCTGACAGAAGGCAGAGAGTGGTTGTAGATGGAAAGTATTCTGCCTGGAGGTCAGTGTTGAGTGGGCTCCCACAGGGCTCTGTTCTTGGGCATCTGCTCTTTGTAGTTTATATAAATGACTTGGATGAGGAGGTTGAGGGGTGGGTTAGTAAATTTGCAGATGACACAAAGGTTGGAGGTGCCGTTGATAGTATAGAGGGCTACTGCAGGCTGCAGCGTGACATAGACAGGATGCAGAGCTGGGCTGAGAACTGGCAAATTGAGTTCAACCTGGATAAATGCAAAGTGATGCATTTTGGAAGGTTGAACTTGAATGCTGAATATAGGATTAAAGACAGGATCCTTGGCAGTGTGGAGGGACAGAGGGATCTTGGTGTTCAAGTACATAGATCCCTCAAAGTTGCCATCCAAGTGGATAGGGTTATTGAGAAAGCATATGGTGTTTTGGCTTTCATGAACATGGGGATTAAGTTCAAGAGCTGTAAGGTTTTGCTGCAACTCTACAAGACCCTGGTGAGACCACACTTGGAATATTCTGTCAAGTTCTGGTCGCCCTATTACTGGAGAGATACAGAAGCTTTGGAGAGGGTGCAAAGAAGGTTTAACAGGATGCTACCTGGACTGGAGGGTTTGTCTACGAAGAGAGATTGACTAAGCTCGGACTTTTCTCTCTGGAGAGAAGGGGGAAGAGAGGTGACCTGATCGAGATATACAAGGTAATGAGAGGCATGGATAGAGTCAATAGCCAGAGACTTGTCCCCAGGACAGGATTGACTGCCTCGAGGGGTCATAGTTTTATGATATTAGGAGGAATGTATAGAGGAGACGTCAGAGGTAGGTGCTTTATGCAGAGAGTTGTGAATGCATGGAATGCATTGCCAGTGGTGGCGGTGGAAGCAGTCATTAGGGACATTTCAGCGACTGCTAGACATGCACATGGACAGCAGTGAATTGAGGGGTGCGTAGGTTAGGTTACTTTATTTTAGATTTGGAATAATCCTAGGCCCAACATTGTGGGCCAAAGAGCCTGTTCTGTGCTGTACTTTCTATATTCTATGATCTATATTCTTTTAGAACAAAGAACAGTATAGTACAGAAACAGACCCTTTGGCCCAACAAGTCTGTACTGACACAAGATGTCTTTCTAAACTAAAATCCTTTTGCCTCTCCACGGTCCGTATCCCTCTATTTCCTGCCTATTCATGTCTCTGTCAAGATGCCTCATAAACATTGCTGCTGTATCCACCTCCACCCCCTCCTCTGGCAGCACGTTCCAGACACTCACCACCCTCTGTGTAAAAAACCTGCCTCTCACGTCTCCTTTAGACCTATCCCCTTTAACTTTAAACCTATGTCCCAGAGTAATTGACATTTCTACCCTGGGAAAAAGACTTGTGACTCTCCATTCTATCCAGGCCTCTCATCAGTTTGTAAACCTTGTTCAGGTTCCCCCTCAGCCTCTGATGTTCAAGTGTAAACGAACCAAGTATGTCCAATCTCTTCTCATAGCTAATACCTTCCAAACCAGGAAACATCCTGGTAAACCGTTTCCGTACCCTCTCCAAAGCCTCCACATCCTTCTGGTAGTGTGGTGTACACAATATTCCAAATGTGGCCTAACTAAAGTTCTATACAGCTGCAGTGTGACTTGCCAATTTTTATACTCTGTGCCCTGACCAATGAAAACAAACATGCAATACACCTTCTTGACTGCCTATCCACTTGTGTTGCTACTTTCAGGGAACTGTGCATCTCTATGCCTAGATCCCTCAGTCTGTTTATTGTTACGGTATACTTTCCTCCTGCATTAGATCTTCCAAAATGCATCAGCTCACATTTATCCAGATTAATTTCATCTGCAATTTTTCTGCCCAAGTCTCCAGCCTATCCTTATCCTGCTGTATCCTCTGACAATGCTCCACACTACCTGCAGCTCTTCCAATCTTTGTGTCATCCACAATCATGTCACTTACATTCTTCTCCAAATCATTCATATATATTACAAACAACTCTGATCCCTGCAGAACACCACTGGCGACAGATCTTCAGTCAGAAAAACACCTTTCCATTCTTCCAACACTCCTCTCTGTCTTCTATGGCTAAGCCAGTTATAGAACATAGAACATAGAACATAGAACAATACAGCACAGAACAGGCCCTTCGGCCCACGATGTAGTGCCGAACATTTGTCCTAGCTTAAGCACCCATCCATGTACCTATCCGATTGCCGCTTAAAGGTCACCAAAGGTTCTGACTCTACCACTCCCACAGGCAGCGCATTCCATGCCCCCACCACTCTCTGGGTAAAGAACCCACCCCTGACATCTCCCCTATACCTTCCACCCTTCACCTTAAATTTATGTCCCCTTGTAACACTCTGTTGTACCCGGGGAAAAAGTTTCTGACTGTCTACTCTATCTATTCCTTTGATCATCTTATATACCTCTATCAAGTCACCTGTTCCCTGGATGCTGCCTGACCAGCTGCGCTTTTCCAGCAACACATTTTCAGCTCTATCAAGTCACCCCTCATCCTTCGCCGTTCCAACGAGAAAAGGCCTAGCACTCTCAACCTATCCTCGTACGACCTATTCTCCATTCCAGGCAACATCCTGGTATTCATTGTATTCTGTATTCATTGAATACAGAAGGGCTTATGCCCGAAACGTCACGTCGATTCTCCTGTTCCCTGGATGCTGCCTGACCTGCTGCGCTTTTCCAGCAACACATTTTCAGCTCTGTATTCATTTCACCAGCTCACCACACATTCCATGTGACTTCACCTTTTGTATCAGCCTGCCTTTAGGAGCCTCGTCAAGGCCTACGTAGACAATATCCACCACCCTGTCCTCATCAATGATCCTCGTCACCTCCTCTAAAAACTCAATTCAGTTTGTGAGACACAACTTCTCCCACACAAAGCCACGCTGCCTAATGATAATAAGTCCATATTTTTCCAAATGTAAATTGGTCCTGTCCCTAAGAATCTTCTCCAATAATTTCCCCACCACTGATATAAGGCTCACTGACCTGTAAATTTTCTCATTACCCCCGTTGCCTTTCTTAAAAAACAGAACCACTTTGGCTTTTCCCCAGTTTTCTGGGACCTTGCCTATGACAAAAGAGGATGCAGAGATTTCCTACAAGACCCCAGGAATTTCCTCCTTCAACTTTTTGGATAGATCCCATCAGGTCCTGGGGACCTGTCTATCTTAATACTTTTCAAAACACCCAACACCTCTCCCCTTTTTATGATGCCCTAGAGTATGAACATGCCCCTCGTAAGACTATTCATCAGGCCCCTCTCCTTTGCAAAGTGTTTGGTAAGGACCTCACCCACTTCCTCCGGATCCACACATAAATTACCTCCTTTGTTCTTGATTTGATCTACTCTTTTCCTGGCTACCATCTTGCTCCTTATATATGTATAAAAACCTTGGGGTTTTTCTTAATCCTGTTTGCCAAAGTCATTCCAAAGCCCTTTGTTTACTTTCTTTCCTGCTTTCTTTACATTTCTCAAGGGCTCTGCCTGTTGTCAGTTTCCTAAATCTTATGTATTCCTCCTTTTTCTTTCTGACAAAGCTCACAATTTCTCTTCTCATCTGAGGTTCCCAAATCTTGCCGTCCTTCCCCTTCACTTTCACAGGAACATGCTGCTCCTCAACTTTAAGTAAACTGGCCTTTACAAGATTCCCACTTGTCAGATGTGGAATTACCCATAAACGGCTGCTCCCAATCTACATTTCTCAATTACTATCATATATTGTATATATATTATAATTAGCCTTTCCCCAGTTTAGTACTTTCACCTGAGGTCTACCTTTGTCCTTATCCAGAAGTGACTGAGAACTTGGGGACTTATGGTCACTCTTCCCCAAATACTCCCCCACTGAAACTACAATCATCTGGCCGGGCCAACTGCCCAGTACCAGGTCTCATACGGCCTCTTCCTTAGCCGGATTATTTATATATTGTTTCAGAATGCAATCCTGGACATAGGAGAAAGTGAGGTCTGCAGATGCTGGAGATCAAAGTTGAAACTTTATTGCTGGAACAGCACAGCAGGTCAGGCAGCATCCAGGGAACAGGAGATTCGACGTTTCGGGCACAGGCCCTTCTTCAGGAATGGACATACCTAACAAATTCTCCCCCATCCAAGCCACTGGTACAAAAGGAACCCCAGTTAATTTAGGAGAAGTTAAAATTACCCACCACAACAACCCTGTTGTTTTCATATTTTTCCATATTCTGTCCACTTAGCTGTTCCTCTATCACCTGCTGGCTGTTGGGAGGACTGTAGTACAATTCCATCAAAGTGATTCCACCTTTCCAATCCTGAGCTGTACCCATAATGCCTCGCTGGATGAGCCCTCCAAGGTATCCTCCCTTAGTACAGCTGTGACATTCTCCTTGATCAGTAACGCAACTACCCCACCTCTTTTACATCCCTCTCTATCTCGTCCGAAACATCTAAGTCCTAGAATGTTAAGCTGCCAGACTTGCCCGTCTCTCAACCTAGACTCTGTCATAGCTACAGTCACGAGTATGTTGTTGGAAAAGCACAGCAGGTCAGGTAGCATCCAAGGATCAGGAGAATCGACATTTTGGGCATAAGCCCTTCATCAGGAATCTTATGCCCGAAACGTTGATTCTCCTGCTCCTCAGATGCTGCCTGACCTACTGTGCTTTTCCAGCACCACATTCTCGACTCTGATCTCCAACATCTGCAGTCCTCACTTTCTCCCTCTGTCACAGCTACAACATTAGAGTTATATATGTTACTCCAAATGCTAAGTTCATCTGCCTTACTTATCATACTCCTCACAATAAAACAAATACACCTCAGACCACCAGTCCCACACGTTCAGTAACCTTCCCCTGACTGTTCCTCCTCTTCGTCTGGCCTTAGTCTCTAACTCTTCCTCGGTAATCTCACCTGCTGACCTACTGCTCTGATTCCCACCCCCTGCACATCAATTTAAACTCTCCCGAGTAACACTAGCTGTAACTGAGAGTAAAACTCCCTACAGACACTCCCAGGACAGGGACACTATGGGGTTAGACACAGCGTAAAACTTTCTCAACTCTTTTAAACTGAAAGTAAAACCCCCTCAACATTGCACCATCAAACATTTCCTGGAACAGTAGTGTTTGATATAAAGTAAAACTCCCTCTCATGGGGCCTCTCTCCATATAAAAGAATTCGCCATCTCTGATGGCTTCATTCTATGTGTTATCGTGAGTTTGAGGTACAGTAAACTGACACTTACCACTGCGTTCTTTGGATTTGCCTGTTCATCACGCATCTCTCGCAGCTGCTGCTGTGTTGCACTATGAACGCCACTCAGTACATTGAACCAATCACTGTCCAGATAAAACACACCAGTGAACAGCATCTCATCATCACCGTGTCCCCTAATGCACCTTCTCCTCTCTCATCCCTGCCCCACTTTCCACATCTCCTCCACCCATCTATCTCCTCTGCACATTAACACTCACCATCAGCCAATTTTCTCCTCAAGACTCACTTGACAGAAGAGCAACAATTAGCCATTTTGGGGATTGAATCAACACATTGACACCAAAGGTGAGAGAATGGGGATTAGCTCTCAGCATATTTCTCCCATTACAGTCATAACACTCCACCACTGGAGGCTGGGTCTTTAGCTGTCTAGGCCTTGAGGTCAGGGGGCAAGCCCTCTCCCCCTCTCAATATCACTTTACCTTTAAAATGGTCATAACTTTCCTCTGAGTAAATATTTGGTCACCTGACCTAATTCCTAATCCCTCCTTCCCTGTGACATGTTGGAATGTTTCGCTTGTTCCTCTGAGGCGTTGTCTGTTTTTTCACTATGTTCACGAAGGTTTACGAATACAAGTTGTTGCTGATTAATGTACACGTGACTAGGAATAGGAACATGGCTGTCAGGTTACAGGCCAGCTCCTGAGAATAGTTCAACCACAAGGAAATATGTAACTAGATGCTGGAGAGCAGGCCAGCACAGAGTGGTCCTCAGTGAGTACATTGATAGGCTGAATGGCCTCCTGCTGTGTTGGAACCATTGTATAACAAAGGAGGAGCACTCAGAAAGCTTGTGATTTGAAATAAACCTGTTGGACTATAACATGGTTTGTGTGACTTCTGATCTTGTCCACCCAAGTCCAACGGCAGCATCTCCACATCAAAGTCATGACAGCTCAAGAAGGCAGCTCGCAATAGCCTTTGACAAAGCAATTGTAGATGGGCAATAAATGCTATCCCAGCCAGTCACCCACATCCCATCGACACAGCCCCACCAGGTTTCTCTGTCCTGAACCCCTTGGAGAATTGTACCTTTGATCTGCACCTCCTCACTTTACTGAGCAACAAAAGGAAAGAAGGATACCTGGCATCCTGAGGAGACTCAGCGACGATGTGATAGATTCTGTCATTTGTCACCACATCTAGAGCATTTTCCTTCTCTCCATTGTCCACAATTTCTCTGCAGAGACAGCGAAACAACATGATAATACATCATCAACTTTGAGAAGATATATAATAGAGGGAGGACAATCAACACAGAAAAGAGGAGTGCATGATCAACCGAGGGAGATGGCTGATCCATGGCAGATACATCCAGGGAGCTGAGAGGTTAGAGTCATAGAGACGTACAGCATGGAAACAGACCCTTCGGTCCAACCCGTCCATGCCGACCAGATATCCCAACCCAATCTAGTCCCACCTGCCAGCACCCGGCCCATATCCCTCCAAACCCTTCCTATTCAAATACCCTTCCAAATGTCTTTTAAATGTTGCAATTGAACCAGCCTCCACCACTTCCTCTGGCAGCTCATTCCATACACGTACCACCCTCTGTGTGAAAAAGTTGCCCCTTAGGTCTCTTTTATATCTTTCCCCTCTCACCCTAAACCTATGCCCGCTAGTTCTGGACTCCCCAACCCCAGGGAAAAGACTTTGTCTATTTATCCTATCCATGCCCCTCATAATTTTATAAACCTCTATAAGGTCACTCCTCAGCCTCCGATACTCCAGGGAAAACAGCCCCAGCCTGTTCAGCCTCTCCTGATAGCTCAACTCCTCCAACTCTGGCAACATCCTTGTAAATCTTTTCTGAACCCTTTCAAGTTTCACAACATCTATCCGATAGGAAGGAGACCAGAATTGCATGTAATATTCCAACAGTGGCCTAACCAATGTCCTGTACAGCTGCAACATGACCTCCCAACTCCTGTACGCAATACTCTGACCAATAAAGGAAAGCATACCAAACGCCTTCTTCACTATCCTATCTAACTGCGACTCCACTTTCAAGGAGCTATGAACCTGCACTCCAAGGTCTCTTTGTTCAGCAACACTCCCTAGGACCTTACCATTAAGTGTATAAGTCGTGCTAAGATTTGCTTTCCCAAAATGCAGCACCTCGCATTTATCTGAATTAAACTCCATCTGCCACTTCTCAGCCCATTGGCCCATCTGGTCCAGATCCTGTTATAATCTGAGGTAACCCTCTTCGCTGTCCATTACACCTCCAATTTTGGTGTCATCTGCAAACTTACTAACTGTACCTCTTATGCTCGCATCCAAATCATTTATGTAAATGACAAAAAGTAGAGGACCCAACACCGATCCTTGTGGCACTCCACTGGTCACAGGCCTCCAGTCTGAAAAACAACCCTCCACCACCACCCTCTGTCTTCTACCTTTGAGCCAGTTCTGAGGGAAGTGAGGAGATGCAGACTACATGGTACAATTCGACAGGGGGTTCAGGTCAGAGAATCCTGCTGGGGGTGTGGGCTAACTATACACAAATTGTTGAAGGTGGCAGGTCAAGTCCAGAGACTCAGTTTAAAACCATACAGGATCCTGTATTTCAAACAGAGACAAATTAAGGCAAATTTTTACCGCTGGGTAAAAAAAAATCTTTAAATGCCCTCCAAGGCTCCTGCTCCTTATCTTAAAGCAGTGCCCCTTGGTTATTGAACCCTAAGGAGAAATGCTTCTCCCTATCTGCTCCATCTATGCCTCTCAGAACTTTCGGTATTTCAATCAGCTGCCCAGTCAACCTTCTTTGCTGTAGGGGAAAACAACCCTAGCTTATCCAAATCATAGCTTATCTAGTCTCTCATCAAAAGTGAATCAGCCCAGCCCAAGCAACATCCTGGTGAATCTCCTCTGCACCATCTCCAGTGCAACCACATCCTTCCTGGAGCGACTGGGCTTGTGTACCCTTGAGTTTAGAAGACTGAGAGGGGATCTGATTGAGACATATAAGATTATTAAAGGATTGGACACTCTGGAGGCAGGAAACATGTTTCCACTGATGGGTGAGTGCCGAACCAGAGGATACAGCTTAAAAATACGGGGTAGGCCATTTAGGACAGAGATGAGGAGAAACCTCTTCACCCAGAGAATGGTGGCTGTGTGGAATGCTCTGCCCCAGAAGGCAGTGGAGGCTCAGTCTCTGGATTCATTTAAGAAAGAGTTGGATAGAGCTCTCAAGGATAGTGGGATCAAGGGTTATGGAGATAAGGCAGGAATAGGATACTGATTGAGGATGATCAGCCATGATCATAATGAATGGTGGTGCAGGCTCGAAGGGCAGAATGGCCTACTCCTGCACCTATTGTCTATTGTCTATAACGTGGTGACATGGGGAAGTATAGTCAAGTGGTATTTATCAGCTGAGTGTTAATCCAGAGACCTAGATGTTGGATCCTGGGTTTGAATTCCCCCACAGCAGAGAGTGGAATTTGAATTAAATGAAACTCTGGAATTAACAGTGTAGTGAAGGACATGCTGATTGTTGGAGAAACATCTGGGTCACTAATGTCCTTTAGAGAAGCAAACTGCCTTCCTGACCTAGTCTGGCCTCCATGTGCCTCCAGACCCACAGTGATGGGGTTGACTCCTAACTGTCTGGGATGGTCAATAAATGCTCATCATCCGGTGAATGGATTTTTTAAAAAACTGCATACAGCTCCATCATAACCTTCTTGCTCTTTTATTCAATGCCTTGACTAATCCAGGCAAGTATTCCACGTGCCTTCTTAACCACCTTATCCTGCTGCCTTCAAGAATTTCTGGACCAACTATTCGTCGCATTGTCCTACATCTTGTTCGCCTTCCAAAAAAGCATTATCTTATAATGTTCAGGATTAAATTCCATTTGCCACTTTGTTCAGTCCATCTGACCAGTCCATCTGTCTAAATCATTTGGCAGTCTAAGACTTTCTTGCTCACTGTTTACCATGCCAATGTTCATGTCTAAATCATTAATGTACACAATACACAGCAAGGGTCAAAAAACTGAGACGTGCGGAATCAAGGGTTACAGGAAAAATGCAAGGTTGTTTCCTGTGATGTGAGGAATATCGAATCAGCCATGATCCTATTGAATGGCAGATCATGCTCAAGGAGTTAGTTCTGATTCCATTTCTTATAAGCTCATGGAACTCTACGGGAGGCAGAGTCTGTGATAGATAAGAGTTACAGGGAAGTAGTTACTCCTAGGCACGAAGAAAGCTGGGTAACTATTAGAAGGGGGATAAAACAATCAGTGCAGCGATCCCCTGTGAACAAGTATACCGTTTATTGTTGGGGGGGATGGCTTACCAGGGGGATGCATTGCGGTGCAGGTCTCTGGTACAGAGCCTGTCCTTGTTGCACAGATGGGAAGGGGGGGAAAGGAAGAGAGTGTTAGTCATTGGGGACTCAATAGTTAGAAGCTCAGATAGAAGGTTTGTTGGGAACGAACGAGACTCGCGGTTGGTGTGTTGCCTCCCAGGTGCCAGGGTCTGTGATGTCTCTGATCGTCTCTTTGGGATTCTGAAGAGAGAGGGTGACCAGCCTCAAGTCGTGGTCCATGTCGGTACCAACGGCATAGGTAGAACACCCCTCAACCTCCTCATCCAAGTCATTTATATAAACTCCAAAGAGCAGATGCCCAAGAACAGAGCCCTGTGGGAGCCCACTCAACACTGACCTCCAGGCAGAATACTTTCCATCTACAACCACTCTCTGCCTTCTGTCAGCCAACCAATTCTGAATCCAGATAGACAAATCTCCCTGTATCCCATACTTCCTGACTTTATGAATGAGCCTACCATGGAGAACCCTATCAAATGCCTTGTTGAAGTCCATATAGACAATAGACAATAGGTGCAGGAGTAGGCCATTCTGCCCTTCGAGCCTGCACCACCATTCAATATGATCATGGCTGATCATCCTTAATCAGTATCCTGTTCCTGCCTTATCTCCATAACCCTTGATTCCACTATCCTTGAGAGCTCTATCCAACTCTTTCTTAAATGAATCCAGAGACTGAGCCTCCACTGCCCTCTGGGGCAGAGCATTCCACACAGCCACCATTCTCTGGGTGAAGAAGTTTCTCCTCATCTCTGTCCTAAATGGTCTACCCCGTATTTTTAAGCTGTGTCCTCTGGTTCGGCACGCACCCATCAGTGGAAACATGTTTCCTGCCTCCAGAGTGTCCAATCCTTTAATAATCTTATATGTCTCAATCAGATCCCCTCTCAGTCTTCTAAACTCAAAGGTATACAAGCCCAGACGCTCCAGTCTTTCAGCATAAGGTAGTCCTGCCATTCCAGGAATTGACCTCGTGAACCTACGCTGCACTCCCTCAATAGCCAGAATGTCTTTCCTCAAATTTGGAGACCAGAATTGCACACAGTACTCCAGGTGTGGTCTCACCAGGGCACTGTACAGCTGCAGAAGCACCTCTTTGCTTCTATACTTAATCCCTCTTGTTATGAAGGCCAGCATGCTATTAGCTTTCTTCACTACCTGCTGTACCTGCATGCTTACCTTCATTGACTGGTGTACAAGAACACCCAGATCTCTTTGTACTGCCCCTTTACCTAAATTGATTCCATTGAGGTAGTAATCTGCCTTCCTGTTCTTGCCACCAAAGTGGATAACCATACATTTATCCACATTAAACTGCATCTGCCATGCATCTGACCACTCACCTAACCTGTCCAGGTCACCCTGTAATCTCCTAACATCCTCCTCACATTTCACCCTGCCACCCAGCTTAATATCATCAGCAAATTTGCTAATGTTATTACTAATACCATCTTCTATATCATTAACATATATTGTAAAAAGCTGCAGTCCCAGCACTGATCCCTGTGGTACCCCACTGGTCACTGCCTGCCATTCCGAAATGGAGACGTTTATCACTACTCTTTGTTTCCTATCAGCCAGCCAACTTTCAATCCAAGTTAGTACTTTGCCCCCAATACCATGCACCCTAATTTTGCTCACTAACCTCCTATGTGGGACTTTATCAAAAGCTTTCTGAAAGTCCAGGTACACTACATCTACTGGATCTCCCTTGTCCAACTTCAGAGTTACATCCTCAAAAAATTCCAGAAGATTAGTCAAGCATGATTTCCCCTTCATAAATCTATGCTGACTCTGACCTATCCTGTTACTACTATCCAGATGTGCTGTAATTTCATCCTTTATAATAGACTCCAGCATCTTTCCCACCACTGAGGTCAGACTAACTGGTCTATAATTTCCTGCTTTCTCTCTCCCACCTTTCTTAAAAAGTGGTACAACATTAGCCACCCTCCAATCTGCAGGAACTGATCCCATATCTATTGAACTCTGGAAAATAATCACCAACACATCCACGATTTCTCGAGCCACCTCCTTCAGTACCCTGGGATGTAGACCATTAGGCCCCGGGGACTTATCAACCTTCAGACCTAACAGTCTCTCCAAAACCAAATCCTGGCAAATATAAATTCCCTTCAGTTCAGGTCCTTCAGCCACTGTTACCTCAGGGAGATTGCTTGTGTCTTCCCCAGTGAACACAGATCTGAAGTACCAATTCAATTCTTCTGCCATTTCTTTGCTCCCTGTAATATATTCCCCTGTTTCTGTCTTCAAGGGTCCAATTTTAGTCTTAACCATTTTTTTGCCTTTCACATACCTAAAAAAGCTTTTACAATCCTCCTTTATATTTTTGGCCAGTTTACCTTCGTACCTCATTTTTTCTCTGCGTATTTCCTTTTTAGTAATCCTCTGTTGTTCTTTAAAAGCTTCCCAGTCCTCCGTTTTCCCACTTATCTTTGCTATGTTATACTTTTTCTCTTTTAACTTTATATTTTTCTTAACTTCCCTCATCAGCCACGTCCACCCATGTCTCCTCCTAGGATCTTTCTTCCCTTTTGGAATGAACTGATTCTGCATCTTCTGCATTATACACAGAAATATCTGCCATTGTTCCTCCACTGTCATCCCAGCTAAGGTACTGCACCATTGAACTTTGGCCAGCTCCTCCCTCATAGCTCCATAGTTCCCTTTATTCAACAGAAATATTGTCATTTCCGATTGTACCCTCTCCCTCTCAAATTGCAGATTGAAGCTTATTGTATTATGGTCACTACATCCCAATGGCTCTTTCACTTCGAGGTCCTTGATAAATTCTGGTTCGTTGCACAATACCAGATCCAGAATTGCCTTCTCCCTGGTAGGCTCCAGCACCAGCTGCTCTAAGAATCCATCTCTGAGGCACTGCACAAAGTCTCTTTCTTGAGGTCCAATACCATCCTGATTCTCCCAGTATTCCTGCATGTTAAAATCCCCCATAACAACTGTAGTGACATCTTTGCGACAGACCAATTTCAGCTCCTGATTCAACTTACATCCGACATCCAGACTACTGTTTGGGGGCCTGTAGATAACTGCCATGAGGGTCTTTTTACCCTTAGAATTTCTCAGCTCTATCCACACTGACTCTACATCCCCTGATTCTAGGTCCCCCCCCGCGCAAGGAACTGAATATCATCCCTTACCAACATGGCCACCCCACCCCCTCTGCCCGTCAGTCTGTCCTTACGAAAGCACGTGTAGCCTTGAATAATCATTTCCCAGGCCCTGTCCACTTGAAGCCACGTCTCAGTTATCCCCACAACATCATAACTGCCAATTTCCAAAAGAGCCTCAAGCTCATCCATCTTATGTCTAATGCTTCGTGCATTCATGTATAGTATTTTTAATTTGTTACTGCCGTCACCCTTCCCATCAACTCCTATTTCACTCAACCTTACAGCATGATCCCTTTCTGAGTTTTCTGCCTCATTGATACAATTGTCTTTCTTGACTTCCCTTGTTCTAACTTTCCCTTCAATTTCCTTCTTAAACATCCAGTTTGTCCCCTCCCCCCCGCTATTTAGTTTAAACGTAGCTGTGTTGCAGTAGCAAACCTGCCTGCCAGAATGCTGATCCCTAACCTATTAAGGTGCAAACCGTCTCTCTTATATAATTTATGTTTACCACAAAACATACCCCAGTGATCCAAGAATTTAAATCCTTGCTTCCTGCACCAGTTCCCCAGCCACACGTTCAAGTCCATTATCTCCCTGTTTCTGGCCTCACCAGCCCGAGGAACTGGAAGCAAGCGGAGATAACCACGTTGGATGTCCTGCTTTTCAGCCTTCTTCCTAGTTCTCCAAAGTCCCGCTGTAGTATGTTCCTCCTCTTCTTCCCGACATCATTTGTGCCGACATGTACCAACACCTCTGGCTCTTCACCTTTGTCCTTAAGGATTTCCTACACCACATCTACTGCTTGACCATTGTCGACCTGTCTTGTCACCTCCTCAAATAACTCAATAAGATTTGTGAGGCATGACCTGTCCCTCACAAAGCCATGCTGACTACCTTTAATCATGCAATGCTTTTCCAAATAGTCATAAATCCTATCCCTCAGACTTCTTTCCAAAACATTGCTGACCACAGACATAAGATTGGTCTGTAATTGCCAGGGATTTTCCCATTCCCCTTATTGAAAAGAGGAACAATATTCACTTCCCTCCAATCCTGTGGTACAAATACCGTGGAGAGTGAGGAATCAAATATCCTTGCCAGCGGCTTAGCAACCTCCTTTCTCGCTTCCCGGAGAAGCCTAGGGTAAATCTGGTCTGGCCCTGGGGACTTATCAATCTTAATGTTTTCCAAAATTTCCAGCACATCAACTTCATCAATCTTGATCTGGTCAAGCCTGTATCCCAGCTCCTTCATGAAAACCGAAGCAAAAAACTCATTTAGGGCTTCCCCTATCTGCTCAGACTCCACGCACAAGTTCCCTACGTTATCCCTGACTGGCCCAACCATCTCCCTGATCATTCTCTTATTCCTCACATGAGTTAAATGCCTTTGGGTTCTCCTTAATCCTTCCTGCCAAGCCTTCTTCGTGCCCCCTCCTGGCTCTCCTCAGTCCATTTCTGAGCTCCTTCCTAGTAAGCCTGTAATCCTCTAAAGCTGTGCTAGATCCCTGCTTCCTCTGCCTTACGTAAGCTGCCTTCTTCCTTTTGACGAGAAGCTCCTCTGTTCTCATCATTCAAGGTTCCTTAATCTTACCCCTTCTTACCTGTCTCAGTGGAACAAAGTTGTGCATCACTCGCAACAACTGCTCCTTAAATAGTCTCCACATGTCTGCTGTGCCCTTTCTGTGGAACAATTGCTCCCAGTCTGTACATCCCAACTCCTGTCTGATAACGTCATAATTTCCTTTTCCCCAATTAAATATCTTCCATCGGTAACTGCTCCTTTCCCTCTCCAAGGCTATGGTAAATGTGAGGCAGTGTTCTCCTACTGTGAGATCTGACACCTGTCCTGGCTTGTTGCTGAGCACCAAATCCAAAATGCCCTCTCCCCTCGTCGGCCTGTCTACATACTGAGTAAGGAAACCCTCCTGAACACACCTGACAAAAACGGCTCCATCCAAACCATCTGCACTAAGGAGGTTCCAGTCGATATTGAGGAGAAAGTGAGGTCTGCAGATGCTGGAGATCAAAGTTGAAACTTTATTGCTGGAACAGCACAGCAGGTCAGGCAGCATCCAGGGAACAGGAGATTCGACGTTTCGGGCACAGGCCCTTCTTCAGGATTCCTGAAGAAGGGCCTGTGCCCGAAACGTCGAATCTCCTGTTCCCTGGATGCTGCCTGACCTGCTGTGCTGTTCCAGCAATAAAGTTTCAACTAAAGAAATTGTATCACTTGTTAAGTCGAAGAGGGAGGCTTATGTGACATTGAGGCAAGATGGTTTAGATGATTTACAGATGGAGAGTTACAGATTATCTAGGAAGGATTTAAAGAGAGAATTAAGAAAACCAAGGAGGGGACATGAGCAGTCTTTAGCAAATAGAATAAAGGAGAATCCTAAAGCTTTCTATAGGTATGTGAGGAATAAAAGGATGACTAGGGTAGGAATAGGGCCAGTCAAAGACAGAAGTAGGAAGTTGAGTGTGGACCCTGTGGAGATCAGAGAGGTGATAAATGAATATTTCTCATCTGTTTTCACTCAGGAAAAAGAGAATATAGTAGAGGAGAAGAATGAGATACGAGATATTCGACTATAAAGGATTGAGGTTAGTAAGGAGGAGGTGTTATCAATTCTAGAATGAGTGAAAGTAGATAAGTCCCCTGGGCCGGATAGGATTTATCCGAATGTTCTCTGGGAAGCCAGGGAGGAGATGGCGGAGCCTTTGGCCTTGATCTTTGAATCGTCATTGTCTCCAGGTTTAGTACCAGAGGACTGGAGGATTGCAAATGTTGTGCCCTTGTTCAAGAAGGGCAGTAGAGATGACCTAGGTAATTATAGACCAGTAAGCCTTAGTTCTGTTGTAGGAAAGGTTTTGGAAAGGATTATAAGAGATAAGAGTTATACTCATCTAGCAAGCAACAATTTGATTTCACGTAGTCAACATGGTTTCGTCAAGGGCAGGTCGTGTCTCACAAAGCTCACTGAGATTTTTGAGACGGTGACCAAGCTGTAGATGAGCGTAGGGCAGTTGACGTGGTATACACGAATTTAAGTAAAGCCTTTGATAAGGTTCTACATAGTAGGCTGTTGGAAAATATGCAGAGGCATCTGGTTGAAGGTGATTTAGCAGTTTGGATTAGAAACTGGCTTTCTGTAAGAAGGTGGTTGATGGAAAATATTCAGCATGGAGTCCAGTTACTAGTGGTGTGCCATAAGGATCTGTTTTGGGAACATTGCTGTTTGTCATTTTTATAAATGACCTGGACGCAGGCATAGGTGGATGGATTAGTAAATTTGCAGACGACACTAAAGTCGGTGGAGTAGTGGACAGTGTGGAAGAATGTTACAGGGGGACTTGGATAAATTGCAGAATTGGGCTGTGAGGTGGAAAATAGACTTCAATGCAGCTAAATGTGAGGTGATGCACTTTGGGATTAACAACAGGAAGGCAGAATGGTCAATGGAAAGATTCTTGGTAGTGTGGATGTGCAGAGGGATCTTGGTGTCCATGTACATAGATCCCTGAAAGTTGCCACCCAGGTGGATAGTGCTGTTAAGAAGGCATATGGTGTGTTAGGTTTCATTGCTAGAGGGATTGAGTTCCGGAGCTGTGATGTCATGCTGCAACTATACAAAACGCTGGTGCGGCCACACTTGGAATATTGTGTACAATTCTGGTCGCCATATTTTGGGAAGGATGTGGAAGCGTTGGAAAAGGTGCAGATGAGATTTACCAGGATGTTGCCTGGTCTGGAGGGAAGGTCTTATGAGGAAAGGCTGAGGGACTTGGGTCTGTTCTCCTTTGAGAGAAGAAGGCTAAGAGGGGATTTGGTACAGATATACAAGATGATCAGAGGATTAGATAGCAAAAAGAAAATGCTGGAAATTTCAGCAGGTCTGGCAGCATCTGTAAGGAGAGAAAAGAGCTGAAGTTTTGAGTCTAACTGACCCTTTGTCAAAGCTGGATAACAAAGCTTTGACAAAGGGTCAGTCAGACTCAAAACGTTAGCTCTTTTATCTCCTTACAGATGCTGCCAGGCCTGCTGAGATTTTCCAGCATTTTCTCTTTTGGTTCAGATTCCAGCATCTGCAGTAATTTGCTTTTATCCAGAGGACTAGAGAGGGTAGACAGTGAAAGTCTTTTTCCTAGGATGATGATGTCAGCGTGTACGAGGGGGCATAGCTACAAATTAAGGGGTGATAGATTTAAAACAGATGTTAGAGGCAGGTTCTTTACTCAGAGAGTGGTAAGGGTGTGGAATGCCCTATTTGCCAATGTAGTTAACTCAGCCACATTAGGGAGATTTAAACAATCCTCGGATAAGCACATGGATGATGATGGGATAGTGTAGGGGGATGGGCTTAGATTAGTTCACAGGTTGGCGCAACATCGAGGGCTAAAGGGCCTGTTCTGCGCTGTATTCTTCTATGTTCTATGGACACTGGCTTCCAGTCACAAAAATAGCCTTAGACCATCTACTTCCTGTCACTAAGCCAATTTTGGATTTAAATTGCTAAAGTGCTCTGGATCCCATGTGCTATTAACCTCTGAGTCTTCCATGAGAGACCTGAACAAAATCTTGACTGAAGTCCATGCAGACTACATCTGTTGCATTGCCCTCATCTGCACATTTAGTAACTCGTCAAAAAATTCAATCAATCCTGTCAGACATGATCTCTGCTGACTATCCTTGATGAGTCCTGGCCTCTCCAACTGGAAATTAATTTTGGCCCTATGAATTTTCAGACTACAGATATCAGACTCAGTGGCCTGTATTTCCTGGTTTATCCCTCCTACACATCTTGAATTATGGTACAACAATATCTGTCCTCCAGACCTCTGCACCCATCCTGTGGCCAAAGAGGAATTCAAAATTATTTCAGGGCTCCTGCAATTTCATCTCCTACTTCCCACAGTACCTCGGGATACATCTCATGCAGGCCTGACACCCTCTCCTTCTCAATGCCAGTGTGTTCAAGGAGATTATAATCCTAGCTCTGATTTGGAGACTTGCATTATCCTCTGGCATGGGAATCCAGATGTGTAGCTGTATCTTCTAGCTGCACACACTGATTGCTACTTTGATCCCTAACAGACCCTACTCTTTCCCTAGTTATTCTTACATCCCTTATACTTATAATTCGGAGATGCCGGTGTTGGACTTGGGTAGACAAAGTTAAAAATCACACAACCCCAGCTTACAGTCCAACAGGTTTGTTTGGAAGCACAATTATTGGAGCATTGCTCCTTCATCAGATGGTTGTGAGCAGTGCGCCGAAAGCTGGTGTTTCCAAATAAACCTGTCAGACTATAACCTGGTGTTGTGTGATTTTTAGCCTTATACTTATATAATGCCTTTGGAATTTCCTTAATGTTATCCACCAGGGTTCTTTCATATCTGCTGTTTGCTCTATGTTTTTATTCTACGATTCTATCCTAATTTTGCTTTAACATAACCCACTGTATTTTGAATATTCCTTAAGGGCACCTGCTGTTTCAAGTCTCAGTATCTAACATAAACCTTACTTTTATTTCTTACCCATCTTGTATATCCCTTGATAACCAGCATTCTCTGTACTTGTTGGTCCTAGACATCACCTTTATCTGATCAAGTTGGCCCTACACTGCTGATTATCCTTTTGAATGTCTCCCACTGCTCTGACGTGTATGTTCCTACAACTAGCTACTCCCAGTTCACTTTGGCCAGATCCTGTGTTATTTTATGAAAATTGACCCTCGATTACAATCAGTGTTTGGGGATGTGGGGGTGGGGATGGGAGGGATGGGGTTGGGGGATCGGGTGGTGGGGGGGGGGGGGGGGGGGGTAACAGCTGA
The DNA here is from genome assembly GCF_037043375.1 of Chiloscyllium plagiosum. Classification (NCBI taxonomy): domain Eukaryota; kingdom Metazoa; phylum Chordata; class Chondrichthyes; order Orectolobiformes; family Hemiscylliidae; genus Chiloscyllium; species Chiloscyllium plagiosum. The sequence goes on from NW_028270145.1 coordinate 121,105,108, forward strand.
ACTGAATAGGTGGAGGTGGCTCTGCCTCACCTTGCCCCTCGGATATCGATCGTCCCTTTCAGCTTCTCTTCACTATCATTCTCAAAATACATGAGTCGGGTTTCTCGCAGCACAAACCAGCGACGTTTCCAGTTCCTGCGAGACAGTGTGGACATTCCACCACCTTTCTTGTACAGCCAGCCTGACTTAAGGGCCTCCTGCTTGGCACGGAACCACATGAAGGTCTCATCCTTCAGCACACACCAGCGTCGTTTCCACGGGATCATCAGGCCTCCTGAATAAGTCAAACAGCACTGGTCAGACAAGGACAATGGGAAACGGCAAAGGATAATCCCCAACAACCCCCCCATACCCTGTGAGACTGGGCCATACGAACCCCACAAGCGGGGCTGTGTGAGACTGAGTGCTCCCTACCCGCCCTGGAGTCTTGAGAGACTAGGCCTTCCCCACTCCACCCCCCCCCAACCCCATCCCAACCAGTGGGAGCTGTGTGGGGCAGTGCCCTTCCTACAACACTGATCCCTGTGGGACTCGGCTGACCTGTTATTGTCCTTTGGGACCAGGCTCGACACCCCACTGATTGGAGCATTCCCCCAGTGCCAGCAAGACTGAGCCCAAACTCAGTCATAACAGGGACACAGCATGGAAACAGACCCTTCGGTCCAACCAGTCCTTACCAACCATAATCCCAAACTTAACTAGCCCCTCCCCCACCACCACTGGCTGTACTTGGCCCATATCCCTCCGAACATTTCTTATTCATGTGTTTATCTGAATGTCTTTTAAATGTTGTAACTGTGCCCACATCCACCACTTCCTCAGGAAGTTTATTCCACACATGAACCACACAGTAAAAAACTTACCTTTCATGTATTTTTTAAATCTTTCTCCTCTCATCTTAAAAATATGCTCCCTGTTCTTGAAATTCCCACCCTAGGGAAAAGACACCTGCCATTAACCTTATCTATACCTCCCATTATTTCATAAGCCTCCAGATGATCACCTCTCAACCTCCTACCCTCAGACTCTCTGCTCCCCAGTATTGTGGTCCAGAGAGTAGCTCACCTTTCATGTAGAGGTAACCATGGAAGTATGGGGCCCTGGACCCGCTGGTAATGGGCATTCGACAAGTGTTGAACTCTTCATCAGTATCTGCTCGAAGGTCAAGCTCCTCCTCACTGTCCATGAACTGTCCAGAAAGAGTGATAATGAGTGATTCCAGAAGCCCCGTGTACGATAACAATATAAGAACTAGGAGCATGGGGAGGCAATTCAGCCCCTTCAAGCCTGCTCCACCATTTCAAATGATCATAGCTGATCTCATCACTTTCCTGTCTGCATAATCGTTATAATCGTTCCCATAACCCTTCTAAATATTACTAATTTTAAAGCTGACTGTCTACTGCACTCTGTGTTAGTGAATTCCACAGATGTACAAACCTTTGAGAGAAGTGATTGTGTCTCAGAGTCATAGAGCACAAAAACAGACCCTTCGGCCTGACCAGCCATCCCAATCTGACGTAGTCCCATTTGCCAGCACTTGGCTTATGTCCCTCTAAACCCTTCCTATTCATATACCCAACCTGATGCCTTTTAAATGTTGTAATTGTACCAGCCTCCACCACCTCGTCTGACAGCACAGTCCATACACACACCATCCTCTGCATGAAAACTTTGCCCCTCAGGTCCCTTTCTAAATCTTTCCCCTCTCACCTTAAACTATGCCCTCAAGTTTTGGACTTCCCCATCCTAGGAAGACGACCTTGGCTATCGACCCGATCCATGCCCCTCATGATTTTATAAACTTCTATAAGGTCACCCTTCAGCCTCCGTGCTCCAGGAAAAACAGCCCCAGCCTGTTCAGCCTCTCCCTATAACTCAAACCCTCCAACCTTGGCAATATTCTTGTAAATCTTTCATGAACCCTGAAGTTTAGCATTTTTCCTGTGGAAGGATGATCAGAACTGTCTTCTAAAAGTGACCCCATCAATGTTGTGATGACATCCCAACTTCTATACTCAATGTTCTGGCCAATGAAGACAAATGTGCCAAATGCCTTCTTCACTATCCTATCTACCTGAACTCTACTTTTAGGGAACTATGCACCTGCATCCCAAGGTCTCTTTGATTGGCAACACTCCCCAGGACCTTACCATTAAGTGTGTAAGTCCTGCCCTGATTTACTGTTCCAATATGCAATTCTTCACATTTATCTAAATTAAACTCCATCTCCCACTCCTCAGCCCATTCATCCATCTGATCAAGGTCCCATTGCACTCAGAGATCACCTTCTCCACTTTACCAGCTATTTTGGTGTCATCTGCAAACTTACTAACCACACCTCCTATATTTTCATCAAAATCCTTGTGGCACACGGCTGGTCACAGGCCTCCAGTCTGAAAAGCAACCCTCTACCAACACCCTCTGTCTCCTACTTTCAAATCAATTTTGTAGCCAATTGGCTAGCCCCCTCTGGACCCCATGTGATCTAATCTTATTAAACAGTCTACCATGTAGAACCTTGTCAAACACTTTGATGAAGTCTATATGGAGAACATCTACAACTCTACCTTCATTAATCCTCTTCATTACTTCAAAAAAACTCAATCAAATTAGTGAGACACTATTTCCCATGCACAAGGCTATGCTGACTATCCCTAATCACTCCTTGCCTTTCCAAATGCAAGTAAATCCTGTCCCTCAGGATCTCCTCCAACAACTTACTCCTCCACCACTGACATTAGGCTCTCTAGTCTACAGTTCCCTGGCTTTTCCTTACAACCTTTCTTAAATAATGGCACCATGTTAACCAACGTCCAGTCTTCTGGCACCTCACCCATTTCTGATCTAAATATCTCAGCAAGGGGCCCTAGCATCCAACAAAGGTTTGGGATTCACCTGATCAGGTCCCAGGGATTTAAAGACAAAGAAAATGGATCCAAAGAAAGGGAGTTCATGCAATGCTGACAGGGTGGCTTTTTGGAACATCGTGTGATGGAGCCCACAAGGGAGCGGGCTATTCTGGACTTAGTGCTTTGTAATAGAACATAGAACATAGAACAGTACAGCACAGAACAGGCCCTTCAGCCCATGATGTTGTGCTGACCACTGATCCTCATTTATGCACCCTCAAATTTCTGTGACCATATGTATGTCGAGGAGTCTCTTAAATGTCCCCAATGACCCTGCCTCCACAACTGCTGCTGGCAACGCATTCCATGCTCTCACAACTCTCTGTGTAAAGAACCCGCCTCTGACATCCCCTCTATACTTTCCTCCAACCAGCTTAAAACTATGACCCCTCGTGTTAGTCATTTCTGCCCTGGGAAATAGTCTCTGGCTATCAACTCTATCTATGCCTCTCATTACCTTGTATACCTCAATTAGATCCCCTCTTCTCCTCCTTTTCTCCAATGAAAAAAGTCCGAGCTCAGTCAACCTCTCCTTATAAGGTAAGCCCTCCAGTCCAGGCAACATCCTGATAAACCTCCTCTGAACCCGCTCCAAAGCATCCACATCTTTCTTATTATAGGGCGACCAGAACTGGACGCAGTATTCCAAGTGCGGTCTAACCAAAGTTTTATAGAGCTGCAACAAGATCTTACAACTCTTAAACTCAATACCCCTGTTAATGAAAGCCAAAACACCATATGCTTTCTTAACAACCCTGTCCACTTGGGTGGCCATTTTAAGGGATCTATGTACCTGCACACCAAGATCCCTCTGTTGCTCCACACTGCCAAGAATCCTATCCTTAATCCTGTACTCAGCTCTCAAATTCGACCTTCCAAAATGCATCACCTCGCATTTATCCAGGTTGAACTCCATCTGCCACCTCTCAGCCCATCTCTGCATCCTGTCAATGTCCCGCTGCAGCCTACAACAGCCCTCTATACTGTCAACGACACCTCCAACCTTTGTGTCATCTGCAAACTTGCTGACCCATCCTTCAATCCCCTCATCCAAGTCATTAATAAAAATTACAAACAATAGAGGCCCAAGGACAGAGCCCTGTGGAACACCACTCACCACAGACTTCCAGGCAGAATATTTTCCTTCTACTACCACTCGCTGTCTTCTGTTGGCCAGCCAATTCTGTATCCAGACAGCTAAGTTCCCCTGTATCCCATTCCTCCTGACCTTCTGAATGAGCCTATCATGGGGAACCTTATCAAATGCCTTGCTGAAGTCCATATACACCACATCCACAGCTCGACCCTCATCAACTTTTCTAGTCACATCCTCAAAGAACTCGATAAGGTTTGTGAGGCATGACCTGCCCCTCACAAAGGCGTGTTGACTGCATTTAATCAAGCTCTTCCAGATGGTCATAAATCCTATCCCTCAGAATCCTTTCTAACACCTTGCAGACGACAGACGTAAGACTTACTGGTCTGTAATTGCCGGGGATTTCCTTATTTCCTTTCTTGAAGAGAGGAATTACATTTGCCTCTCTCCAGTCCTCAGATACGACTCCAGTGGAGAGCGAGGATGAAAAGATCTTCGCAAGTGGCGAAGCAATTGCATTTCTCGTTTCCCAAAGCAGCTGAGGACAAATCTGGTCCGGGCCTGGTGACTTGTCAATCTTAATGTTTAACAACATTTTCAGCACATCAGCTTCCTCTATCTCTATCCATTTCAGCATGCACACCTGCTCTTCAAAGGTTTCATTCACTACAAAGTTCGTTTCTTTCGTAAAGACAGAAGCAAAAAACTCACTTAGGGCTTCCCCTACCTCCTCAGAGTCCACACACAAATTCCCTATGCTATCCCTGATCGGCCCTACTCTTTCTTTGACCATTCTCTTATTCCTCACATAAGTGTAAAATGCCTTTGTGTTCTCCCTAATCCGTTCTGCCAAGCCTTTCTCGTGCCCCCTCCTGGCTCTCCTCAGACCATTTTTGAGCTCCTTCCTCGCCTGCCTGTAATCCTGTAGAGCTGAGCTTGACCCTAGCTTCCTCCACCTTATGTAAGCTACCTTCTTCCTTTTGACGAGAAGCTCCATCGCTCTCGTATCCAAGGTTCCTTTATCTTACCACTTCTTGCCTGTTTCAGAGGGACATATTTATTCATCACTTGCAACAACTGTTCCTTAAACAGTCTCCACATGTCTATAGTGCCTTTACCATGGAACAATTGCTCCCAATCCATGCTTCCTAACTCATGTCTAATCGCATCATAGTTTCCTCTTCCCTAATTAAATATCCTCCCATTTTGCCTAATCCTCTCCTTCTCCATAGCTATGTAGAATGTGAGGCAGTTGTGGTCACTATCACCAAAATGCTCTCCCACCACAAGATCTGATACCTGCCCCGGCTCATTGCCGAGCACCAAGTCTAGAATGGCCTCTCCCCTCGTCGGCCTGTCAATGTACTGAGTTAGGAAACCCTCCTGAACACACCTTACAAAAACAGCTCCATTCAAATCTTCTGCTCGAAGGAGGTTCCAATCAATATTGGGAAAGTTAAAGTCACAATGAGCCAGACTTTATAAAAGATCTTAAAGTAAGGGAACACTTAGGAGGCAGCGATCATAATATGGTAGAGTTCAGACTGCAGTTTGAAAGAGAGAAGGCAAAATCGGATGTAATAGTGTTAGAGTTAAATAAAGGTAATTATAAGGGCTTGAGAGAGGAACTGACAAAAATAGACTGGAAGGAGAGTCTCGTGGGGAAAACAGTAGAGCAACAATGGCAGGGGTTTCTGGATGTAATTGAGGACACAGTACAGAGGTTCATCCCCAAGAAAAGAAAGATTATCCGGGGAGGGATTAGACAGCCATGGCTGACAAAGGAAGTCAGGAAATGTATCATAGAAAAAGAGAGAGCCTATATTGTGGCCAAGAGCACTGGGAAATCAGAAGATTGGGAAGACTACAAAAACAAACAGAGGATAACAAAGACGGAAATAAGGAAGGAGAGGATCAAATATGAAGGTAAGCTAGCCAGTAATATTAGAAATAATAGTAAAAGTTTCTTTCAATACATAAGAAACAAACGAGAGGCAAAAGTAGAAATTGGGCCGCCTCCAAATTGATGCTGGACGGCTAGTGATGGGCAATAAGCAAATAGCTGGAGAACTGAATAAATACTTTGTGTCAGTCTTCACAGAGGAAGACATGAGTAATATCCCAACAGTTAAGGAGAGTCAGGGGCAGAGTTGAGTATGGTAAACATTACAAAAGAGAAAGTGGTTGAAAAGCTAAAAGGTCTAAAAGTTGATAAATCGCCTGGCCCCGATGGGCTACATCCTAGAGTTCTGAAGGAGGTGGCTGAGGAAATAGCGGAAGCATTGGTTGTAATCTTTCAAAAACCACTGGAGTCAGGGAAAGTCCCAGATGATTGAAAAATCGCTTTTGTAACCCTCTTGTTCAAGAAAGGATCAAGACAAAAGATGGAAAACTATAGGCCGATTAGCCTAACCTCGGTGGTAGATAAAATTCTAGAATCCATCGTTAAGGATGAGATTTCTAAATTCTTGCAAGTGCAGGGTCAGATTAGAACAAGTCAGCATGGATTTAGTAAGGGGAGGTCGTGCCTAACAAACCTGTTAGAATTCTTTGAAGAGGTAACAAGTAGGTTAGACCAGGAAAACCCAGTAGATGTTATCTGTCTAGATTTCCAAAAGGTCTTTAATAAGGTGCCTCACGGGACGCTGTTGAGTAAGGGGAGGGCCCATGGTTTTCGAGGTGAAAAAGGTCTTTAATAAGGTGCCTCACGGGACGCTGTTGAGTAAGGGGAGGGCCCATGGTTTTCGAGGTGAGCTATTGGCATGGATTGAGGATTGGCTGTCTGACAGAAGACAGAGAGTTGGGATAAAAGGCTCTTTTTTGGAATGGCAGCTGGTGAGAAGTGGTGTCCTGCAGGGTTTAGTGTTGGGGCCACAGCTGTTCACTTTATATACTAATGATCTGGACGAACGGACTGTGGGTGTCCTGGCGAAATTCGCCGATGATACGAAGTTAGGTGGACAGGCAGGTGATACTGAGGAGGTGGGGAGACTGCAGAAAGATTTAGACAGTTTCGGAGAGTGGTTCAGGAAATGGCTGATGAAATTCAATGTGAGGTCTTAAACTTTGAAAAAAGGATACAAGCATGGACTATTTTCTAAACGGTGAGAAAATTCATAAAGCCAAAGTATAAAGGGATCTGGGTGTGCTAGTCGCGGATTCTCTAAAGGTTGACTTGCAGGTTGAGTCCATGGTTACGAAAGCAAATGTAATGTTGTCATTTATTTCAAGAGGGTTGGAATATAAAAGCAGCGATGTGCTTCTGAGAATTTATAAAGCTCTGGTTCGGCCACATTTAGAATACCGTGTCCAGTTTTGGGTCCCACACCTCAAAGGACATACTGGCACTGGCGCGTGTCCAGTGGAGATTCACACGGATGATCCCTGGAACGGTAGGCCTAATATACGATGAATGGCGGAGGATCCTGGGATTGTACTCATTGGAGTTTAGAAGGTTGAGGGGAGATCTAATAGAAACTTACAGGATAATGCATGGCTTAGAAAGGGTGGACGCTGGGAAATTGTTTCCATCAGAATGGTAGTAGTCATGGGCGATTTCAAATTCCCAAATATTGATTGGAAGCTCTTTAGATCAAGTAGATTGGATGGGGCGGTGTTTGTGCAGTGTGTCCAGGAAGCTTTTCTAACTCAGTATGTAGATTGTCCGACCAGAAGGGAGGCCATATTGGATTTGGTACTTGGTAACGAACCGGGACAAGTGATGGGCTTGTTAGTGGGTGAACATTTTGGTGATGGTGACCACAATTCTGTGACTTTCACCTTGGTCATGGAGAGAGATAGGTGCGTGCAACAGGGCAGGTTTTACAATTGGGGGAAGGGTAAATACGATGCTGCAAGTTAGGATCTGAGGAGCATAAATTGGGAGCATAGGCTGTCAGGGAAGGATGTCGTGGAAATGTGGAACTTTTCAAGGAACAGATATGACGTGTCCTTGACATGTATGTACCTGTCAGGCAGGAAAGAGATGGTCGTATGAGGGAACCTTGGTTGACGAGGGAGGTTGAATGTCTTGTAAGGAGGAAGAAGGAGGCTTACATAAGGTTGAGGAAACAAGGTTCAGACAGAGCGTTGGAGGGATACAGGATAGCCAGGAGGGAGCTGAAGAAAGGGATTAGGAGAGCTAATAGAGGGCATGAAAAATCTTTGGCGGGTAGGATCAAGGATAACCCCAAGGCCTTTTATGCATATGTGAGAAACATGAGAATGACGAGAACGAGGGTAGGTCCGATCAAGGACAGTAGTGGGAGACTGTGTATTGAGTCGGAAGAGATAGGAGAGGTCTTGAATGAGTACTTTTCTTCAGTATTTACAAATGAGAGGGACCGTATTGTTGAAGAGGAGAGTATGAAACGGACTGGTAAGCTAGAGGAGATACTTGTTAGGAAGGAAGATGTGTTGGACATTTTGAAAAACTTGAGGATAGACAAGTCCCCCGGGCCTGACGGGATATATCCTAGGATTATGTGGGAAGCAAGAGAGGAAATTGCAGAACCGTTGGCAATGATCTTTTCATCTTCACTGTCAATGGGGGTGGTGCCAGGGGACTGGAGAGTGGCGAATGTTGTGCCCCTGTTCAAAAAAGGGAATAGGGATAACCCTGGGAATTACAGGCCAGTTAGTCTTACTTCGGTGGTAGGCAAAGTAATGGAAAGGGTACTGAGGGATAGGATTTATGAGTATCTGGAAAGACACTGCTTGATTAGGGACAGCCAGCACGGATTTGAGAGGGGTAGGTCTTGCCTTACAAGTTTTATTGAATTCTTTGAGGTGACCAAGCATGTGGATGAGGGTAGAGCAGTGGATGTAGTGTACATGGATTTTAGTAAGGCATTTGATAAGGTTCCCCATGGTAGGCTTATGCGGAAAATCAGGAGGCATGGGATAGTGGGAAGTTTGGCCAGTTGGATAGAGAGCTGGCTAACCGGTCGAAGCCAGAGAGTGGTGGTAGATGGTAAATATTCAGCCTGGAGCCCAGTTACAAGTGGAGTTCCGCAGGGATCAGTTCTGGGTCCTCTGCTGTTTGTAATTTTTATTAATGACTTGGAAGAGGGAGTCGAAGGGTGGTCAGTAAATTTGCAGACGATACGAAGATTGGTGGAGTTGTGGATAGTGAGGAGGGCTGTTGTCGGCTGCAAAAGGACTTAGATATGATACAGAGCTGGGCTGAGGAGTGGCAGATGGAGTTCAACCCTGTCAAGTGTGAGGTTGTCCATTTTGGAAGGACAAATAAGAATGCGGAATAACGGTAGGGTTCTTAGTAAGGTGGAGGAGCAGAGGGATCTTGGGGTCTATGTTCATAGATCTTTGAAAGTTGCCACTCAGGTGGATAGAGCTTGTAAGAAGGCCTATGGTGTATTAGCGTTCATTAGCAGAGGGATTGAATTCAAGAGTCGTGAGGTGATGTTGCAGCTGTACAGGACCTTGGTAAGGCCACATTTGGAGTACTGTGTGCAGTCCTGGTTGCCTCATTTTAGGAAAGATGTGGAAGCTTTGGAGAGGGTGCAGAGGAGATTTACCAGGATGTTGCCTGGAATAGAGAATAGGTCGTATGAGGATAGGTTGAGAGTGCTAGGCCTTTTCTCATTGGAACGGCGAAAGATGAGGGGTGACTTGATAGAGGTTTATAAGATGATCAGGGGAATAGATAGAGTAGACAGTCAGAGACTTTTTCCCCGGGTACAACAGAGTGTTACAAGGGGACATAAATTTAAGGTGAAGGGTGGAAGATTTAGGGGGGGATGTCAGGGGTAGGTTCTTTACCCAGAGAGTGATGGGGGCATGGAATGCGCTGCCTGTGGGAGTGGTAGAGTCAGAATCATTGGTGACCTTTAAGTGGCAATTGGATAGGTACATGGATGGGTGCTTAAACTAGGACAAATGTTCAGCACAACATCGTGGGCCTAAGGGCCTGTTCTGTGCTGTATTGTTCTATGTTCTATGGGGATACTAAGAGGAAAGGCTGAGGGAACTGAGGCTGTTTTCGTTGGAGAGAAGAAGGTTGAGAGGTGACTTAATAGAGACATATAAGATAATCAGAGGGTTAGATAGGGTGGACAGTGAGAGCCTTTTTCCTTGGATGGTGAAGGCTAACACGAGGGGTCACAGCTTTAAATTGAGGGGTGATAGATTTAGGACAGATACTCAGGGTAGTTTCTTCACTCAGAGAGTCGTAGGGGCATGGAATGGTCTGCGTGCAACAGTAGTAGACTCGCTGACATTAAGGACATTTAAATGGGCATTGGACACACATATGGATAATAATGGAATGGTTTAGGTTAGATGGGCATCAGATTAATTTCACAGGTTGACACAACCTCAAGGGCCAAAGGGCCTGTCCTGCACTGTAACATTCTGTGTTCTATGTTCTAAATCACTTCTTTACTTCCTTCCATACTCTATTCCTTTAGCAATAAATGCCAAGCTTCCATTTGCCATTCTTGTTACCTGCTGTTACCTGCATACTAGTTTTCCGTTATTCATGCACAGGGACACCCAGATCCCTCTGTACTGAAGTATTCTGAGGTTTCTCTCCATTTCGATAATAAGTTACCTTTCTCTTCGTCTGACCAAAATGGAGAACCTCACACTTAAACCACACACGTTAAGCACCATCGACCACATTTTGGCCCATTCACCTAATCTTAGTAAAATTCATATTTGTTGGATATTGGGGAAGGTGGGACTATTACAAAATGGATGGTCTACATCTGAACCAGACCGGAAGCAATGTCCTTGGGGGAGTTTTTGCTACTGATGTTGGGGAGGTTTTAAACTAATGTGGCAGGGGGCTGGGAGCCAGAAGAAAAGGCAATTAGGCAGCGAGGTGGAGACTGGAGACTGTAAGAATTATGAAGATAGCATTAATAAAGGGAAGAATAGGCAGAGAGCAGATGAACGCAAAAGAACTGGTGGCCTGAAATGTATCTACTTTAATGCAAGGAGTATAGTGTGTAAGGCAGATGAACTTAGGGTTTGGATTGGTGCCTGGGAGTATGACGTTATTGCAATCAGAGACTTGGCTGAAGGAAGGGCATGATGATTGGCAACTAAATGTTCCAAGTATGGGGACGGCAAACACGAGGGGACACAACTTTAAAGTGAGGGGAGATAGGTATAAGACAGATGTCAGAGGTAGTTTCTTTACTCAGAGAGTAGTAAGGGTATGGAATGCTTTGCCTGCAATGGTAGTAGATTCGCCAAGTTTAAGTGCATTTAAGTCGTCATTGGACAGGCAAGTGGACATACATGGAAGAGTGTAGGTGGGATGGGCTTCAGATTAGTATAACAGGGTGGCGCAACATCAAGGGCCGAAGGGCCTGTACTGCGCTGTAATGTTCTATGTTCTATGATATAGACACTTCAGACAGGACAGGGAGGGAAGTAAAAGAGGGGGGGTGGAGTTGCATTGCTGGTCAGGGATGATATCATGGCTGTGCTAAAGGAGGACACTATGGAGGTATTGGGTAGTGAGGCATTATGTGTTGGAGCTGAGAAATAAGAAGGGTGCAGTTACATTGTTGGAGCTGTATTACAGACCACCCAACAGTGAGCGTGAGGTAGAGGAACAAATAGATAAACAGATTATGGAAAGATGTAGAGGCAACAGGGTAGTGGTGATGGGAGATTTTAATTTTCCCAACATCGACTGGGATACATTTAGCGTCGGAGGTCTGGATGGGGTAGAATTTGTAAGAAGCGCCCAGGAGAGTTTTCTAGAGCAGTATGTCAATAGTCCAACAAGGGAAGGGGCCATATTGGACCTGGTCTATGGGAATGAGCCAGGACAAGTGGTAGAAGTTGCAGTGGGGGATTTCTTTGGGAGCAGTGACCACAATTCTGTAAGTTTTAGAATACTCGAAGATAAAGAAGAGAGTGGTCCTAAGGAAAGAGTACTAAACTGGGCCAAGAGCAAGTATATCAAAATTAGGCAGGAGCTCGGAAATGTGGACTGGACAGAGCTATTTGAAAGGAAGTCCATATTTGAGATGTGGGAGGCTTTCAAAGATAGGTTAAAGATAGTGCAGGATAAGCATGTCCCATTGAAGGCAGAGGGTAGGAAGGGCAAGATTCGTGAACTGTGGATGACAGGAGAAATTGTACGACTAGCCAAGAGGAAAAGGGAAGCGTACATAAGGTGCAGGCAGCTAAGAACAGAACAGGCCCTGGAGGAATATCGAGAGAGTAGGACGAGTCTTAAACAAGGAAACAAGCGAGCTAAAAGGGGTCATGAAATAGCTTTAGCGAGCAGAATTAAGGAGAATCCCAAAGCATTTTATTCTTCTATAAGAAGTAAGCGGGTAACTAAAGGATTGGTCCACTAAAAGACAATGAAAGAAGGCTGTGTGCTGAACCTGAGAGAATGGGTGAGATTCTGAATGATTACTTTGCATCAGTGTTCACTGAGGAGGGGAACATGATGAATCTTGAGATTAGAGATAGAAGTTTGATTAGCCTGGATCATGTTGGCATAAGTAGGGAAGATGTGTTGGGTAGGCTAGAGGTTATTAAGGTGGACAAATCCCCAGGACCGGGTGGGATCTATCCAAAGTTGCTGAGGGAGGCGAGAGAGGAAATAGCTGGGGCCCTGACAGATATCTTCGTGGCATCCTTAAATACAGGTGAGGTGCTGGAGGACTGGAAGGTTGCTCATGTTGTCCCCCCTGTACAAGAAGGGTAGTAGGGATATTCCGGGTAACTACAGACCAGTGAGCCTGACCTCGGTGGTGGGGGAGTTACTGGAGTGGGTACTGAGAGATAGGATCTATATATATTTGGAAAGGAATGAGCTTATCGGTGATGGGCAGCATGGTTTTGTGCTGCAGAGATCGTGCCTTACCAACTTAATAGAGTTATTCGAGGAAGTGACCAAGTTGATTGATGAAGGAAGGGCTGTTGATGTCATACACATTGACTTTAGTAAGGCGTTTGATAAGGTTCCCCATTGTAGACTAATGGAGAAAGTGAAGTCACATGGTGTGCAGGGTGTTCTAGCAGGTGGATAAAGAACTGGTTGTGCAACAGGAGACAGAGAGTAGTAGTTGAAGGGGGTTTCTCGAAATGGAGAAAGGTGACCAGTGGTGTTCCACAGGGGTCAGTGTTGGGGCCACTGTTGTTTGTAATATACATAAATGATCTGGAAGAGGGCACTGTTGGTCTGATCAGCAAGTTTGCAGATGACACGAAGATTGGTGGAGGAGCAGAAATCATAAGGGACTGTCAGAGAATACAGGAGGATATAGATAGACTGGAGAGTTGGGCGGTAAAGTGGCAGATAGTTTTCATTCCAGACAAATGTGAGGTGATGCATTTAGGCAAGTCTAATTCTAGAGCGAATTATACAATGAATGGAAGAGCCTTGGGAAAAGTTGATGGGCAGATAGATCTGGGAGTGCAGGTCCATTGTACCCTGAAGGTTGCTGCACAGGTGGATAGAGTGGTCAAGAAGGCATATGATATGCTTGCCTTCATTGAACAGGGTATTGAGTATAAGAGCTGGCAAGTCATGTTAAAATGTACAAGACATTGATTCGACTGCATTTAGAATACTGTGTACAGTTCTGGTCGCCACATTACCAAAAGGATGGGGACGCTTTGGAGATGGTGCAGAGAAGGTTTATGAGGATGTTGCCTGGTATGGAAGGTGCTAGCTATGAAGAAAGGTTGAGTAGGTTAGGTTTGTTTTCATTAGAAAAAATGAGATTAAGGAGGGACTTGATTGAGGTTTACAAAATCATGAAGGGTGTAGACAGGGTGGATAGAGACAAGCTTTTTCCCAGGGTGAAGGATTCAATAACTAGAGGTCACGCTTTCAAGGTGAAAGGCGGAAAGTTTAAGGGGGATACACGCGGCAAGTACTTCACACAGAGGCTGGTGGGCAACTGGAACACGTTGCCAGCAGAGGTGGTAGAGGCAGGCACGGTGGATTCATTTAAGATACGTCTGGACAGATGCATGAGTAAGTGGGGAACAGAAGGATGCAGATGCTTAGGAATTGACCAACAGGTTTAGACAGTACATTTGGATTGGCTCAGGCTTGGAGGGTCTGTTCCTGGGCTATACATTTTCTTTGTTCTTCTTTGTTCTTTGTTCATTGCAACCTAGTTTGGTGTGATTTGCAAATTTGGCTGTTGAGCCTCCTATCCCTGCATCCAAGTTATTAATATTGATTGTAAATCATTGGGGCACAAGGACAAAATCCTGTGGCACCCCACTAGTCACATTTTACCAAACAGAAAAAGATCCAGATATCCTGAATCTCTGCTTTCTATTGGTTAGCCAATCATCTAATATATTCCTAACCCGATGTGACTGTACCATTTGTATTAACCTTTTGTGCAGCACCTTATCAAATGCCTTCTGGAAGTGCAGGTACACTACAAAACAACCTCGATTATCCGGACGAGACGAAGGGAGTACTTTGTTCAGATAACTGAGTTTGGGTAACGGATTGTTCTGATAATGGATGGCATTTTTAACGGGAGCTTGAGATCTTATTTGGATAATCTTAAATTCAGATAATTGATGTTCAGATAATTAAGGTTATTCTGTATATCTCCAGGATCCCCATTATCCACATTGCTTGTTACGCCTTTGAAGAACTCTAACAAATTAGTTAAACATTTGTTTAATTTACCCTTCAAAGAAACATTTTATATAGCCGTACAGGACGGAAACAGACCCTTCAGTCCAACTCGTCCATGCTGACTAAATACCCTAAATTAATCTAGTTACATTTGCCATCACTTGTCCCATATCCCACCAAACCCTTCCTATTCATATACCCATCCAAATGCTTTTTAAATGTTGTAATTGTACCAGCGTCCACCACTTCCTCTGGCAGCTCATTCCATACACGTACCATCCTCTGCATGAAAAAGTTGCCCCTTAGGTCTTTTTTATATCTTTCCCCTCTCACCCTAAACCTATGCCCTCTAATTCTGGACTTCCCCACCCCAGGGAAAAGACTTTTCTATTTACCCTATCCATGCCCCTCGTGATTTTATAAACCTCTATGAAGTCACCCCTCGGCCTCTGATGCTCCAGGGAAAACCCTCCAATCCTGGCAACATCCTTGGAAATCTTTTCTGAACCCTTTGAAGTTTAATACCTTTCTGATAGGAAGGAGACCAAAATTGCACGCAATATTCCAACAGTGGCCTAACCAATGTCCTGTACAGCCACAACATGACCTCCCAACTCCTGTACTCAATACTCTGACCAATAAAGGAAAGCATACCAAATGTTACCAAATGTCATCCAAACCTGGTAAAGCAACAACATGAGTTAAAATCTTTCATCTTTGTTTACAAATTCCTCTGTGGCCTCACCCTTCCCTGTCTCTGTAATCCCCTTTTGCCCTATAACCTCCGCTGATTCTGGTTCTCTAACACTTCCTGATATTAATCACTTTGTCATTAGTTGCATGGACCTAAGTTATAGAATTCTCTCTCAATCCTCTCCACCTCCCTATCCTCATCCGATCAGAGTGAACCACGCAGTCCGAGTGAGGGAGACTTCACCAGAGTAAGCCTGAGACAGAGTGAGTATCCAGATATTTGGGTCAAATTGAGGAACGAGTAGGAAAATTGTTTGCAAATTTACTTTAACCAGATGGGAAGACTGGCGTATGAAGAGAAACTGTATCAGTTACGACTATATTCACTGGAGTTTAAAAAAATGATGGGCGGGGGGAGACCTATAAAATACTAACATAACAAAACAGAGTAAATGCAGGAAGGACGTTGGTGATGACTGAGGAGTACAGAACTAGGGTATCATAGCTTAACGCCATGGGGTTGGCCATTTAGGAATCAGATGAGGAGAAGTGTCTTCACTCAGAGAGTAGCAAATTTGTGGGATTCTCTGTCATAGAAAGCCATTGAGGTCAAACACTGAATGTTTACAAGGTGGAATTAAATATCATTATAACGTCTAAAGGGAGCAAAGGGCATGGGGGGAAAGTGGGATATTGAAGAGAAAAAGACAAGAAAGAAAAGGAGGTGGACATGTTCTAATAAATGATGGGATCAGAATATTCATAAGGGAGGTCTCAATGGCCCGGTCGGGTGTGTCCCTGCACTGCCCTCTAGTGGCCTGGTTGGGGTGTGGTTTAACCAGAGCTTTGGACAGCTGAACATATTCGATCCCCTTGTATTCTGGACATCTGGATATGAAGACCAGTGTTCCTTTAGCCCCGGAAGATTGTTTTCTGATTCTGTTTGGAATCTGCCCTGCGCTGCTCTTACTCTGTTAATGGACAGGAAGAAATCATCCCCTCTTGAGGACAGGGGGTTCGAGAACAAGGACAAAACCTGAACATTCAGGTCAGGGTCAGGTGTTAAGTCAGAAAATACTTCCCCACACAAACAGGAGTGCATTTACATAGAACATAGAAGAATACAGCGCAGTACAGGCCCTTCGGCCCTCGATGTTGCGCCGATCCAAGCCTACCTAACCTACACTAGCCCACTATCCTCCATATGCCTATCCAATGCCCACTTAAATGCCCATAATGAGGGAGAGTCCACCACTGCTACTGGCAGGGCATTCCATGAACTCACAACTCGCTGAGTAAAGAACCTACCCCTAACATCTGTCCTATACCTACCCCCCCTTAATTTAAAGCTATGCCCCCTTGTAATAGCTGACTCCATACGTGGAAAAAGATTCTCACTGTCGACCCTATCTAAACCCCTAATCATCTTGTACGCCTCTATCAAGTCACCCCAAACCTTCTTTTCTCCAATGAAAACAACCCCAAGTGCCTCAGCCTTTCCTCATACGATCTTTCTACCATACCAGGCAACATCCTGGTAAACCTCCTCTGCACCCGTTCCAGTGCCTCCACATCCTTCCTATAGTATGGCGACCAAAACTGCACACAATACTCCAGATGCGGCCAAATAATGGAAGGGTTCCAGTCAAGATTATGAATGCAGTCAAGATTCAGATCAACCAATACCAATCAATAGTGGGGCAGGGTGGCTCAATGGTCAACACTGCTACCTCACAGCACCAGGGACCACCCTCAGGCAACTGGCTGTGTGGAGTTTGCACATTCTCCCTGTGTTTCCCCTGGGTGCTCCAGTTTCCTCCCAGTCTAAAGATATGGAGGTTAGGTGAATTGGCCATGATAAATTACACATAGTGTTCAGAGATGTGTAAGGCTAGGTGCATTAGTCAGGGGTAAATGTAGAGTAATAGGGTAGGGGAATTGGTCTGGATGGGTTACTCCTCGGAGGGTCGATGTGGACTTGTTGGGCCGAAGGGCCTGTTTCCACACTGGAGGGATTCTATAATCGCAATCTAACTGAATGCTGGAACAGTCTTGAGGGGCTGAATGACCTTCTCTTTATTCCATCTTGTTATATCACCTCACATTCACTGCAAACTCAGATCCTTTGAAACAGAGATTGGGGTCTGGGAGGGGTATAGGTTCTGTGAGAGGGTATAGGTTCTGTGAGAGGGTACGAGTCTGTGAGGGGGTTCAGGCTCTGTGAGGGTGTATTGGCACCATGAAATGCAGTTCGTTCTAAACCAAGTCACTGCGTTATGACTCCCATTCCCTACAAACACTGCTCTGTCTTGCTGAATGTGTAGCAACCTCTCTGTTCCTAATGAAGACTGAAGCCTGCAGAGCTGCAATGATTTTTTTTTGTAAGTCAGTATCTCACCGAGTCACTACTGCAATGATACATCCCCACGCTCCTGGGATTAAAGCTGGATATTTTCAAACTGTCTTGTGACTGACTTGTGACTGGATCATCAAACTCATCATGATCATAATCTGACTCAACGTCAGGGGGAAGATTGTAAATTGGTTCTTCAATGTCAGTTGTGTAGAGAGAGGCAGACCCAGTGTTTGCAATTTCCTCACTCTCCCACTTCAGACTCTGTTTCCTGCTTCCCCCATCCTGGGAAGTATCTCTCTCCTCTGGTGTTTCACTGGATAAAGGTAAGTTCATGTACACATTATCCTGCACTTCACTCGCTGATCCATCAGTCTGACCTGTACAGGTCACTGTTGACATCTCCTCAGCAGTTTGAAATTCCTTGTCCAGCTCTTGCTCAGGATACTGCCCAGAGGAGCTATTGCTGTGGAGATTGTCCCTACTGGATAGACTCCGGCCACTCTCATCCAACCCTCCAAAGTTCAGCAGCTCCAAGAATTCCTGTGCCACCCTGGAGGCTTCCTTCTCTAAGCGTCTTATCTCCTCCTTACGCTGGCTCTCCATCTCCCTCAGGGATAGAGCACAGATGGGACTCCCACAGCTCAATCCCCTCCCATTCTGCAACCGTTGGATTTCATGCTCGAGACGCACTATCTCCTGAATCTGTTTCCTTTCTGCCTGTGCCAAATCCGACAGCTCCTCGACATCATTCTCCTCCTCCACCAACACAATCCCTTCATTCAGCTGAAGAAAGGACACAAAACACAACATTAATAATCCAGTTTGCAAAACCTTCCAACTGCAATATTGAGCTCAGTGCACAGACCTGGACCAGGAGCGTGTGAAGGTGATGGCGGGGGTGGAGATCCAGTGAGAATCCCACATCATCACTTCTCAGGAAGGTCCATTACATCAAGTGTTGCCCGGTTAGTTGATCAGACTGGGGCGAATCCCCTGCCCCTTTTGGAACAATCCAAGGCTAGCAGCTCGACTGAAAATCAGCATCATAGAGAAGGCATGGTAGCTGCCAGTGCAGCACCCACCCTGAGTCTCAGCATCACAGAGGGGGGAGGTTTTAAAAAATTCAAGAGATTTGGGTGCTGCTGGCTTGGTCAGCATTTATTACCTGCCCATAGTTACACCGAAACACAGAAAATAGGAGAAGTAGGAGGCCATTCGGCCCTTCAGGTCTGCTCTACCATTCTGTATGATTATGGCTGTTAATCTAATGCAAGCCCCTGTTCTCACTTTCTCCCTAAACTCTTCGATCCCTTTAGCCATAAGAACTATATCAAATTCTTTCTTGAAAACATTCAATGTTTTCACCTCAACCATTTTCTGTGACAGTGAATTCCACAGGCTCCCCAGTCTCTTGGTAAGAAAGTTCTCCTCATCTCTGTTCTAAATAGCTTATCTCATATCCTGAAACTGTGACCCCTGGTTCTGTACCTCGCATCTCCTACTGGAGCCATTGTAGAGAGCAGTTAAGAGTCAAAAACATCTGCCAGACCAGGTAAGGATGGCCTATTTCCTTCCCCAAAGTACATTAGGTGAACCAGGTGGGGTTTTAAAATAATGATAGTTTTATGGTTACCATTATTAAGGCTAGCTTTCAATTCCAGATTTATTAATTGAATCTAAATTCCACCAGCTGGTATGGTTAGTATTTGAACCCCGGGACATTAACCAAGGGTTCTGGATGACTAGTTTAGTGACAATACCTCTACATCACTAAGTGCCTAAAGATTATAGGGAGTTAATTGGTAAGTCAACACAAGGGAGAGGGTGGACCAAGAGCACTGAAGACTAGAAGGGAGGGTGAAGGGAAAGAGAGTTGGGTAGGGCAGAGGAAGTGTCAGAAAGAGAGAAGCTCGCGGGGCCAGAGACATGTTTATGGGCAAGGGGAAGGGGGAGGCCAGGGAGAGGAGAGGAGATCAGGAAGAGAAGGGGTCAGGTAAGAGTATGGTCTGTGCACTTCCTAATCAATCTCTAATTACCATCAAACAGGCAAAAGACCACATTGAGATGGTGCATCTAGAGGAATGAGAAGCAGACAGCCCGTTACCTGGTTGGGTGATAATGGTACTTCCTGCCTTTCATGACATCTGCATGGAAAGAAAAGGAAAAATTTATTGTAAGAAAGAACAAGATTCCAACCCCATATCTGTCCTTTCACTGAGACGGCCTGTGGTAACCGCTGAAACATCACCTGACGCTGCCCCATCTCATCTTCATCCATTGCTGAAGCCCCTATCTCACCTTCATTCCCATCAGTCACTTTGCAACTCACTCCTGGCTGCTCTTTAATTCACCTGTAAACTCAAGATCATCCAAATCTCTACTGCCCTCATCTTAATTCACATTAACTCTTATTTCTCTGTCACTAGTTGATCTACATTGACCCTTGGTAATACAATAGCTTGGTTTTGAAATTCTCAACCTCGTATACCTCACCCCTCCCTATCTCTGTGATCACCTGCACCACAATCTCCAAAGTACATGATATAGTCAAGCAGAAGCAGCATGGCTTCATGAAGGGAAACTATTGCCTGACACATTTGTTAGAATTTTGTTAAGATCACAAGCAGGGTATGATAAAGGGGAAATAGTCAATGTACTTGCTAGTAATTTTCAGAAGATGCTTGATAAGATATCATACATTAGTTTTCTTAAGGGCCCATGGTGTCAAAGGTCGTGTGTTAGTATGGATAGAGGATTGACTAACTAATAGCAGACAGATTTGAAATAAGGGGGGCATTTTTAGGATGGCAACCTGTAAGTAATGGAGGGCCAGAGGAAACACTGCTGGGGCCATGATTATGGTTAAGCAAGTGGGCAGAAACTTGACAAATGGTGTATAATGTGGAGAAATGTAAAATAATGCACATTGGCAGGAAGTTTAGAGGAGGTGAATATTATTTAAATGATGAAAGACTGCAGAAAGCTAGAGCACAGCGTGATACTGATTCCTCATGCATAAATCAGAAAAACCTAGCTGACAATAGTGGGCAACAGACAAGGCACATGGAATGCTGGCTTTTAATTCAAAAGAAACGGAGTACAGAAGCTGCACGGTTTTGCTAAAACTGTCCTCGCACTAGTCAGTCCACAGCTGGAATACAACAAATGGTTTTGGGCCCCTTACCTCAGGAAAGATTTACTAACGTTGAAAGGCTGAGCATTGATAGGCTGAAGGATCTTCTGCTCCGACATTGTTTTGGTCCTATCGCTACACTCCACCGATGTCAGTATCTTAAATATTCCCCAATTCCGGCTGCTCCACCATTTGGAGGCCATCCCTTCAGCTACCCTGGCCCAGAGCTCAGGAATTCCCTCCCTTAACCCCTCCACCTTGACCTCTCTTTCCCCTTTAAAACACTCCTTAGAACCAACCTCTGTGACCAAGCATTGAGTATTCTTGTTGTTCAGCATCAAATTTTGTTGATAATGTTGGTATGAAGTACCTTGTGTTATTCTTCCTGTTCTCAATGGGCTGTATTACATTGTAGTGTGTTTGAACAGCAGGAAACTCCATACCTTACTTCATCCACTTGCTGCAAGTTCTCCTCCTCGGCCAGCTGCCCTTGGTTCTCCTCTTGCCAGTCCAGTCTGTTCTCCTCATCTCTCCTTCTCTGTTCTTCCAGTTCTTGCTGTTGCTCCTCTAACAGCTGCTTTTTTGCTTTCAGCTGCAGGAACACACGGCGTGCGAGCTGCCCTCTGCGATGTTTCTGGAAAACAATTGCTGCTGAGCGCAAACGTAAGAAGACTTTTCTCCAGAAGTGAGCTCGGTAATTCTTCTGAATGATCAGTAAGCTTGCCAGAACCTTGCGGTAGTGTCTCCTACAGCCCAGACAGGAGAGAGACAAGACACTGACAGGAGACAGTGCAATGAGACACTTGCACATTGATTTACACCTTTTCACAGCACGTGGGTGGTAGCTCCCTGGGCCAACATTTGTTGCCCATCCCTAATTGCCCCGAGGGTAGTTCAGAATCACTCACATTATTGTGGGGCTGGAGTCACATGTAGGCCAGATCGGTTACGGATATCGGTGAACCGGACAGGTTTATAGACGTCAGTGGAAGTTTTATCGTCACTATCACAGAGATGACTTTCACAGGCATTTCCTAAACAACCTGTTCACAGATGCTATGACACACTTCTGCGGCAGGTAAAACTAAACCATAGGGCACTGGGCCAAAGAGAGGGACACTATCAGTACAGCAAACGTGAGCTCTGTGATGACCATTTCATTCCACATTTATTAGTTCAAATAGCAGCCACAGTCAGATTTGATTTAATTTCACAAAAGTAGGAGCCTGGCCCTCTGGATATTGCTCTAACAACAGACCAGTGAGAGTCAGTGTGTGTGGGAGTGTACCCCAGTGAGGGTCAGTGTGTGTGGGAGTGTACCCCAGTGAGGGTCAGTGTGTGTGGGAGTGTACCCCAGTGAGGGTCAGTGCGTGCGGGACTGTATCCCAGTGAGGGTCAGTCTGTGTGGGAGTATACCCCAGTGAGGGTCAGTTTGTGTGGGAGTGTACCCCAGTGAGAGTCAGTGTGTGTGGGAGTGTACCCCAGTGAGGGTCAGTGTGTGTGGGAGTGTACCCCAGTGAGGGTCAGTGTGTGTGGGACTGTACCCCAGTGAGGGTCAGTGTGTGTGGGACTGTACCCCAGTGAGGGTCAGTGTGTGTGGAAGTGTACCCCAGTGAGGGTCAGTGTGTGTGTGACTGTATCCCAGTGAGAGTCAGTGTGTGTGGGAGTGTACCCCAGTGAGAGTCAATGTGTGTGTGGGAGTGTACCCCAGTGAGAGTCAGTGTGTGTGTGGGAGTGTACCCCAGTGAGAGTCAGTGTGTGTGTGGGACTGTACCCCAGTGAGAGTCAGTGTGTGTGTGGGACTGTACCCCAAGGAGAGTCAGTGTGTGTGGGACTGTACCCCAAGGAGAGTCAGTGTGTGTGGGACTGTACCCCAGTGAGAGTCAGTGTGTGTGGGACTGTACCCCAGTGAGAGACTATGCGGTCCCACACAAACTGAATCACACTGGGGTACACTCCCACACACACTGACCCTCACTGGGGTAGAAAGTGAGGACTGCAGATGCTGGAGATCAGAGCTAAAAATGTGTTGCTGGGAAAGTGCAGCAGGTCAGGCAGCATCCAGGGAACAGGAGAATGGATGTTTCGGCATGAGCCTGAAATATTCCCCAATTCCCACACACACATTGACTCTCATTGGGGTACAGTCCCACACACACTGACTCTCACTGGGGTACACTCCCACACACACACTGACTCTCACTGGGGTACACTCCCACACACACACTGACTCTCACTGGGGTACACTCCCACACACACACTGACACTCACTGGGGTACATTCCCACACACACACTGACACTCACTGGGGTACAGTCCCACACACACTGACCCTCACTGGGGTACACTCCCACACACACTGACTCATACTGGGGTATGGGACCCACACAAAAACTGACTCACACTGGGATACAGTCGCACTCACAGACCCCAGTGAGAATCAGTATGTGTTGGTCTGTACCTCCAGAGTGAGTCAGCGTATATGGGACTGTACCTCAGTGAGAATCGCTGTGTGTCGGACTGTATGCCAGCGCGGGTCAGTGTGTGTGGGAGTGTACCCCAATGAGGGTCAGTGTGTGTAGGACTGTATCCAGTGAGGGTCAGTGTGTGTAGGACTGTATCCCAGTGAGAGACAGTGTGTGTGGGACTGTATCCCAGTGAGAGTCAGTGTGTGTGGGACTGTACCCCAGTGAGGGTCAGTGTGTGTGGGACTGTACCCCAGTGAGGGTCAGTGTGTGTGGGACTGTACCCCAGTGAGGGTCAGTGTGTGTGGGACTGTACCCCAGTGAGGGTCAGTGTGTGTGGGACTGGACCCCAGTGAGAGTCAGTGTGTGTGGGACTGTATCCCAGTGAGAGTCAGTGTGTGTGGGACTGTACCACAATGAGAGTCAGTGTGTGTGGGTCTGTACCCCAATGAGAGTCAGTGTGTGTGGGAGAGTACCCCAGTGAGGGTCAGTGTGTGTGGGACTGTACCCCAATGAGAGTCAGTGTGTGTGGGTCTGTACCCCAATGAGAGTCAGTGTGTGTGGGAGAGTACCCCAGTGAGAGTCAGTGTGTGTGGGAGTGTACCCCAGTGAGAGTCAGTGTGTGTGGGACTGTACCCCAGTGAGGGTCAGTGTGTGTGGGACTGTACCCCAATGAGAGTCAGTGTGTGAGGGAGCTGTACCCCAGTGAGAGTCAGTGTGTGTGGGACTGTACCCCAATGAGAGTCAGTGTGTGTGGGACTGTACCCCAGTGAGAGTCAGTGTGTGTGGGAGTGTCTGTGTGAGTAAATGTGTGTGGACTGTGCTGATTGCTGTGCCACCGATAGTGAACACTAACCTTGCCTGATAGCCCATGATATGAGCCCGTACGACCATGGCTGCTCTCCGCAACTCCTCTGCTCGAACTTTCTCCAGTTTCTGTTCCAAAGCTTCCTTCAAAAAAACCTGCAAAAAAGTCAGTCAACAGTTGAGTGAATTGGGAATGGTTAAACAGCATCATTTCAAAGACTTTGGGTAAGGGAGAGCAATAGGCAGAAAAGAGAGAGAGAGAGAGAGAGAGAGAGCGATGTTCCACTGTGAACAGGCTCCTGACTTGCCTGCAGTCTGTCTGCTTGGTTTACCACAAGGGTTTTTTTTAAAAAGTGGTTTACTTTAATTAAATCTCCCTGGTCCCTAGCACAGTCCCGTAATCTCTTCAAAGATGTGATTTAAATATAGTCCCTGCAGAGAATGCAGGCTGTGTCTCTGTCTGCCAACGGCTGGCTCATTACAGACTAGAACTTGCTAACTCTCCTAATTACTCATTCACTCACGTTTCTCGCTCTCTCCCTCACTCACACACACTCCCTCTGAACAAGTGGATAAAGAACTTTACTTTTCCATTGTTACTGGACGTCTATTCGCTCAGATACAGACAGTGTAACCAATCACAGCTAATTCATCTCTGCTACAGATTGTTTAACCCCTTCAGTACCAAATCTCGTGAAAATGAAGTTTAATGTGTACAGGTGAGTGAAGACAAAGCCGAGTCAAGTGTGACTTTTGAATCAAAGCAAAAACACAGCAAGAACACCCCAAACTTTAACCCACTTCAAACCCCAATCCCACCCCAAACCCCAATCCCACCCCAAACCCCTTAACCCAGCCCAAACCCCAATCCCACCCCAAACCCCAATCCCACCCCAAACCCCAATCCCACCCCAAACCCCTTAACCCAGCCCAAACCCCAATCCCACCCCAAACCCCAATCCCACCCCAAACCCCAATCCCACCCCAAACCCCTTAACCCAGCCCAAACCCCAAACCCACCCCAAACCCCAATCCCACCCCAAACCCCAATCCCACCCCAAACCCCTTAACCCAGCCCAAAACCTCTAATCCCACCCTGAACCAGTCAATCCACCACAAATCTATGAACCCACACAAAGCATCCTAACCCCCTCCCGGGGACCCTGAACCCACATCAAAAACAGACACCTTTGTCCCAAACCTCTCATCCAAGCCCATTAAACTGATCCCAAACCATTAAACCCACCCCTAAACTGAAACCCTTCAGACAGTCCCCTGCTTCAGCACATTCTCTATCAAGCCCCTCATTCAAACCAATGAAAACCCCCATCCCTATGTGTCACTATCACCGCTCCCTCCTCCAGATGTTACTAACACAGCTGTGCTCATTTCCTTCCTGGAACTGCAAATCCTTGCAATTCACTCGAATTTCAGAACAATTAACAGCAGTAAAATTAGAAGCACATTCATCTTTCACAGGAAGTCAGTCCCATGACCAATAATAGCACCAGATGAATTTAACACATAGAAGAAATGAAATACTCAGAACAGAAGTGGGCTACTCAGCTCCTCAAGCCTGTTACAGCATTCTGCTAGGTCATGGTAGAATGTTATTTCAAATACATTTATTATTTGGTTACCTAGATTTAATCACCACACCCAAAAATGAGTCGAGAGTGCAGTGCTGGAAAAGGAGAATCAGAGAAGAAAAATCAACGTTTCAGGCAAAAGCCTTTCAATACATTCCCAATGAAGGACTTTTGCCCGAAACGTCGCGTCTCCTGCCCCTCGGATGCTACCTGACCTGCTGTGCTTTTCCAGCACCACACTCTCGACTCTGATCTCCAGCATCTGCAGACCTCACTTACAACCAAAAATAATCCATTCATAATGTCAGTCCACAAAGCTACAATCGTATTATGGGTCCCACACACACTGACTCTCACTGGGGTATGGGTCCCACACACACTGACTCTCACTGGGGTACACTCCCACACACACTGACTCTCACTGGGGGACACTCCCACACACACTGACTCTCACTGGGGGACACTCCCACACACACTGACCCTCACTGGGGTACACTCCCACACACACTGACTCTCACTGGGGTACACTCCCCCACACACTGACTCTCACTGGGGTACAGTCCCACACACACTGACTCTCACTGGGGTACACTCCCACACACACTGACCCTCACTGGGGTACACTCCCACACACACTGACTCTCACTGGGGTACACTCCCCCACACACTGACTCTCACTGGGGTACAGTCCCACACACACTGACCCTCACTGGAGTACAGTCCCACGCACACTGACTCTCACTGGGGTACACTCCCACACACACTGACTCTCACTGGGGTACAGTCCTACACACACTGACTCTCACTGGGGTACAGTCCCACACACACTGACCCTTACTGGGGTACAGTCCCACACACACTGACTCTCAATGGGGTACAGTCCTACACACACTGACTCTCACTGGGGTACAGTCCCATATACACTGACCCTCACTGGGGTACAGTCCCACACATACTGACTCTCACTGGGGTACACTCCCACACACACACTGACCCTCACTGGGGTACAGTCCTACACACACTGACTCCCACTAGGGTACACTCCCACACACACTGACCTTCACTGGTGTACACTCCCACACACACTGACCCTCACTGGGGTATACTCCCACACACACTGACTCTCACTGGGGTACACTCCCACACATTACTGACGTGAATCACGTGGTGAGGGAAGTTAAGGGTTAATAAGTTCCAGTGGCTGCTGTCGTAACAATCAAATGAAGTGGTTTAGCAACTCTGACCACTGACCCTGGAATGACAATAAGCCTCTTTCAGTGAGCAGCCACCCGCTCCCTGGCTCCCTGTCTCCGTTCATGATGAATATAAATCTTCCAAACTGAATGGTGGCCTTTCACTGGTTTAATCTTCTCTGCTCTTGCTTGGATCACTTTGTTCCAACTGGCATTGTAATTGTTCCTGTGCCCAGTCAACTCCATTAAAAGCAAGACTGAAAACTAAATATTCAAGAATATTATATGGGATCTGTTTGGGTAGAGCAATGAAACAGCAAGGGACAGCAGTGGCAAGGGAATGGAGAGAAGTGAGAATGACCGGTCCTTAACATCGACACTGCATTTAACTGAGAGGAGCACAAAGGAGCCCCAGCAAACTGGAGTCAAAGGGAATTAGGGAAAACTCTCTCCCAGTTGCAATCATACTTGACATAAAAGAAGATTGTTTTGGTTGCTGGATGTTCGTCATCTCAACTCCAAGAACTCTGCAGGATTCCTCAGGACAGGGTCCTAGGCCCAACCATCTTCAGTTGCTTCAACTCAGACCTTCACTCCATCATAACGTCAGAATGAGCATGTTCACTGATGACCGCACAATATTCAACACCATTCACCACTCCCCCAGATACTGAAGCAGACCATGTACAAATGGAACAGGATCTGGACAATATCCAGGCTTGGGCTGACAAGTGACAAGTAATAATTGCACTACACAAATACCAAAAAAGATCATCTCCAATAAGAAACAATTGAACCAGCCCCTTGACATCCATTAGCATTGCCATCACTGAGTTCCTCATGATCAACATCCTGGAGATTACCGTTGACCACATATTAAACAAGACATGCACATAATTACAGTGGATACTAGGAGCAAGTTAGAAGCTAGGAATACTCATAGAATCCCTATAGTATGGAAGCAGGCCATTCAGCCCATCAAGTCCACACCATCCCTCCAAAGAGCATCCCAACCTGTACCCTATCCCTGAACCCTGCATTTCCCACAGCTAATTCACATATGTTTGGACACGGTGGGCAATTTAGCACGGCCATTCCACCTAACTTACACATCTTTGGATTGTGGGTGGAAACGGGAGCACCCAGAGGAAACCCATGCAGACATAGGGAGAATGTGCAAACCCCACACAAACAGTTGTCCAGGGGTGGAATCAAACCCAGGTCTCTGGCGCTGTGAGGCAAAAGTGAGGACTGCAGATGTTGGAGATCAGAGTCTAGATTAGATTGGTGCTGGAAAAGTACAGCAGGTCAGGCAGCATCCGAGGAGCAAGAAAATTGATGTTTGGGGAAAAGCCCTTCATCAGGAATGAAAGGCGCTGTGAGGCAGCAGTGCTAACCGCTGAGCCACTGTGCCACCCCATGGAATACTGTGGCGAGTAACTCCCCTCCTGACTCCCCAAATCCTGTCGCAAGTCAGGAGTGTGATGGAGTACTCCCCATTTGCCCTGGATGGGGGCAGCTCCAACAACACTCAAGGAGCTCGACACCATCCAGGACAAAGCAGCCACTTGATTGGCACCACATCCACAAACATCCACTCCCTCCACCACTGACAGCAGCAGTGTGTACCCATCTACAAGATGCACTGCAGAAATTCACAAAGGCTTTTCTGACAGCATTTTTCAAGCTGACAACCACTTCCATCTAGAACGGCAGTAGGTTCATGGGAATCCCACTCCCTTCATGTTTCCCTCCAAGCCACTCACCATCCTGACTTGAAAATGTATCGCCGTTCCTTCAGTGTCACTGGGTCTGAATCCTGGAATTGCCTCCCTAAGGGGCATTGTGGGTCAACCTAAACACAGACTGCAGCGGTTCAAGAAGGCAGCTCACCCCCATCTACTCAAAGGCAAGAAGAATGGGCAATAAATGCTGGTGCAGCCAGCGATGCCCAGGTCATACAGTCCTACATCACGGAGTCAGGCCAAAATGTCCATCCACACTAACCCCATTTCCCTGCACTTGGCCCATATCCTTCTAATCCTTTCCTATCCATGTATTTATCCAGTGCCTCTTAAATGTTGTTAATGTACCCGCCTCAACCACTTCCATTGGCAGCTCATTCCATATGTGCACCACCCTCTGTGTAAAAGCATTGCCCCTCAAGTTCCTTTTTATTCTTTCCCGTCTAACCTTAACCTGATGCCCTCTTGTCCTCGATTCCCCAACCTTGGGAAAAAGACTGAGTGCATTCACCCTTTCCATGCCTCTCATGATCTTATACATCTCTACAAGGTACCCCCTCAGTCTTCTACGTTCTAAAGAAAAAGTCCTCGCTTGTCCAACCTCTTCCTAAAACTTAGACCATCGAGTTCTGGCAACATCCTTGTAAATTTGCTCTGCACTCTTTCCAGTTTAATAATATCCTTCCCCTAGCAAGGTGACCAAAACTGAACACAATACACCAAATGCAGCCTCACCAATGTCCTGTACAACTGCAACATAACTTCCCAACTTCTATACTCAATGCCCTGACTGATGAAGGCCAGTGTGCCAAAAGCTTTCTTCACTGCCCTGTCCACCTGGGACTCCACTTTCAGAGAACTGTGCACCTGAACTCCAAAGTCCCTCTATTCCACTGCACTCCTTAAGGCCCTACCATTCACCATGAAACCCCTGCCTTGATTTGACTTTCCAAAATGCAAGACCTCACACTTAATGATATTAAACTCCATTTGGGTGAAAGTGAGGACTGCAGATGCTAAAACCAGAGTCTAGATCAGAGTGGAGAAAGTGAGGTCTGCAGATGCTGGAGATCAGAGCTGGAAATGTGTTGCTGGAAAAGCGCAGCAGGTCAGGCAGCATCCAGGGAACAGGAGAATCGACGTTTCGGGCATAAGCCCTTCTTCTTCCTGAAGAAGGGCTTATGCCCGAAACGTCGATTCTCCTGTTCCCTGGATGCTGCCTGACCTGCTGCGCTTTTCCAGCAACACATTTCCAGCTCTAGATCAGAGTGGTGCTGGAAAAGCACAGCAGGTCAGGAAGCATCCGGAGAGCCGAAAAATTGACGTTTCAGGCAAAAGCTTTTGGGCTTTTGCTCGAAACATTAAACTCTATTTGCCATTTCTCGGCCCACTTCCCCAACTGATAATGGTCCTGCTGCAATTTCTGAGAACCTTCCTCACTGTACACAATATCGCCTATTTTAGTGTCATCTGCAAACTTACTAACCATGCCTTGTACATTCTCATCCAAATCATTGATATAGATAACAAACAGTAATGGCCCAGCACCGACCCCTGAGGCACTCCACTGGTCACAGGCCTCCAGTCCAATAACTATCCCTCCTCTATTACCCTCTGCTTCCTGCCATCGAGCCAATTGTGTATCCAATTTGCCAGCTCCCCTTGGATTCCATGCACCCTAAGAAAAAAGTTTTTAAGTAAAAAGATTAGTTACTTGCAGGCCACTAAATAGTATAGTAGTGTGGGCCATGGTATTAATCAGGAGATTATTGAAGTGTGTAGCATGGGTAATACAGTAATGGATGAGTTCAATCTTCGAATAGACCAGTTAACCCGAGTAAGCACCAATTCAGTGCATATACAAATTGAGGTGACCATGATAATCATGTTAGCCTGGCTCCAATCTTCCCTTC
Organism: Chiloscyllium plagiosum; assembly: GCF_037043375.1. Lineage (NCBI taxonomy): Eukaryota > Metazoa > Chordata > Chondrichthyes > Orectolobiformes > Hemiscylliidae > Chiloscyllium > Chiloscyllium plagiosum. The sequence goes on from NW_028270145.1 coordinate 121,135,612, forward strand.
GCTCCTGATTAATAGCAGACTTGGTAGCCTAGAAATTAATCAGCTACTCTTCGCTACGCCCAAACATTTCATACATTTTTCAATATGGTAACGGCCAGGGTAGGCAATGGCCTAGTGGTAATACATGAGACAATTAACCCAGGGACGCAGGTAATGTTCTGAGGATCCAGGTTCAAATGCCACAGTGACAGGATTAAGAGTCTAATGATGACTCTGAAACCATTGTTGAGGGAAAAACCCATCTGGTTCACTAATGTCCTTTAGGGAAGGAAACTGCCATCCTTACCTGGTCTGCAACATGGTTGGTGAGTGGGTAAAAACAATGACTGCAGATGCTGGAAACCAGATTCTGAAGTAGAGTGGTGTTGGAAAAGCACAGCAGTTCAGGCAGCATCTGAGAAGCAGGGAAATCGACGTTTCAGGCAAAAGCCCTTCATCAGGAATACTGTATTCCTGATGAGGGGCTTTTGCCCGAAACGTCGATTTTCCTGCTCCTCGAATGCTGCCTGAACTGCTGTGCTTTTCCAACACCACTCTACTTCAGAATCCTTTGGTGAGTGGGCAATTAGTTCTGGCTAAGCCAATGATAACCACATCCTGTGAATGAAGTTTTTAGAAACTGCCTGATGTATCTAAACCTTACTAATATGCTGATCATATTATCAGTGCAGTAGGAAATAGAGACATGGCAAAAGGAGCCAAATTATTACTTTGTGTCTGTTTTCACTGAGAAAGATGCAAGCAATCTGCTGAAGTTCTTAAGAAGTCAGACCTGATCTGAAACATTAACTGTTTCTCTCTCCACAGATGTTGTCCAACTGTTTGTCTTCACTTTCTTTGGGCTCGCTCCCACTTGTTGTTTGCTCCTTATTCCCTCTCCCTCACTTAATCGTCTGTAGCTAAATTGATATCTTCCTAGCTACCATCAGTTCCGAGGAAGGGTCACCAAACCTGAAACATTAACTCTGATTTCCCTTCACAGATGCTGCTAGACCTGCTGAGCTTTTTCAGCAATTTCTGGTTTTGTTTCTGATTTACAGCAATCGCAGTTTTTTCAGTTTTTATTCCCTAACCCGCGGTGACATTTTCTAACTGAGTTTATTATCTTTAAGCTGGGTTACATATACTAACTAGGTTAACATAGAGCATAGAAAAGTCCAGCACAGAACAAGCCCTTAGGCTCACGATGTTGTGCCGAGACCCAATCTTAATGTAAAATATAGTAATTTAACCTACGCACCCCTCAACTCACTGCTATCCATGTGCATGTCCAGCAGTCGCTTAAATGTCCCCAATGACTCTGCTTCCAGCACCACCGCTGGCAACGCATTCCATGCATTCACATCTCTCTGCGTAAAAAACCTACCTCTGATGTCTCCTTTATACCTTCCTCCTAATATCTTCAAACTATGACTCCTCGTACCAGTCAATCCTGCCCTGGGGAAAAGTCTGTGGCTATTGGATTTTGCCTGTCCTCGGATGCTGCCTGAATTGCTGTGCTCTTCCAGCACCACTAATCCAGAATCTGGTTTCCAGCATCTGCAGTCATTGTTTTTACCCCGCTATTGACACTATCTATTCCTCTCATTATTTTGTACACCTCAATCAGGTCTCCTCTCTTCCTCCTTCTCTCCAGAGAGAAATGTCTGAGCTTATTCAATCTTTCTTCATAAGGCAAGCCCTCCAGTACAGGCAGTGTCCTGGTAAACCTTCTTTGCACCCTCTCCAAAGCTCTGTTTCTTTCCTATAGTAGGGCAACCAGAACTGGACACAATATTCCAAGTGTGGGACTTGTAGAGCTGCAGCAAAACCTCATGGCTCTTAAACTCGATCCCCCTGTTAATAAAAGCCAAAACACCATATGCTTTCTTAACAACCCTATCCACTTGGGTGCCAACTTTGAGGGATTTATGTACTTGCACACCCAGATCCCTCTGTTCCTCCACACTGCCAAGAATCCTGTCTTTAATCCTATATTCAGCATTCGAGTTCAACCTTCTAAAATGCATCACTTCGCATTTATTCAGGTTGAACTCCATCTGCCATTTGTCAGCCCAGCTCTGCATCCTGTCTATGTCGCGCTGCAGCCTGCAGTAGCCCTCTATACTATCGACAACAACTCCAACCTCTGTGTCATCTGCAAATTTACTAACCCACCCCTCAACCTCCCCATCCAAGTCATTTATAAAAACTCCAAAGAGCAGAGGCCCAAGAACAGAGCCCTGCGGGACCCCACTCAAAACTGTCTTCCAGGCAGAATACTTTCCATCTACAACCACTCTCTGCCTTCTGTCAGCCAGCCAGTTCTGAATCCAGATAGCCAAATCTCCCTGTATTCCATACTTCCTGACTTTATGAATGAGCCTACCATGGGGAACCCTATCAAATGCTTTGCTGAAATCCATATACACCACATCCACTGCTCGACCGTCGTCGACCTGGCTTGACACCTCCTCAAAGAACTCAATAAGATTTGTGAGGCATGACCTGCCCCTCACAAAGCCATGCTGACTGCCTTTAATCACACTATGCTTTGCCAAATAGTCATAAATCCTATCCCTCAGAATTCTTTCCACAACTTTGCTGACCACAGACGTAAGACTGACTGGTCTGTAATTGCCAGGGATTTCCCTATTACCCTTCTTGAAAAGTGGAACAACATTTTCCTCCTTCCAATCCTCCAGTATGACTCCTGTGGAGAGTGAGGAGGCAAAGATCCTTGCCAGCGGCTTAGCAACCTCCTTTCTCACTTCCTGGAGCAGTCTAGGATAAATCTGGTCTGGTCCTGGGGACTTATCAATCTTAATGTTTTCCAAAATTTGCAGCACATCATCTTCATCAATCTTGATCTGGTCAGGACTGTATCCCAGCTCCTCTAAGTTTTCATTTACAACAAGGTCACTTTCCTTGTGAAAACCGAAGCAAAAAACTCATTTAGGCTTCCCCTATCTGCTCAGTCTCCACGCACATGTTCCCTCCGCTATCCCTGATCGGCCCTACCTTCTCCCTGATCATTCTCTTATTCCTCACATATGAGTAAAAGCCTTTGGGTTCTCCCTAATTCTTCCTGCCAACCCTTTTTAGTGCACCCTCCTGGCTCTCCTCAGTCCATGCTGATAATGTGTTGCTGGAAAAGCGCAGCAGGTCAGGCAGCATCCAAGGAGCAGGAGAATCGACGTTTTGGGCATGAGCCCTTCTTCAGGATTCCTGAAGAAGGGCTCATGCCCGAAACGTCGATTCTCCTGCTCCTTGGATGCTGCCTGACCTGCTGCGCTTTTCCAGCAACACATTTTTAAGCTCTGATCTCCAGCATCTGCAGTCCTCACTTTCTCCCTTCTCCTCAGTCCATTTCTGAGTTCCTTTCTAGCAAGCCTTTGCTACCTCCACCTTACGTAAACTGCCTTCCTCCTTTTGACAAGAAGCTCCTCTGTTCTCATCATCCAAGGTTCCTTAATCTGACCCCCTCTTACCTGTCTCAGAGGAAAGAATTTGTACATCACTCGCAACAACTGTTCCTTAAATAATCTCCACATGTCTGTTGTGCCCTTTCTATGGAACAATTGCTCCCAGTTTGTACTTCCCAATTCCTGTCTGATAGCGTCATAGTTTCCTTTTCCCCAATTAAATATCTTCCCTCAGTAACTGCACCTTTCACTCTCCAAGGCTCTGCTAAATGTGAGGCAGTTGTGATCACTTTCACCAAAGTGCTCTCCCACCGCGAGATCTGAAACCTGTTCTGGCTCGTTGCCGAGCACCAAATCCAAAATGGCCTCTCCCCTCGTCGGTCTGTCTACATGCACTAACAGGACTAATACACACTAACTGTGTTAACTAACCTTGGACTTTCCCATACGCCAGTGAGAATTGGTCCCGTCATAGAGTTTTAGCAGCATTGTGCAGCGCTCCTTCCCATCCTCCGGGATCTTATGATTTTTCAGGAGCATCTTGTACCTAAGGAGGAATAAAAAGCAAGGTGGAAATAGTTCACTTTGCATTTGGTGGTGATGTGCATCCAGACAAGAATGTGGTGGGAGTGCACAGACAGCTGTCCATCAACATCACCCTTCCAAGGCTGCACTGCCCTGATTACCTGGGCACAGCAATACCTTACAGACCAAATACAACAACACCTGCATGATATAGTCTATTTAACGTAATAACATTCTCCAAAGTGCTTTACAAGAGCATTATCAAAGAAAACGTTTCACTGTGACACATAAGATCAGATGATCAACAGGTTCAGGGAGGCAATTCCAGAATTTAGACCCAGTAGCTAGGGAACAGTTGCCAATGATGATGATTAAAATTGGGAATGCGTAATAGTCCAGAACCAAAGGAGCACAGAGATCTCAGAGATTAGAGAAATAGGAAGGAGGGATTTGAACACAAGGAGAATTTTAAAATCAATGTAGGAAATAAGACCTGTGTGTTGTTGAAATTAGGACATGAGATTTGAATCAACCAAGTTTATGGAGGGCAGATGCTGGGAGTATACGGAATTGTTTAGTTCAGTTGGCCAGTCAATCAGCGTATAGCTTAGAATAATACCTACAGCACAGGCTTGATTCCTCACTCACCACCTTACTCTGAGATTGGTCAGCAATGCTATACCACCACTGACAAACCTGCCAGGATCAGCTCAGGATGGAGATTGGTACTCAGTAAGGATTTGTCTTTGGGCAAAGTATATGGTGAATGGAAAGATACAAAGAACAGTACAGCACAGGAACAGGTCCCTCTGCTCACCAAAACTGTGCCGACATATTGTGCCTTTCTAAACTAAAAGCCATTTCCCTCTCCATGATCTGAATCCCTCTATTCCCCATTTATTCATGTATCTACCTCTACAACATCCTCTGGCAACACATTCCAGGCACCTCCCACTGTCTGTGTGAAAAACCTGCCTCTCACATCTCCTTTAAACTTACCCCCTTTTACCTTCAACCTATGTCCCTGAGTAATTGACATTTCTCCCCTGGGAAAAAGACTCAGACTATCCATTCTATCCAAGCATCTCATAATTTTGTAAACTTCTATCAGTCGCCCCTCATCCTTTGATGTTCAAATAAAAACAATCCAAGCTTGTCCAATCTCTCCTCAAGGCTAATACCCTCCAAACCAGGACACATCCTGGTAAACTGTTCCTGTATCTTCTCCAAAGCCTCCACATCCTTCCGGTAGTGTGGCAACTGGAACTGCACACAATATTCCAAATGTGGCCTGACTATAATTCTATACAACTCCAACTCAACTTGCCAATTTTTATACTCTGTTCCCTAACCGATGAAGGCAAGCATGTCATATGCCACCTTGACCACCTTATCCAGTTGTGTTGCCACTTTCAGGAAACTATGGACCTGTTCCCCGAGATCCCTCGGTATGTTGATGGTACTAAGGGTCCTGCCATTAACTGTTGACTTCACCCCTGCATTAGACCTTCCAAGGGCAACTAGGGATTAGCAATAAATACTGACCAGCCAGAGACACACACGTTCCACACGAGAATTAAAATACTAGAGAGAGAGGCACAGAACTACAAAGAGAGACAGAAATATAGGGTGACACAGACACAGAGACACACGAAGATACAGTCAATGAGACAGAAACACAGAGACTTTTGTTGGTACCGACCCAATGAGTCAAAGGTCCTTTTCTGTACTGTGTGCTTCTATGATTCTATTTGTATACAAACAGTCAGGGATAGTGAGAGAAACAGAAACACAGCAGATTATAGAAACACAGAGAGAGACATAGATATAGGGAGACACAGGGGAACTCAGATGGATATCTCCACCAGAGTATTTCCAATCGCTAACTCCTGTGATTTCCCGTCAATTTCCCATGTCATAGAACATAGAACAATACAGCACAGAACAGGCCCTTTGGCCCACGATGTTGTGCCGAACATTTGTCCTAGCTTAAGCACCCATCCATGTACCTATCCAATTGCCACTTAAAGGTCACCAATGATTCTGACTCTGCCACTCCCACAGGCAGCGCATTCCATGCCCCCATCACTCTCTGGGTAAAGAACCTACCCTTGACATCTCCCCTATATCTTCCACCCTTCACCTTAAATTTATGTCCCCTTGTAACACTCTGTTGTACCCAGGGTAAAAGTTTCTGATTGTCTACTCTATCTATTCCCCTGATCATCTTATACACCTCTATCAAGTCACCCCTCATAATTCTCCGTTCCAATGAGAAAAGGCCTAACACTCTCAACCTATCCTCGTACAACCTATTCTCCATTCCAGGCAACATCCTGGTAAATCTTCTCTGCACCCTCTCCAAAGCTTCCACATCTTTCCTAAAGTGAGGCGACCAGAACTGCACATAGTACTCCAAATGTGGCCAAACCAAAGTCCTGTACAGCTGTAACATCACTTCACGACTCTTGAATTCAATCCCTCTGCTAATGAACGCTAATACACCATAGGCCTTCTTACAAGCTCTATCCACCTGAGTGGCAACTTTCAAAGATCTATGAACATAGACCCCAAGATCCCTCTGCTCCTCCACCTTAGTTGGCGGCACGGTGGCACAGTGGTTAGCACTACTGCCTCACAGCGCCGGAGACCCGAGTTCAATTGCCGCCTCAGGCGACTGACTGTGTGGAGTTTGCACATTCTCCCCGTGTCTGCGTGGGTTTCCTCCAGGTGCTCCGGTTTCCTCCCACAGTCCAAAGATGTGCAGGTTAGGTTAATTGGCCATGCTAAATTGCCCGTAGTGTTAGGTGAAGGGGTAAATGTAGGGGTATGGGTGGGTTGCGCTTCGGCGGGTCGGTGTGGACTTGTTGGGCCGAAGGGCCTGTTTCCACACTGTAATGTAATCTAATCTAAAAAAAATCTAATCTTACTAGGAACCCTACCGTTAACCCTGTATTCCTCATTCTTATTTGTCTTTCCAAAATGGACAACCTCACACCTGGCAGGGTTGAACTCCATCTGCCACTCCTCAGCCCAGCTCTGCATCATATCTAAGTGCCTTTGCAGCCGACAACAGCCCTCCTCACTATCCACAACTCCACCAATCTTCGTATCATCTGCAAATTTACTGACCCACCCTTCGACTCCCTCTTCCAAGTCATTAATAAAAATTACAAACAGCAGAGGACCCAGAACTGATCCCTGCGGAACTCCACTTGTAACTGGGCTCCAGGCTGAATATTTACCATCTACCACCACTCTCTGACTTCGAACAGTTAGCCAGTTCTCTATCCAACTGGCCAAACTTCCCACTATCCCATGCCTCCTGACTTTCCGCATAAGCCTACCATGGGGAACCTTATCAAATGCCTTACTAAAATCCATGTACACTACATCCACTGCTCTACCCTCATCCACATGCTTGGTCACCTCCTCAAAGAATTCAATAAAACTTGTAAGGCAAGACCTACCCTTCACAAATCCGTGCTGGCTGTCCCTAATCATGCAGTGTCTTTCCAGATACTCATAAATCCTATCCCTCAGTACCCTTTCCATTACTTTGCCTACCACCGAAGTAAGACTAACTGGCCTGTAATTCCCGGGGTTATCCCTATTGCCTTTTTAGAACAGGGGCACAACATTCGCCACTCTCCAGTCCCCTGGTACCACCCCTGTTGACAGTGAAGACGAAAAGATCATTGCCAACGGTTCTGCAATTTCCTCTCTTGCTTCCCACATAATCCTAGGATATATCCCGTCAGGCCCGGGGGACTTGTCTATCCTCAAGTTATTCAAAATGTCCAAAACATCTTCCTTCCTAACAAGTATCTCCTCTAGCTTACCAGTCCATTTCACATTCTCCTCTTCAACAATACGGTCCCTCTTGTTTGTAAATACTGAAGAAAAGTACTCATTCAAGAACTCACTTATCCCTTCCGACTCAATACACAGTCTCCCACTACTGTCCTTGATCGGACCTACCCTCGTTCTCGTCATTCTCATGTTTCTCACATACGCATAAAATGCCTTGGGGTTATCCTTGATCCTATCCGCCAAAGATTTTTCATGCCCTCTCTTAGCTCTCCTAATCCCTTTCTTCAGCTCCCTCCTGGCTATCCTGTGTCCCTCCAACGCTCTGTCTGAACCTTGTTTCCTCAACCTTATGTAAGCCTCCTTCTTCCTCCTTACAAGACATTCAACCTCCCTCGTCAACCAAGGTTCCCTCACACGACCATCTCTTTCCTGCCTGACAGGTACATACATATCAAGGACACGTCGTATCTGTTCCTTGAAAAAGTTCCACATTTCCACGACATCCTTCCCTGACACCTATGCTCCCAACTTCTGCTCCTCAGATCCTGTCTTACAGCATCGTAATTACCCTTCCCCCAATTGTAAAACCTACCCTGTTGCACGCACCTATCTCTCTCCATAACCAAGGTGAAAGTCACAGAATTGTGGTCACCATCACCAAAATGTTCACCCACTAACAAGCCCATCACTTGTCCCGGTTCGTTACCAAGTACCAAATCCAATATGGCCTCCCCTCTGGTCGGACAATCTACATACTGAGTTAGAAAAGCTTCCTGGACACACTGCACAAACACTGCCCCATCCAATCTACTTGATCTAAAGAGCTTCCAATCAATGTTTGGGAAGTTGAAATCGCCCATGACTACTACCCTGTGGCTTCTGCACCTTTCCAAAATCTGTTTCCCAATCTGTTTCTCCACATCTCTGCTGCTGCTATTGGGGGGCCTATAGTAAACACCCAACAAGGTGACTGCTCCTTTCCTATTTCTGACTTCAGCCCATACTACCTCCAAAGGCAGATCCCCCTCGAACTGCCTTTCTGCAGCCGTTATACCATTTCTAATTAGCAACGTCACACCCCCTCCTTTTTTACTACCCTCCCTAATCTTACTGAAACATCTGTAACCAGGAACCTCCAACAACCATTCCTGTCCCTCTTCTATCCACGTTTCCGTGATGGCCACAACATCGTAGTCCCAGGTACCGATCCACGCCTTAAGGTCACCCACCTTATTTCTGATACTCCTTGCGTTGAAGTATACACACTTGAGCACATCTCTGTGTCCGCAAGTATTCCCTGTCAGTGCTACCTTCTCCACAGCCTCCCTACATTTTTGGACATCCTGACAAACAGCTAGCCTACTTGCTGGACTACAAGTCCGGATCCCATCCCCCTGCCAAATTAGTTTAACCCCCCCCCGAAGAGTGCTAGCAAACCTACCCCCCAGGATATTGGTGCCCTTCTGGTTCAGGTGCAACCCGTCCTGCTTGTACAGGTCCCACCTTCCCCAGAATTCAGTCCAATTGTCCAGATACCTGAAGCCCTCCCTCCTACACCATCCTTGCAGCCACGTGTTCAACTGCACTCTCTCCCTATTCCTTGCCTCACTGTCACGTGGCACCGGCAACAACCCACAGATGGCGACTCTGTCTGTCCTAGCTTTTAGCCTAACTCCCTGAGCTCCTGAATGACCTCCCCACCCCTCTTCCTACCTATGTTGTTGGTGCCAACGTGCACTCTGGCACCCGGGAGGCAACAAACCATCCGAGAGTCTCGCCCATGTCCACAGACCCGCCTGTCCGTCCCTCTAACTATAGAGTCTCCTATAACTAGCGCTCTCCTCCTCTCCCCCTTTCCCTTCTGAGCCTCAGAGCCGGACCTCGTGCCAGAGACACGGTCACTGCAGCTTACCCCTGCTAGGCCGTTGCTCTCAATAACCCAACAAACCAACACTTCATTATCGTCTCTCCTAATGCTTGGTCTCTGACAGAGAACTCTGAAATATGATAGATATTTAAACACTTTTTTTAGAAAGGGTCACAAGATGGTGGGAAATTCTAACTTGCACCTCAGATAAAATTCCTGGAAAGGTCGTCGGACCGGGAATCCTGCACGTCGAATTTTCACCATTTCAAGCATCCCAGAATAACGTAGCTGGTTCCGAACAAATCCCTCATCAAACAGTTGCGGCCTCTGGGAATTACAAAAGAAAATTCTTCATTATCTTTGAAATTTTCTGCACCTCCACTCCCAAATGTACTTATCCAAGCAAGTTGGTCCCTAAGATATCAATTTCCTCGGAGTAATTGTTCTGAATCCCAGAGAACACCAACTTCAAAACACTCAAGAAACAAACTCCCAACTTATTTTCTTTGCCCCACAGGCATATTATCACAGGGGCCGTGTCTCCTCAGGGGCCAGGTCTCCCCAGGGGCCGGGTCTCCCCAGGGGCCGGGTCTCCCTGTGACCGGCTCTCCCCAGGGGCCAGGTCTCCCCAGGGACCATGTCTCCCAGTGACCAGGTCTCCCCAGGGGCTTTGTCTCCTCAGGAGCCGGGTCTCCCCATGACCATGTCTCCCCAGGGGCCGTGTCACCCCATGACCGTGTCTCTCCACTGGCCGTGTCTCCCCAGGGGCTGTATCTCCCCAGGGGCTTTGTCTCCCCGATTGTATAAAAAACAGAAAATGCTGAAAATACTCAGCAGATCTAGAACCAGCTCTGAAGAGAGATTCAGTGAATATTTCTTGCATTTGCAATTGTTATTCCATATTTTAGCACCTGCAGTATTTTGATGTGGCCTTATTTGTTCATGTACATCCCTACAATTGGACCCTAAGACTATAGGAGCAGAAATTAGGCCATTCGGCCTATCAAGTCTGCTCCGCCATTCAATCATGGCTGATAAATTTCTCAACCCCGTTCTCCCTCTTTCTCTCTGTAACCCTTGATCCCCTTGATACTCAAGAATCTAACTATCTCCATCTTAAATATACTCAATGACCTGGTCTCCACAACCTTCTGTGGGAGTGAATTCCATAGATTCACCACTCTCTGGCTGAAGAAATTTCTCCTTACCTCCATTCTAAAAGATCTTTTAGAAGGTCTAAAAACTCCAAGGCTGTGCCCTCGGGTCTTAATCTCTCCTACCAATGGAAACATCTTCCCAGCATCCACTTTGTCCATTCAGTACTCTGTAAGCTTCAATTAGATCCCCCTCTCATCCTTCTAAACTCCATTGAGTATAGACCCAAAGTCCTCAAATGTTCCTCATCTGTTAAGCTTTTCATTCCTGGGATCATTCTTGGGAACCTTCTCTGGACCCATTCCAGGGCCAGTACATCCTTCCAGGGATATAGGGCCCAAAACTGCACACAATATTCCAAATGTGTTCTGACCAGAGCCCTACAGGGCCTCAGAAGTACAATTATAGAGTCATAGAGATGTACAGCACCGAAACAGACTCGTCCATGCCAACCAGATATCACAACCCAATCTAGTTCCATTTGCCAGCATCTGGCCCATATCCCTCCAAATCCTTCCTATTCATATACCCATCCAGAAGTATTTTAAATTTTGTAATTGTACCAGCCTCCACTACTTCCTCTGGCAGCTCAGACCGTACATGCACCACCCTCTGTGTGAAAAAGTTGCCCCTTAGGTCCCTTATATATCTTTCCCCTCTCACCCTAAACCTATGTCCTCTAGTTCTGGACTCCCCCACCCCAGCGAAAAGACTTTGTCTTTTTACCCTACTCATGCCCCTCATGATTTTATAAACCTCTGAAAGGTCACCCCTCAATCTCCAATGCTCCAGGGAAAACAGCCCAGCCTTACTTAGATTAGATTAGATTCCCTACTGTGTGGAAACAGACCATTTGGCCCAACAAGTCCAGACCGAACCTCCGAAGAGTAACCCACCCAGAACCATTTTCCTCTGACCAACACTATGGGCAATTTAGCACGTCCAATTCACTTAAGCTGCACATCTTTGGACTGTGGCAGGAAACCGGAGCACCCGGAGGAATCCCACGCAGACACAGGGAGACTGTGCAAACTCCACACAGACAGCGTATTCAACTTCTCCCTATAGCTCAAATCCTCCAACCCTGGCAATATCCTTGTAAATCTTTTCTGAACCTTTTCAAGTTTCACAACATTTTTCTGATAGGAAGGAGATCAGAATTGCAGGCAATATTCCAAAAATGTCCCAACCAATTGCTATGTGCTGCATATTATTCATGAGATGAAGGGAGCAGATAGACAAACTGGCAGGATCAGACAATTCTAAGATTTTTAGTGTGCCAGCTAATTGAAAACAATGTCTATCACAATCTGCTAATTCAGTTCCCATTCACTACTCGTAAGTCTCAAGCCCTGGCATTACCATACAGTCCTTTGATCACATCCCCAGGATTAATATGCCCCTCAGGATTCTATTAGTTGCTTTTCTCAATCAGCAGAGAATCTCACTCCATTTTCAGAGTAATCCTGAGGTCAACAGGGAAATCTTACTCCAACTGTACAAGGTGCTACTGAGACACGTCAGGGGTACTGTGAGCAGTTTAATTTGTTAGATATTATTCTGCTGGAGGCTGTTCAGAAAAGGATGATTTCCAGTATGGCGGGATTCTCTTATCCACAGAGACTAAACAGGTTCGGACTTTACTCACTGGAATTGAAACATATCAGATTCTTAAGGGGTTTGGCAGGGTCAATGCTGAGAGGTTCTTGCCTCCTATGGGAGAGTCTAGGACCATAGGGCAAAGTCTCAGAATAAAGGGTACCAATTGTAGACCGAGAGGAGGAGGAATTTCTTCTTTCAGAGGATTGGGAGTCTTTGGAACTCCTTGCCACAGAGAGCTGTGGGGGCAGAGTCCGCGTGGATATTTAAGGCTGTCAGAGAGATTCTTGATCAGTTGGGGATTCAAGGGTTAAGGGGAACAGACAGGAAAGGGGATGTGGGAGAGGTCAGATCAGATGTAATCCTACTGATTGGTGGAGCAGGCTCAAGGGGCCAAAGGCATATTCCTGCTCTTATATTATGGTCATAACACAAAGCACAGAGCTGAAACTAGAAGTGACATGTGCCTGGGGAGCTCTCACACTTAAAGAAACCACATCGCATGCCACTGCCCAAACTTTACAATGTGCAATTGATCACTCCCTCAAATTCCCTCTTAACTTCACAGTGTAATACTGAGCTCACCTTTTGATTGTTGGGTTTGATGCAGCGAATGAAAAAGGGATTTGAAGAGCTGAGGGTTGCCATGAGTGAGTGCAGAGAGTCCTAGAGGGAACAAACACAGTGGTGAGGGAAGAATCAGCATAATCTCCATCAGCGCCACCAACGCAGTCAGTCACTCCAACAAATCTTCTCAGCCTCACCCTTATCCACCCTTCCCCTCTATCACACAACCCCACTCCTCCTCCCCACCCCCAGCATAGAAGGGCTGAGTCAGTGTGCTGAGGGTGCATGGAGAGCTCAGAAGTGAAGGATGGAAATACTACTGTCCAAGCAGAAACTATCCAAAATCCCAAGCCCTTTTGAAAATTGTGTTCCCTTTGGCACCAAGTCAAGGGAATTCTCAAATTTTGTTAATTCCACCTGGGGTGAATATCATCAGTCCTGGGGAGAAAGGGATGATGTCAGCAAATAACTTTGTGGGTTGGTCAAGGCACAAGGAATCAGATAGTCAGGGGGTCAAAGCTTCAGAGGTCAGGGATCAGTACTTTGAAGGTAAGGGGGTCAGAGTTTGAGTAGTCTAGTGTTTAGGACTCAACAGGTTAAAAGTCAAAATTTCATGGGTTGAGGGGTCAGGATTTGATTGTCATGGTGTCAGGGTTCAGAGTAGGAGATCAGGGCTTGTGAGGTCATGAGTAAGTGGGGGGTCACGGTTTCAGGGGTCAAGGTGTCTTAGCTGAAAGAGTCAGGGTTCAAGGGTAAGCTGGGCACACGCTTACCCGGAACTGGGAGCTAACAGTTGGTTTGCGCCGCTGTGTTCCCATCTTCATTGTGTCGTCACCATTATTACGACTGTAAACTCGCTCAAACAAATCGTATATAAAATCCAGCCTGAAATACAGGATCCCAGAACATGGGGCATAAACACAGCAAGCAGATATCAATATAACGAGAAAATTGCTTCTCACAGTTTGGAGATGTAATCATTAAAACAGACCCAGAGAGAGAGAGAGAGACTGACAGACAGATATAGAAAGGGAGAAACAGAGAGAGAGTGACAGTGAGAGAAAGAGAGCTTTGGAGACAGACACAGAGAGAGACAGACAGAGACAGTGGGGAGGACAGAGAGGGATATAGAGAAAGAGAGAAAGGAGTGATAGATGAAGAGAGTCAGATAGGCAGACAGAAAGAGAAACAGACAGGAACAGAGAGAAAGAGGGAGCGAGGCAGAGAAAGAGACTGTTAACTGAATTTTGACAATCCTGTGGACAGAGGGGATAGAGCCAAGACCAAACCTGGACATTAATGACTGTCTCTTTTGACAACAGTCAGCCCCTGATCGGTCTGATCTGGGCTGACATGATGGGGACATGAGGATATCATGGGAATGTTCACTGAGTTAGGCATTTGGTAAGAGGACGGAGGCCATCGATGCTTGTTTATCAACCAAATACTGAGAGGCATTGGTCACGACTGCTATGCAGTTAGCTCCTCCCACACTATGGGACCATGACATGCAGGATTTTTACTTTGACCCAGTCCTGGAGAGAGTGCCTCCATCTTGTACCCTGCGGTCTCCTGCCAGTCTCGGCAGTGTTCTCCCTTCCCAGTTAAGCATCAAGCCCTGCCCGTGGACCTTCCTCAGCCGTGCTGCATCCACTCTAATTATCTGCATGGGGCCCTAAGGCAGCTGCTAAATCCGTGAAATATCCAGCCAAGTCCAGCTCCAGGAAGCAAGCAGTCATACCGGCTATCCTTCAGGAGGTTTAGAATGTCATCTCGAAAAGTGTCCCTGTTCTTCTCAAGGAACCCGTGAACATCGTACATGACCTAGGACAGGAAGTAGGCAGTGTCAGAGTGTCAGGGACACGCAAGTATGGAGATAGTGCTGTCCTCAGGAAGAGGTTCCTGCAACTTTCTGCACTATGTGAGATAAAGACAATGATACAGATGATTAAAGCATAAAACAACTTCAACTTTATCAACAGATTAATAATGCCAAGTCCCAGTCTAATGCTCCATTTGAACATGGGTTCAAATCGCACCTTGCAGCTCACAGAATTTAAATTTGGCTAATATGACCGGACCTTAAAACTTGTCTCAGTGTCGGTGACCATGGTACTATCATCAATTGATATAAAATTCCAATTAGTTTGCTAATGTCCTTTAGGGAAGGAAATTTGCCATCACTATTTGGTGTAGACAGGCAGGAGGCTGGGGGAACACAGCAAGGCAGGCAGCATCAGGAGGTGCAGAAGTTGATGTTTCAGGTGTAACCCTTCTTTAGGACCCATCTCCAACTCCTGATGCTGCCTGCCTTGCTGTGTTCCCCCAGCTTCCTGCCTGTCCCTCCTGATGCTGCCTGCCTTGCTGTGTTCCCCCAGCCTCCTGCCTGTCCCTCCTGATGCTGCCCACCTTGCTGTGTTCCCCCAGCCTCCTGCCTGTCCCTCCTGATGCTGCCTGCCTTGCTGTGTTCCCCCAGCCTCCTGCCTGTCCCTCCTGATGCTGCCTGCCTTGCTGTGTTCCCCCAGCCTCCTGCCTGTCCCTCCTGATGCTGCCTGCCTTGCTGTGTTCCCCCAGCCTCTTGCCTGTCCCTCCTGATGCTGCCTGCCTTGCTGTGTTCCCCCAGCCTCCTGCCTGTCTTCCTTGGATTCCAGCATCTACAGTTTTTTTGTCTCTAATCATTATTTGGTGTGGCCTACATGTGATTCTGGATTCTTAGAAATGTTATTAACACTTAGCTGGCCAATAATACGCGATGAGCAACAAATGCTAGCTTTATCAGCAATGCCCACAGCCAATGTAAAATACAGGAAAAAATCTTCATTAGGAGGACAAGAGCAAGGTGGTGAGACTGAACTTGAATAAAACACAAGTTCAGCTTCAACAGGAGTATTACGCACAGTTCTGGGCTACACACTTTTGAAAGGATGTGGATCCATTGGACAGTGTGCAGAAGAGGATTATCAAAGATTGTTTCCAGGAATTCTAGTTATGAAGATGGATTGGAGAAGTTGGGACTGTTTCCATTGAGAAGAGAAGGTTGAGGGGAGATTTGATGATGGCGTTCCAAACCATAAGGGAGAAAGAGCTGGTGGAGACCAACTGGTAGAAAGACCAACAACAAGACAGTACAGATTCAAGGCAATTGGCAAACGCAGCAAATTTGGCACAAGGAGGAATTTTATCACGGGGTGGTTACGATCTGGAATACATTGTCTGACAGTGTGGTGGCAGCTTCAGTCAAGGTATTCAAAAGGGAATTACGACTGCTAACTGAAAAGAATGGAAAGGGTTACAGGAAAAAGTCAAAAGAATACCATTAAGTGAAATGCTCAAAGGACTAGCACAGGCACGATGGGTCAAAAAACCTCCTCCTGGACTGTTAATATTCTAAGATTCTATCGTGGAATCAGAGAATCACACGGTACAGAAGAAGCCATTTGGCTCATTGAGTCTACACCGAAAAAACTACTCCAAATCTACACCAGTCCCACTTTCGAGTATTTAGCCCATAGCCTTGAATGTTATGACACTTAAGAAGCTTATCCAAGTACATTTTGAAGGTTAAGCAGTTTCCTGCATCAGTTATCCTCCCATGCAGTGAATTCCAGACCCCCACCATCCTCTGGGTGAAAAAAGCATTTTCTCAAATCCTTTCTAAACCTTCTGCCTTTGACCTTAAAATTATGGCCCCTCATTACTAATTTTTCAACCAAGGGGAATAGTTACTTTCTATGTCGCTGTCCATGCCTCTGATAATCTTATACACCTCTATCAGATCCCTTCTTTGCTTTTAAGAAAACAGCTGAAATGCCCAGACACCATCCTGGTGAATCTCCCTCTGCACCCCCTCCAGTGCAATCCCATCCTTCCCATTGTGTGGGGACCAGAACTGCACACAATACTCCAGCTGTGGTCTAAGCAAAGTCCTGTACAGCTCCAACATCACCTGCCTGCTGTTTTAATCTATTCCATGATGAATAAAGGCAAGTGTCCTGTGTGCCTTCTTAACCGCCCTATTAACATGTCCTTCAGGGACCTGTGGACAAGCACTCAAGATGCCTCTGTTCCTCTGAGCTTTCTCATGTCCAGCCATCTATAAAGTACTGCCTTGTCGTGTTCCTTTTTCCAAAGTGCTTCACCTCACATTTTTCAGGCTTCAAGTCCATCTGCAACTGATTTGCACACCTGACCAATTTGTCTATATCCTCCTCTAACCTAAGACCTATCTCCTCCCTTCAACCATCATAGAATCACTATGTCATTTGCAAATTTACCAATCATTGCAACCAACTCCCATCTCCCCCCTCCCCAAAACCGCCCATAGATATATATCACAAACATAAGGATACCAGCACTGATGCCTGTCTATACAATATGGACATTACATACTATAGGCACTGTGTGATACAATGGTCGCTGTATGCTATTGTTACAATGAGATATCAACATTGCATGAAACTGTGTGATACAGGCCTGGTATCAGACTACTGTCAGACAGACTCACCTCACCAGCATAATGTCTTATCCCAAACTGGTCATCAGTTACCCGTGGCTTCACATAGAATGAGTTACACTGCAAAAGACAGTAAAACATCCTTCAGTCTTGTGGAACTGGAGTGTAAGAATATAGAGAGTGAGTAAGAAACTGAAAATGAATGAAGAGGTGGAGAAGAAGAGAGTGAGGAAGTAAGAAAGGAGGGAGTGAGGAGATGGAGAGAGAGAAATAATGCAGATAGAGAAAGTGAGACGGTGTTCTGACAGATCCCAGCAAAGACCCCCTCACCTGGTGCTGAGTGTGCAATTTCTCAAGCAGTGTGCAGTCAGTGCCTTTGGGAAACCGACTCTCTTCATTGATCAGAGCAAGGACGCCCAGCTTCTATAAAGAGAAAAACCAAGCATGGCATACCAGTTAGACACAGAGGAAAGCTCTCTCTACACTGTCCCCCATCAAACACTCCCAGGACAGGGACAGCACGGGGTTAGATACCCAGAGTAAAGCTTCTCTACACTGTTCCCCATCAAACACTCCCAGGACAGGGACAGCAATGGGTTAGATACCCAAGGTAAAGTTCCCTCTACACTGTCCCCCATCAAACACTCCCAAGACAGGGGCAGCATGGAGTTAGATACAGAGTAAAGCTCCCTCTACACTGTCCTCCCCTCCCCACCCCACCCCCCACCAAACACTCCCAGGACAGGGGCAATACGGGGTTAGCTACAGAGTAAAGCTCTCTCTACACAGTCCCCATCAAACACTCCCAGGACAATGACAGCACAGGGTTAGATACAGAGTAAAGCTCCTTCTATACTGTCCCCAAAAAACACTCCCAGGTCAGGGACAGTATGGGGTTTTATACAGAGTAAAGCTCACTCTACAATGTCCCCAACAAATACAAACAGCACAGGATTATAAGTTCTGGTCAACTTGCTATAGGAAGGATATAATTAAATTGGAGAGGGTTAAGAAAAGATTTACCAAGTTGTTTCTGGAAATGGAAGTTATGAGTTGTATGGAAATGCTGGGGCTTTTATCGCTGGAGCAGAGGAGGCTGAAGGGTGACCATATACAGGTTTACAACATCATTAGGGGCTTGGATAAAGTGATTAGGAAGGGTCTTTTACCAAGGGTGGGGGAGTTCAAAACAAAGGGGCAAACTTTGTAAGGTGAGAGGAGAACGTTTTAAAAAGAACATGAGGAGCAACTTTTTTACGTGGAGAATGGTTTGTGTGTGGAACCAACTGCCAAAGGAAGTGTTCAAAATAGGTACAGTTATAGCATTTACAGTCAGATAGTCCTCACGAGGTATAGCACAAAAACAGACCCTTTGGTCCAACCCATCTGTACAACCAACATACTAAATTAATCTAGTCCCATTTGCCAGCATTTGGCCCACAACCCTCTAAACCCTTCCTATTCATATACACATCCAGACGCCTTTTAAATGTTGAATATACCAGCCTCCAGAATTCTTTGAGGAAGTGACAAAGTTCATTGATGAGGGAAGGTCTGTAGATGTCATATACATGAACTTCAGTAAGGCGTTTGATAAGGTTCCCCGTGGTAGGCTGATGGAGAAAGTGAAGTTGCATGGGGTCCAGGATGTTCTAACTGGATGGATAGAGAACTAGCTGGGCAACAGGAGACAGAGAGTAGTAGTGGAAAGGAGTTTCTCAAAATGGAGACCTGTGACCAGTGGTGTCCCACAGGGATCCGTGCTGGGACCACTGTTGTTTGTGATATACATAAATGATCTGGAGGAATGTATAGGTGGTCTGATTGGCAAGTTTGTAGATGACACTAAGATTGGTGGAGTAGCAGATAGTGAAGGGGATTGTCAGAGAAGATAGATAGTTTGGAGAGTTGGACAGAGAAATGACAGATGGAGTTCAATCCGGGCAAATGCGAGGTGATGCATTTTGGACGATCCAATTCCAGAGCAAACCTTATAGTAAATGGAAAAGTCCTGGGGAAACGGATGTACAGTGAGATCTGGGTGTTCAGGTCCATTGTTTCCTGAAAGTGGCAATGGAGGTTATTAGAAAGGTGAGGAAGGCATATGGTATGCTTTCCTTCATCGGACAGGGTGTTGACTACAAGAGTTGGCAGGTCACATTACAGTTGTATAGGGCTTTAGTTTGGACACATTTGGAATACTGCGTATAGTTCTGGTCGGCACATTACAAGGATGTGGATGCTTTGGAGAGGGTGCAGAGGAGGTTCACCAGGATGTTGCCTGGTATGGAGGGCACTAGCTATGAAGAGAAGATGAGTAGATTAGGATTATTTTCATTAGAAAGATGGAGGTTGAGGTGGGACCTGATTGAGGTCTACAAAATCATGAGAGGTGCAGACAGGGTGGATAGCAAGAAGCTTTTTCCCAGAGTGGGGGACTCAATTACTAGGGGTCATGAGTTCAAAGTGAGAGGGGAAAGGTTTAAGGGAAAGCTCTTTACACAAATGGTGGTGGGTGCCAGGAACACATTGTCAGCAGGGACGGTAGAGTTGGGCACGATAGCATTATTTAAGATGTATCTAGACAGAAAGTGAGAAGAGGGATACAGATCCTTAGAAAATAGGTGAGATACAGGTTTGTTATTTGGGCATCATACAATCTGGGATTTCTGGAATACTTCCTAGAATTTCTGCTGATTTCCTGGCCTTCATGAACTGCAAAATCTCCTACCTTTTCAATCAGGTCTAAACACTCGGCATTATCCATCCAATCAATTGCTTCCCAACTCATTCCTTCTCTGCAGAAATAAAGAAGTGGATATGAGCTGGTGTGATTTTCCACAGGCGAGAGAATGACATCAGTGGGCTGCACTTCGAAAGGGCAGGGCAGGTTTAAGGTTGGGCTCAGAGGTTTGAGCTTGCTGAGGTCACCTCACCTGTTATACTCCAGCTGCTCCAAGGAGAAGATGTGTTTGTTGAAATATTCCTGCAGTTTCTCATTGGCATAGTTAATATTGAATTGTTCAAACCGATTAATCTGTGTCAAGAGAAGTCAGTGTCAGCTCTGCAATGCTCAATTCTCATCTCTCATACCTCAACCAGAACATCTAGGTCCCTTACCCCTCACTCACATCCTCTGCTCCAACCATAACTTCTCAAACCCTCATTCTACAATCCATCATCCCTCATTTAGGACAACATCTCAACCCCTTACCCCTTAACTCCTCACCCAAACCTGTTAACCGCTCACCCCCCAGCCACACACGCCCAGCCTTTCATCCTTGAATCTCCATCACAACTTCTCAAAGTCTCCTCACAATCTTTCAACCTCTTACCTTCAACCATGATCTCATGGCTCCTCACCCCTTCACCAGAATGTTTTGACTCCCTCACAACACAACAAACTCCTTGATACCTCAGACTTTGTTTGTGGATGGAACTGAGGGTTTGGAGATGGCAGACCTCTCCCCACCCTCTTTCTCCTCAGTTAGAGCCTGAACTATTCACCCACCTCAAAGTTTTCAAAACCAAAGATGTCAAGAATGGCGATGGATTTGAAACTCTCCTTTCCTTTGATCTTTGTGTTAATTTTCCTAATGATCCAGGAAAAGCACTGGGAATAGAGTGCCATGGCCATGGAATCCCGGGAGTCAGCAGCCTGAAATACAGGGAACGGAACATTAGTGTACACTCACAGACAGATTCACAGCACAAGAACAGAATTAAACCCTTCGCACCTTCCTGCTGCTTCAGACATGACATGGACTGAGAGGCACAGGGTACTGTTATAAAGCGGAGGTTGATCTCCCTCTGACAACTAAAACAGAATCACCAAAAGGGGAGCGTCTCACCCTATAATCTGTTAAAAAGCATTTGAAAAAGGATG
This sequence comes from Chiloscyllium plagiosum, assembly GCF_037043375.1. Taxonomy (NCBI): domain Eukaryota; kingdom Metazoa; phylum Chordata; class Chondrichthyes; order Orectolobiformes; family Hemiscylliidae; genus Chiloscyllium; species Chiloscyllium plagiosum. The sequence goes on from NW_028270145.1 coordinate 121,156,881, forward strand.
GGATTCATTTTTCAGCAACTTCTAGTGGTTAAGTAAAAGAAATCTCTGACACTCACTTCACAATCAACAAGTGACATTTTATTTATCTAATTCTAACAGTGAACAACTTAACTAAACTATCAACAAACCAAACAATTCCTAACTACATTCTGGATCAGTGGTGCTGGAAGAGCACAGCAATTCAGGCAGCATCCGAGGACAGGCAAAATCAAAAATATGGATATACTAAAATTGGAACGATACAGAGAAGATTAGCATGGCCCCTGCGCAAGGATGACACGCAAATTCGTGAAGCGTTCCATATTTTTGATTTTGCCTGTCCTCGGATGCTGCCTGAATTGCTGTGCTCTTCCAGCACCACTGATCCAGAATCTGGTTTCCAACATCTGCAGTCATTGTTTTTACCTTTTTAATTCCTAACTACAAACTATTCCTGAATGATGCAAGATTCTCATAGTCATGGTATGCTGTTCCAATAAATACAAGTCCCATTCTATATAACAAAACAATAGAATTTAGTCTCTCGAAATTACAGCCAGATTATACGTCTTCCAGAATATTCTGTGTCTTCTCCGCTAGAATCTTTTGCCAGGACTTTAGATAGTGTTCTGTGGTACCATAGTAAATAGATGGTGCTTTCTCTAAAAGTTGTGAGCTGTTATCTCTTAGCAGACAGTAATTGGCTTTCCCCGATATTCCAAATGCCCTTATCTTTTATACTCTTGATGGCCTACCAATATGTTTACAATCGGATTGGTCCCAGGTTATCAAAATTATTGGATTTAAATTTAGAACATAGAAAAATACAACACAGAACAGGCCCTTCGGCCCATAGTGTTGTGCCGAAGATTATTCCTAAACCAGAATAAATTAACCTAACCCATGCACCCCTCAAATCACTGCTATCCATGTGCATGTCCAGCAGTCACTTAAATGTCCCCAATGACTCTGCTTCCACCACCACAGCTGGCAACGCATTCCATGCATTCACATCTCTTTGCATAAAGAAACTTCCTATGATGTCCCCTCTATACCTTCCTCCTAATGTCTTAAAACTATGACCCCCCATGCCAGTCAATCCTGCCCTGGGGAAAAGTCTCTGGCTATTGACTCTATCCATGTCTCTCATTACTTTGTATACCTCGATCAGGTCTCCTCTCTTCATCCTTCTCTCCAGAGAGAAAAATCCGAGCTTAGTCAACCTCTCTTCATAAGGCAAGCCCTCCAGTCCAGGCAGCATCCTGGTAAACCTTCTTTGCACCCTCTCCAAAGCCTCTGTATCTTTCCTATAGTAGGGCAATCAGAACTGGACACGATATTCCAAGTGTGTTCTCACCAGGGACTTGTAGAGCTGCAGCAAAACCTCATGGCTCTTAAACTCGATCCCCCTGTTAATGAAAGCCAAAACACCATATGCTTTCTTAACAACCCTATCGACTTGGGTGCCAACTTTGAGGGATCTATGTACTTGCACACCCAGATCCCTCTGTCCCTCCACATTGCCAAGAATCCTGTCTTTAATCCTATATTCAGCATTAGAGTTCGACCTTCCAAAATGCAACACTTTGCATTTACCCAGGTTGAACTTCATCTGCCATTTCTCAGCCCAGCTCTGCATCCTGTCTATGTCGCACTGCAGCCTGCAATAGCCCTTGATACTATCAACGGCACCTCCAACCTTTGTGTCATCTGCAAATTTACTAACCCACCCCTCAACCTCCTCATCCAAGTCATTTACAAAACTGCAAAGAGCAGAGGCCCAAAACAGAGCCCTGCGGGACACCATTCAACGCTGACCTCCAGGTACATTACTTTCCATCTACAACCACTCTCTGCCTTCTGTCAGCCAGCCAATTCTGAATCCAGATAGCCAAATCTCCCTGTATTGCATACCTCCTGACCTTCTGAATGAGCCTACCATGGGGAACCTTATCAAATGCCTTGCTGAGGTCCATATGCACCACATCCACTGCTTGACCTTCGTCGACCTGTCACCTCCTCAAAGAACTCAAAATTTGTGAGGCATGACCTGCCCCTCACAAAGCCATGCTGACTGCCTTTAATCACGCTATGATTTTTCAAATAGTCATAAATCCTATCCCTCAGAATTCTTTCCAAAACCTTGCTGACCACAGAGGTAAGACTGACTGGTCTGTAATTGCCAGGGATTTCCCAATTACCCTTGAAAAAAGGAACAACATTCGCCTCCTTCCAATCCTCCGGTACAACTCCCGTGGAGAGTGAGGAGGCAAATATCCTCGCCAGCGGCTTAGCAACCTCCTTTCTCGCTTTCCGAGCAGTCTAGGATACATCTGGTCTGGCCCTGGGGAAGTTCCCTTTCCTTGGTGAAAACCGAAGCAAAAAACTAATTTAGGGGTTCCCCGATCTGCTCAGACTCCATGCACAAGTTCCGCCCGCTATCTATGATCAGCCCTACCTTCTCCCTGATCATTCTCTTATTCCTCAAGTGTGGGTAAAAGGCTTTTGGGTTCTCCCTAATCCTTCTTGCCAAGCCTTTTCGTGCCCCCTTCTGGCTCTCCTCAGTCCATTTCTGAGCTCCTTTCTAGCAAGCCTGTAATCCTCTAAAGCTGATCCTTGCTTCCTCCACCTTACATAATCTGCCTTCTTCCTTTTGATGGGACGTTCCTCTGTTCTCGTCATCCAAGGTTCCTTAATCTTACCCTTTCTTACCTGTCTCAGTGGAACAAATTTGTGCATCACTCGCAACAACTGCTCCTTAAATAGTCTCCACATGTCTGCTGTACCCTTTCTGTGGAACAATTGCTCCCAGTCTGTACTTCCCAACTGCTGTCTGATAGCATCATAATTTCCTTTTCCCCAATTAAATATCTTCCCTCGGTAACTGCTCCTTTCCCTCTTCAAGGCTATAGTAAATGTGAGGCAGTTGTGGTTACTCCACTCTCACCACTCTCACCGCGAATTGAATAGGTTTTTGGTAGCTAAGGGCCTAAAAAAAATTGATTGGCTAAATTTAAAAAGACTGCTGCTTGGCCTTTCGATACAAAATGTTCTCTGTGTACTAGGAAACTCAAGCTGCTGCCAGACATCCATTTTAACTCTAAGACGTTTGCTCCAGTATGAGCTGTGCCCTGGAAAGGCGAATGGTGCAGGAGGGTTTGAACAGAGCAACAGTGAAGTCATGCTTCAATTCTATAGGAGCTTGGTTAGACCACACCTGGAGCGCTGTGTACATTTGGTCTCAAGTTCCAAAGAGGGAGTGCAACAAATGTTCACCAAACCTGTTCCCAGGAAGGCAGTACTAACCTATGACGAGAGACTGGGCAAAATGTGCCTGTATTCTGTAGAATTTCAAAGAATGAGAGATGATCTCATCAAAACCTACAAGACACTTAAAAAAACAGAGTAGATGCAGGTAAAATTATTCCCAGGTTGTGTAGTCTGGGACAATGTTTAACAATGAGGATGATGTGACTTAGGTCCGGGATGAGGAGAATTTTGTTTTAAAACTCAGTGTTGTGAATTTTCAGAATTCCATCCCATAGAGGGCTGTGGAGGATCCAGCTTTAAGTATGTTTAAGGTAAAGAATGAAAGATTTCTGGTCACCAATGGTTATGGGGTTATGTGAATAGAGTGGGTAAAGGCATTGGCCTGCCCAATCAGCCATTATTGTATTGAATGGAAGGCAGCATCAATAGGCAGAATGGCCTACTCCTGTTGCTATGTTATAAGATCCTGCCCAAGCTGTTCCAGTACAGTTACAACACTGGCATCTACCCAACAATATGGAAAATTGCGCAGGTATGCCCTGTACACAAAAAGCAGGACAAATCCAAAACAGCCAGTTATTGTCCCATCCTGTCCCACTGCTACTCTCAATCATCAGTAAAGTGATGGAAGGTGTCATCAACAAAGCTATCAAGCAGCACCTACTCAGCAATAACCTGCTGAGTGATGCCCAGTTTGGGTTCCCAGGGTCACTCAGCTCCTGACCTCATTACAGCCTTGGGTCAAACATGTACAAAAGAGCTGAATTCCAGAGGGGAGGGGAGAGGAACAGCCCTTGACATCAAGGCTGCATTCGACCGAGTGTGGCATCACGGAGCCCTGGCTAAACTGGAATCAATGATAATTGGGGGAACCTCGCCTGTGGCTGGAGTCATACCTGACACATAGGAAGATGGTTGTGGTTGTTGGAGGTCAGTCATCTCAGCTCCAGGACATCTCTGCAGGAGTCCCTCAGGGAAATGTCCTCGGTCCAGCTGTCTCAGCTACTTCATTTATGACTTTCCCTCCATTAGAAGTGGGGATGTTTGCCAGTAACTGCACAATGTTCAGCACCATTCACTATTCCTCAGATACTGAAGTGGTCCATGTCCAAATGCAGCAAGGGCTGGACACTATCCAGGCTGGGACTGAAGAGGCACATTGCACAAGTCCCAGAAGATCTCCAACAAGACAGAATTTAACCATTGTCTCATGGCTTTCAATGGCATTACTATCCCTGAATACCTGTGTCAACATCATGGGGGAGGTATATTTGGCCAGAAACTAAACTGGATTAGCTTTACAAATACAGTAGCTATGAAAGCAGGTCAGAGACTACGAGTTATGTGGCAAGTAACTCACCTCCTGATTCACCAAATCTAGTCAATCATCTACAAGGCACAAGTCAGGAGTGTGATGGAATACTCCCCACTTGCCCCTGGATGGGTGCAGCCCAGTGACACTCAAGAAGCTTGACACCATCCAGGACAAAGCAGCCGCTTGATTGGCACCACACCCACAAACACCCACTCCCTCCACCACCAACGCTCAGAAGCAGCAGTGTGTACTATCCATAAGATGCACTGCAGAAATTCACCAAAGACCCTCAGACAGCACCTTCCAAACCCACAATCGCTTCCATCTAGAAGGACATGGGCAGCAGATACATGGGAACACCACCCCCTGCAAGCTCCTCTCTAAGCCACAGGACTGATTTGGAAATATATAGCTGAAAATGTGCTGTTGGAAAAGTGCAGCAGGTCAGGCAGCATCCAAGGAGCAGGAGAATCAACGTTTCGGGCATGAGCCCTTCTTCAGGAATGAGGAAAGTGTGTCCAGCAGGCTAAGATAAAAGGTAGGGAGGAGGGACTTGGGGGAGGGGCGTTGGAAATGCGATAGGTGGAAGGAGGTTAAGGTGAAGGTGATAAGGTGAGGGTGATAGGCCGGAGAGGGGTGGGGGTGGAGAGGTCAGGAAGAAGATTGCAGGTTAGGAAGGTGGTGCTGAGTTTGAGGGTTGGGACTGAGACAGGGTGGGGGGAGGGGAAGTGAGGAAACTGGAGAAATCTGAGTTCATCCCTTGTGGTTGAAGGGTTCCTAGGCGGAAGATGAGGCCCTCTTCCTCCAGCCGACGTGTTGCTATGATCTGGCGATGGAGGAGTCCAAGAACCTGCATGTCCTTGGTGGTGTGGGAGGAGGAGTTGAAGTGTTGAGCCACGGGGTGGTTGGGTTGGTTGGTCCAGGTGTCCCAGAGGTGTCCTCTGAAATGTTCCGCAAGTAGGCGGCCTGTCTCCCCAATATAGAGGAGGCCACATCGGGTGCAGTGGATGCAATAAATGATGTGTGTGGAGGTGCAGGTGAATTTGTGGCGGATATGGAAGGACCCCTTGGGGCCTTGGAGGAAAGTAAGGGGGAGGTATGGACGCAAGTTTTGCATTTCTTGCGGTTGCAGGGGAAGATGCCGTGAGTGGAGGTTGGGTTGGTGGGTGGTGTGGACCTGATGAGGGAGCCACGGAGGGAGTGGTCTTTTCAGAACGCTGATTGGGGAGGGGAGGGAAATATACCCCGGGTGGTGGGGTCCTTTTGGAGGTGGTGTAAATGACGATGGAATTTCTGCCACCTCCAAACATCCATCGTCATTTCTGCCACCTTCAAACGGACCCCACCACCAGGGATATATTTCTCTCCCCTCCCCTATCAGCGTTCTGAAAAGACCACTCCCTCCGCGACTCCCTCGTTAGGTCCACACCCCCCACCAACCCAACCTCCATTCCCGGCACCTTCCCCTGCAACTGCAAGAAATGCAAAATTTGCGCCCATACCTCCCCCCTTACTTCCCTCCAAGGCCCCAAGGGATCTTTCCATATCCGCCATAAATTCACCTGCACTTCCACACACATCATTTACTGCATCCACTGCACCTGATGTGGCCTCCCCTATATTGGGGAGACAGGCCGCCTACTTGCGGAACGTTTCAGAGGACACCTCTGGGACACCCAGACCAACCAACCCAACCACCCCGTGGCTCAACACTTCAACTCCCCCTCCCAGTCCACCAAGGACATGCAGGTCTTTGGACTCCTCCATCACCAGACCATAGCAACATGACGGCTGGAGGAAGAGCGCCTCATCTTCCGCCTAGGAACCCTCCAACCACAAGGGATGAACTCAGATTTCTCCAGTTTCCTCACTTCCCCTCCCCCCACCCTGTCTCAGTCCCAACCCTCGAACTCAGCACCACCTTCCTAACCTGCAATCTTCTTCCTGACCTCTCCACCCACACCCCCACTCCGGCCTATCACCTTCACCTTAACCTCCTTCCACCTATCGCATTTCCAATGCCCCTCCCCCAAGTCCCCCCTCCCTACCTTTTATCTTAGCCTGCTTGGTACACTCTCCTCATTCCTGAAGAAGGGCTCATGCCCGAAACATCAATTCTCCTGCTCCTTGGATGCTGCCTGACCTGCTGCGCTTTTCCAGCAACACATTTTCAGCTCTGATCTCCAGCATCTGCAGTCCTCACTTTCTCCTTGGAAATATATTGCCATTCCTTCATTGTTGCTGGGTCAAAATCCTGCAGTAATCTCCCTGACAGCATTCTGGGTCTACCCATGGCACATGGACTACAGCAGTTTATGGAAGCAACTCACCATCACCTTCTCAAGGGCAACAGGGATGGGTATTAAATGCTGGTCTAGCCAGCAACAGACACATTCAATGAACGGATATACTTTAAAAGTAATTGTTCAGGCCTGACCAGAGGTGTATGGGATATACAGCTACATCACACCAACTGTTGATTTCTATGAATCTCTATTTTAGGGTTTCATTATAGAACATTACAGTGCGGTACAGGCCCTTCGGCCCTCGATGTTGCACTGCCCTGTCATACTAATCTGAAGCCCATCCCACCTACACTATTTCATGTACGTCCATATGCCTGTCCAATGACGACTTAAATGCACTTAAACTTGGCGAATCTACTACCGATGCAGGCAAAGCATTCCATACCCTTACTACTCTCAGTTCAGTTCTTGACTTCAGTTGTGCTCCCATATAAAGAACAGACAGGAACTGTGGTCGTTGGTTTTGGTGATGTATGTTTGTACCATATGTGTCTGTAAACAAATACTGTAACCATGGCAAGATTGGTTCCAGTTTTAGCTCTCACCTCCTGATGTCTTTGGCCAGTCTAGATCCCACTGTGAAGCTCAGTAAAGGATGAAGAAGGGTATAGGATATAGCTCTGTATCCCAGATCACTGAGCTGAGATGTTGAACTTTGCCTCATCAATGATATGCCTTCTATTAAGTAAGTGTATCTTAAATCCATCTCTCAACAGGAGTTCCCATAAGGAGAGAGATTTAAATTCCAGATACCTGCTGAGTTTGAACTATCTGACAGGACCCCCTAAAACATCATAGAGACTTTTTTCAGCCATTTGTGTTTTTAAGATGTCAGCATTTTTCTGTCTTGCAGTCAGTTTTAATCGATGGCAACTCTGTGACGATCAGCTGGTTTATGCAACCCACACAAGTCTCAGCCCCAGCACACATAAAGGCTCAAGTTACTGCCTGCAACTCGCAAAGGTCAAAGTATCTGATCCTCTCACACTGAATCTGGAACATGACATCAGTCTGAAAGAATGTGCAGAATGTGGAGACAAGGTTTCCTGCCACTGCCCACTGAGACCACAGTGAGAAAGCTTGTCCACACAGTACATTGACAATGAGACAGCACATTATACAGTCCCCCTCCTTCCAGGAATCAGACAATAGTTTTAGGCCAAGAATCTACACAGTCACATAACAAACACACAGGACAAAGGGATAGAGTCAGTGTTCAGTCCTGGGGTGGGAGCTGCGAACTGCCCAAGAGATGTTTTAGTGGATACATTTATGAATCCCCAGGGCCTGATGAGATGTATCCTAGACTGCTATGGGAGGTAAGGGAGGAGTTTGCTGGAGCCCTGGTGGAGATATTTAATACCTCGCTGGCCATAGGTGAAGTGCCAGATTACTGGAGAATAGCTAATGGGGTTCCTTTGTTCAACACAGACAGCAGGGAGAGGCCAGGTAATTACACAGCAGTTAGTCTGACAGCAGTGGTAGAGAAATTGTGGGAAAACATTCTGAGGGACAGGACTAATCAACATTTGGAAAGGCAGGGATTGATTAGGGATAGTAAGCATGATTTGTTAGAGGGAGACCCTCAATTTAGTTAAATTTTTGAAAATGTGACCAAGTACAGTCGGTTCTTGTCATGCGTGCTTCTTTAACGCAAATTGGCTTTAATGTGATTGAAGAATTTAGACCGCTATTTGTAGAACACAAACTATCCTTACCTGTATTGGCTACAATGCGATTCCAGCCCCATTAATTTAAATGGCATGGCTATTGTGAGATTTTCTTATAACGTGAGATCATATAACAGCAGAACTATCGCGTTATATCAGAACCGACTAAATATTGATGAGGATAGTGCAGTTGATATGGTTTACATGGACTTCAGTAAATTCTTTGACAAGGTTGGTCAAAAAGTAACAGTTGAAACTTTATTGCTGGAACAGCACAGCAGGTCAGGCAGCATCCAGGGAACAGGAGATTCGACGTTTCAGGCACAGGCCCTTCTTCAGGAATGAGCAGAGAGTGTTCAGCAGGAGAAGATAAAAGGTAGGGAGGAGGGACTTGGAGGAGGGGAGTTGGAAATGACTTTCTACCCAAAAAGTAACAGCCTATAGGATCCAAGGCAAGTTGGCAAACTAGATGCAAAATTGGAGGCAAAAGATGAAGGTGGAGAGTTGTTGCTGTTTATGGCACATGAATGACTTGCTTAAAAATGAAGGCATAGTTAGGAAATTTGCAGGCGCCACAAAAATTGTTGCCGATAGTGAGGAGGATGATCTCAGACTATAATCTGATATCAATCAGCTGCTAAATGGGCCAGAGTAATGGCAGAAGAAACTTAATTACAATAGTTAAAGGATTAGTACGGGATAGAGTGGGGCCCATAAGAAACAGGCAGGGTAAACTGCTCACTGAAGCTAAGGATATGACAGAGGTACTGAATTAAGATTTTGCTTCTCTCTTTACCAAACCAGAAAATGGTGGCAATGGCCTAGTTGAAAATATATGTGTTGAGCAACTGAAATGTGTCGTGTTAGATAAAGAAGAAGTAATAAAAAGGCTGGCAGCACTCCAGATTGAGCCATCCCCAGACCCAAATAGAGAGCATCTTAGATTTCTAAGCAGTTAGGGGAGCAAATCGCAGAGCCATTGATAGAAATTTTCCCGGTCTGTCTGAACACAGGATTAGTCCCAGGGGAACTGGAGGATTGCAAATTTGACACCATTGTTTAAGAAAAGGACAAAGGATAATCCAGGAAACTCAATAGTGGAAAAACTGATGGAGGCCATAATATGGGATAAGGTAAACATACACTTATAGAAAAATAAATTAATACTAGCCAATCAGCATAGCTTCGTCAAGGTCAGGTCATATCTGACAGATTTGTTTGAGTTCATTGATGAGGGGACCCAGGAGTGGATAAGGGTGGATGTTGGATATTTGGACTTTCGGAAAGCATTTGTCACATGGCAGGTTGGTTAGCAAATTAGAAATGCTTGGGATTGATTGGTCCTTGGCAGAACAGATTAGAAGTTGGATAAAAGATAGGAAACAGAGGGTAAAAAATGGGCATTTGTCAAATTGGAGACAAGTTGAAAGTGGTGTTCCCCAGGGATCAGGGTTGAGGCCCTTGCTTTTTCTAATTTAAATAAACCATTTGGAAATCAATGTTGAGGGCAAAATCTCTCTATTTACAGATGATACTAAGCCAGGGAAAATAGCTAGGGAGGATGGTGTTGAGTGGCTTCATAGAGACATTGATAAGTTGTCCAAATGGGCAGACATTTAGCAGATGAATTTCAATGCAGAGAAATGTGAGGGAATGTATTTAGATAGAAGAATCACAGAGAGACAATGCAGGTGCAATGGTGCAACTCCGGGGGGACTACAGAGGCAGAGGGACCTCGGGGTTAACATCCACAATTCTCAGAATGTAGCCAGGCAAGTTGAAACAATTGTTAAGGCGGCTTATAGGATCCTTGGGCCTTTGAATAGAGGCATTGAGTATAAAAGAAATGATGCCAGCATTTATTGCCCTTCCCTAATTGCCCAGAGGGCAGTTAAGAGTCACCCACATTACTGTGGGTCTGGAGTCGCATGTAGGCCAGACCAGGTAAGGGTGGCAGTTTCTTTCCCTTAAGGGCATTAGTGAACCAGGGTGTTTTTCCAACAATCAACAATGGATTCATGGCCATTAGACTTTTAACTGCAGATTTTTTTTTTAAAATGAATTCCAATTCGCCATTTGTTGTGGTGGGATTCAAATCCAAGTTACCAGAATATGACCTGGGTCTCTGGATTAATGGGTCGGTGATAATACCATTAATGGGCCAGTGATAATACCATTAATAGGCCGGTGATAATGCCATTAATGGGCCAGTGATAATACCATTAATAGGCCGGTGATAATGCCATTAATGGGCCAGTGATAATACCATTAATGGGCCGGTGATAATACCATTAATAGGCCGGTGATAATGCCATTAATGGGCCGGTGATAATGCCATTAGGCACTGCCTTCCTCCTTGACGCTCTTTATCCCACTCTCAGTCTGTGTTTATTTTATTCATTGTTGAGACATGGATGCTTCTGGCTTGACCAAGGTTTCTTGTCCATCCCTAGATGATAGACACAACCTGGGGAGTTAAGGGGAAAATGGGCTTGACACACAATTCCTGGCTTGTATAATATCTCCAAAGGGCAGGCATGGGCTCAATGGGCTGAACAGCCTTGTTCAGCTCTGTTTCAGAATATGAAAGGGACTATTGTTCACTAATAGTTAGTGGTCAGTGGCCCAGGGCCTTCACGTGGGTCTGTGAATCCAAATGAGATCCAAGTGAGACGCTCAGTGAATCTGATCTGACACTGACACCTACTGGTAATATCATCGGCTTAGATCAATCAGCCAGGTTAATTAATGACTGGTTATCATCTCAACATATGGAAAAATATTATTTGAATCACAACAAATCAGATAGTTCAGGAACATCACATTGCTCATTAATCTTACTAGATGTACAATTAAGTTAGCATTCACATTACAGGGAAAACATTTTAAGCCAATTTAATACTGACAGGAAACAGCAAAACCACAGAAATTCCAAACATGTTTTGGACAGAAATGTCCAAAAACGTCAGTAAACAGACAGTTCTGTTCTGCGATTGCAGCATGCAACAGAGGGATGGGCTTTAACAAATAGTCTTATACTGAGATCAGAGAGAGGAGTATTATCATAGAAGGCATCATACAGACAGCCATTCAGCCCATCAAGTCCAATGCTAGCTTTATCGAAAATTAATCCCATTAGTACAATGACCCTGCTCATTTTTCACAACAGCACTGAACTTTTCACTCCATAATTCAGTCAATTCTCTTTAAGAAGCAATGGTTGAATCTATGTCCACTACGCTCTCAGGCAGTATTTTCCAAACCCAACCTCAGACGAAAACTGTTTTTCTCTCATCTAGTCAATCACATTAAACACATTTATACGCTGAAACAGAACTGGGACTAACTGACAAGATAGACCTGTAGCTGTACCTTCTTATTTCACTCATCCAGATGATTGCAAGAACGGACTCTCCTCCAGGACAATGGTCATCCTCCAGGACAATGGACTCTCCTCCAGGACAGTGGCCATCCTCCAGGACAATGGACTCTCCTCCAGGACAATGGCCATCCTCCAGAACAGTGGACTCTCCTCCAGGATAATGGTCATCCTCCAGGACAGTGGACTCTCCTCCAGGACAATGGCTATCCTCCAGGATAATGGACTCTCCTCCAGGACAATGGCCATTCTCCAGGACAGTGGCCATTCTCCAGGACAGTGGACTCTCCTTCAGGACAATGGCCATCCTCCAGGACAGTGGACTCTCCTCCAGGACAATGGTCATCCTCCAGTACAGTGGCCATCCTCCAGGACAATGGCCATCCTCCAGGATAGTGGCCATTCTCCAGGATAGTGGCCATCCTCCAGAATAATGGTTATAGATGGCACTTACTGAATGTCCCTGATTGCGCCAACAGATCCACTAACAGCCAATTTAAGATTATCAGTCAATCTCTAAGCGTGATTCATTTGTACTTGTTTGAAGTCATAACATTTCGAGGCAGGGGCCCATTCTCTGCAAACAAAACTAATATGTTCAAGCGTTTTGATCAGCTGGGAACTTGAAAAGTTCATAATTGCCCACTGCTTTCTTCATAACAATACCTCAGCCAAACTGATTCGACTTGCCAACTATTCAGCATCCTTTTATGTTATAGTCATTGTTGTGATTGTTTAAAACTGGGCATTTTTGCATTGCTCTTGCTGAATGCAAGATGAAAAGCTTCAGGATTATTTTGGGATTTCAATTTCCCCATCATTAATTGGGAGAGTCATTGTGTAATGTGGGGCTGGTTTTCTTGAAATGCATTCAAGAGAGCTTGTAATGTCAACATGTAAAGGTCCAACACGAGACGATGCAGTGACAGACTTAATTCGGGGAAATTAAGTTGGACTGGTGATAGAGATGGCAATGGTGGAACATTTTAGCGATAGCAGCCAATGATCCTTCTAAGCTGGGTGGTTGTATGTGCTCAGCCACTTAGATATACCATGCACAGCGATCAGTGTTGGGAAACCGAATGCAGCATTCACTTCCAGTTCCAGAAATAGTTTCTGTCCACGGACCTCAAAGGTGCATGCAGCCAGTAAAATATTCCAGGGAATGCTGATAGCAACCACAACGGTGTGGTTTACGTTTGTTATGGAAAAGGAAAAAGATGTTCTTCAAAAGGGAGTTTGGATTGAGGGATTGATGTGGAAGTAGTGATGTTGGACTGAGGTGGACAAGGGCATAAGACTTAGAACATAGAACATAAAAAAAAACAGCGCAGTACAGGACCTTTGGCCCTCGATGTTGCGCCGATCCAAACCCACCTAATCTACACTAGCCCACTATCCTCCATATGCCTATCCAATGCCCGCTTAAATGCCCATAAAGAGGGAGAGTCCACCACTGCTACTGGCAGGGCATTCCATGAACTCATGACTCGCTGAGTAAAGAATCTACCCCTAACATCTGTCCTATACCTACCCCCCCTTAATTTAAAGCTATGCCCCCTCGTAATAGCTGACTCCATACATGGAAAAAGGTTCTCATGGTCAACCCTATCTAAACCCCTAATCATCTTGTACACCTCTATCAAGTCAGCCCTAAACCTTCTTTTCTCCAATGAAAACAGCCCCAAGTCCCTCAGCCTTTCCTCATACGATCTTCCTACCATACCAGGCAACATCCTGGTAAACCTCCTCTGCACCCGTTCCAGTTCCTCCACATTCTTCCTATAGTATGGCGACCAAAACTGCACACAATGCTCCAGATGCGGCCGCACCAGAGTCTTATACAACTGCAACATGACCTCAGGTCTCCGGAACTCAATTCCTCTACCAATAAAAGCCAGAACGCCATATGCCTTCTTCACCGCACTATTTACCTGGGTGGCAACTTTCAGAGATCTGTGTACATGGACACCAAGATCCCTCTGCTCATCCACACTACCAAGTATCCGACCGTTAGCCCAGTACCCCATCTTCTTCATCACCTGATGAAGCAGCAGTATTCCGAAAGCTTGTGAATTCAAATAAACATAGAACATAGAACGTTACAGCGCAGTACAGGCCTTTCGGCCCTTGATGTTGCACCAACCCGCGAAATCGATCTGATGCCCATCTAACCTTCACCATTCCATTATTATCCAAATGTATTTCCAATGTCCATTTAAATGCCCTTAACGTTGGTGATTCTACTATTGTTGCAGGCAGGCTGTTCCATGCCCCTGCTACTGAGTAAAGAAACTATCCCTGATATCTATCCTAAATCTATCACCCCTCAATTTAAAGCTGTGCCCCCTTGTGCTAGCCTTCACCATCCGAGGAAAAAGGCTCTCACTGTCCACCCTATCTAACCGTCTGATTATCTTATACATCTCGATTATGTCACCTCTCAACCTTCTCCTCTCCAATAAAAACAGCCCCAAGTCCCTCAAGTTCCTCATAAGACCTTCCCTCCATACCAGGCAACATCCTAGTAAATCTCCTCTGAACCCTTTCCAAAGCTTCCACATCCTTCCAATAATGCAGTGACCAGAACTGTACGCAATACTCCAGGTGCGGCCACACCAGTGTCTTGTTCAGCTGAAGCATGACCTTGTGGCTCTGAAATTCAGTCCCCCTACCAATAAACGTCAACACATCCTATGCTTTCTTAACAACTATCAACCTGAGTGGCAATGTTCAGGGATTTATGCACCAGGACACCAAGATCTCTCTGTTCATCTACACTGCCAAGAACTTTACCATTAGCCCAGTACTCTGCATTCCTGTTACTTCTTCCGAAGTGAATCACCTCACACTTTTCCGCATTAAACTCCATTTGCCACTGCTCACCCCAGCTCTGCATCTTATCTATGTCCCTCTGTCACCCACAATATCCTTCGGCACTGTCCACAACTCTGCCAAACTTAGTGTCATTTGCAAAATTACGAACACATCCATCTACGACCATCTCCAGATCATTAATAAAAATGACAAACAGCATGGCCCCAAAACAGCATTGCGGTACACCACTAGTAACTGAGATCCAGGATGAAATTTTCCCACCAACCACTACTCTGTCTTCTTTCAGCTCGCCAATTTTTGATCCAAACTGCTAATTCACCTTCAATCCTGAAATGTGCAGAAGATTATAGTGTGGAACCTTATCAAACACCTTACTGAAGTCCATATTCACCACATCAAACGCCTTATTTTCATCCACCTATTTTATCACCTTCTCGAAGAACTCAATAAGGTTAGTGAGGCACCACCTACCCTTCACAAAACCATGTTGACTATCTCTGATTCCTTTCCAGGTGATTATAAATCCTATCTCTTATAACCTTCTCCAACACCTTATCCACAACCAAAGTAAGCCTCACTGCCCTATAATTACGAGGGCTGTCCCAACTCCCCTTCTTGAACAAGGTAACAACATTTGTTATCCTCCAGTTTTCTACAGTACTCATATCGACAATGATGACATAACGATCGAAGCCAAAGGCTCTGCAATCTCCTCCCTGGCTTCCCAGACACTCCAAGGATAAATCTTCTTCAGATCTTCCAAAAATTGCTAAAACCTCCTCTTTGTCAACCTCAATCCCATATAATTTTGTAACCTGTATCTCCGTATTCTCACTAACATTGCCCTTTTCCAATGTGAATACTGACGAAAAGTATTCATTAAGGGTTTCCCCTATGTCCCTAAACCTGTTGCACTATAACCTGGTGTTGTGTGACTTCTGACCTCGGGTTTAGGGAAGGCAGACTTTAATAAAATAAGGCAGGATCTGGCCAAAGTTGACACTATTTGTGAAAAACCTATGGAAGAGCATGAAGAGGAGGGGATTGGATTTTGAAATGGAACAGTCAAGAATATAGGCCAGACATGTTCACTTTAGGGTGAAATATAGGAGACACAAGCCCAGATGCCAAAGATTATTTCGGACTGGATAAGGAAAAGAGAGGCTTAACCAGGAGAAGAGTAGGGTCCATTAGGGATCAGGGGAAAATGGGTTGGTGGACCTGGAGGACATTGTTAAGGTGTTAAACAAATACTTCACATCTGACTTTATTTGGGAGAAAGAGAATATAAGTATAAAACTCAAGAAGAGGTTCTGAGCAGTTTGACGTAGGGAGTGAAGAGGTATTGGAGGCTTTGGCAGTCTTAGAAGTGGAAAATATCCACAGTCCAGATGAATTATATCCCAAGATTCAGTAGAGATGACAGAGGAAATTGCAGGGGCTTTTAATTCCTCTCCAGCCACAGGAGAGAGGATCAAAGAACAGGAGGACAGCTAATGTGGTTGCATTTTTCCACAGGGTGGTTGAGATAAACCAGCGAATTAAGATCAATGAGGATAATACAGTTGAAGAATCTTACATGGATTTTTGATAAAGTGCTACTTGGGAAACTGATAAAGAGAGTGAAAGTTCATGGGAACCAGGGTAACTTGACAAGATGATCCAAAATAGGCTTGGTGGCAGGAGACAGTGGGTCGTGGTAGAAGGGGAGGCGGTGGCTAAGTGGTGTTATCACTGCACTATTAATCCAAAGACCCAGCTAATGTTCTGGGGACCCAGGTTCAAATCCTGCTATGGCAGGGGGTACATTGTAAATTCCGCTCCCCCCCCCCCTACCCCCACTCCCTCTCCAACTGATCTCGATTTGCTCCTCTCCTGCTCTAACTGTGCTTGTAATCACTTCGCTCCAGCTCCTACCGAGCTCGATCTGTTCCTCTTCTTCTTACAATGTAGCTCTGACAGCCAGGGTTCCGGTACTAAGACTGACTCTACTGTAACAAGAGGTACATCAGGTTCCAAGCAATTGATTGTAATGAGGGGACTCTCTAGTCAGTGGCACGGTCAGACACTTCTGCAGCCAACTGCAAGCCTTTCAGAATTGTGTGTTGCCTCCCTGATGTCAGAGGCAAGGATATCTTGGAGAGAATACAGAATATTCTAGAACATAGAACATACCGCATTACAGCCCCCAATCTGAAGCCCATCCAACCTTCACTATTCCATTGTCGTCCATATGTTTATCCAATGAACATTTAAATGCCCTTAATGTTGGCGAATCTACTACTGATACAAGCAGAGTTTTCCACACCCCTATTACTGTCTGAGTAAAGAACCTACCTCTGACATCTGTCCTATATCTATCACCCCTCAATTTAAAGCTATGTCCCCTCGTGCTAGCCATCACCATCTGAGGAAAAAGGCTCTCCCTGTCCACCCTATCTAACCCTCTGATTATCTTATATGTCTCAATTAAGTCACCTCTCAACCTTTTTCTCTCCAACGGAAACAGCCTCAAGTCCCTCAGCCTTTCCTCATAAGACCTTCCCTCCATACCAGGCAACATCCTAGTAAATCTTCTCTGAACCTTTTCCATAGCTTCCACATCCTTCTTATAATGCAGTGACCAGAATTGTACGCAATACTCCAAGTCCGGCCGCACCAACTGCAGCATGACATCGTGGTTCCTAAACACAATCCTTCTACCAATAAACGCAACACACCATATCTTCTTAACAACCTGTCAACCTGGCTGGCAACTTTTAGACATCTACGTACATGGACACCAAGATCTCTATGCTCATCTACACTACCAAGATTCTTACCATTAGCCCAGTACTCTTTATTCTTATTGCTCCTTCCAAAGTGAATCACCTCACACTTTTCCACATTGCACTCCATTTGCCACCTCTCAGCCCAGCTCTGCAGCTTATCTATGTCCCTCTGTAACCTACAACATCGTCAGCACTATCCACAACTCCACCGACCTTAGTGCCATCCGCATATTTAATAACCCATCCTTCTACTCCCTCATCCAGGTCATTTATAAAAATAACAAACAGTAGTGGACCCAAAACAGGTCCTTGAGGTACCCCATTTGTAACTGAACTCCAAGATGAACATTTCCCATCAACCACCACTCTCCGTCTTCTTTCAGCTAGCCAATTTCTGATCTAAATCACCCTCAATCCCATGCCTCTGTACTTTGTGCAATAGCCTACCATGGGGAACCTAATCAAACATCTTACTGAAATCCACATACACCACATCAACTGTTTTACCCTCATCCTCTTTCACCATCTCAAAGAAAATAAGGTTTGTGAGGCACGACCTACCCTTCACAAAACCATGTTGACTATCCCTCAATCAACTTATTCCTTTCCAGATGATTTTAAATCCTATCTCTTATAACCTTTTCCAACACTTTACTCACAACCGAAGTAAGGCTCACTGGTCTATAATTACCAGGGCTGTGTCTATTCCCCTTCTTGAACAAGGGGACAACATTAGCTATCCTCCAGTCTTCTGGCACTATTCCTGTCGACAATGATGACATAAAGATCAAAGCCAAAGGCTCAGCAATCTCCTCCCTAGCTCCCAGAGATCCAAGGATAAGTCCCATCCGGTCCAGGGGACTTATCTATTTTCACACTTTCCAGAATTGTTAACACCTCCTCCCTGTGAACTCAATCTCATCTAGTCTAACAGCCTGTATCTCAGTATTCTCCTCAACAACATTGTCCTTTTCCTGTGTGAATACTGATGAAGAATATTTATTGCTTCCCCTATTTCCTCTGATTCCACGCACAGCTTCCCACTACTGTCATTGATTGGCCCTAACCTTACCTTAGTCATTCTTTTATTCTTGATATACCGATAGAAAGCTTTAGGGTTTTCCTTGATCCTAGCTGCCAACAACTTCTCATGTCCCCTCCTGGCTCTTCCCATTTCTCTCTTTTGGTCATTCCTGGCTAACTTGTAACTCTCAAGCGCCCTAACTAAGTCTTCACACCTCATCCTAACATAAGCCTTCTTCTTCCTCTTGACAAGAGATTCAACTTCAATAATAGCTGAATAAATTAGCTACTCACGAAAGAATTATGAAACTCAGCAGAAGTGAATTATGTAATTCTAAGGGGTGTTCAGGAGCAGAGTGTTTGTGTGTAAAATATTGAAGTTGGCAGAATGGGTTACAAAACAGATAAACATATGACCTTGGGTTTATCAATTCAGGAGTAAGGTATAAAGCGAGGAAGTTTTGGCAAACCTATATATATGCGGATGATACGAAAGTCGGAGGAGTTGTTGACAGTGAGGAAGGATGTGGCAGGTTACAGCAGGATATAGAGAAGCTGCAGAGCTGGGCAGAAAGGTGGCAAATGGAATTCAATGTAGCTAAGTGTGAGGTGATTCACTTTGGGAAGAATAACAAAAAGATGGGGTACTGGGCTAATGGTCGGATACTTGGTAGTGTGGATGAGCAGAGGGATCTTGGTGTCCATGTACACAGATCTCTGAAAGTTGCCACCCAGGTAAATAGTGCGGTGAGGAAGGCATATGGCGTACTGGCTTTTATTGGTAGAGGAATTGAGTTCCGGAGTCCTGAGGTCATGATGCAGTTGTATAAGACTCTGGTGCGGCCGCATCTGGAATATTGTGTGCAGTTTTGGTCGCCATACTATAGGAAGGATGTGGAGGCACTGGAACGGGTGCAGAGGAGGTTTACCAGGATGTTGCCTGGTATGGAAGGAAGATCGTATGAGGAAAGACTGAGACACTTGGGGCTGTTTTCATTAGAGAAAAGAAGGTTTAGGGGTGACTTGATTGAGGTGTACAAGATGATTAGGGGGTTAGATAGGGTTGACAGTGTGAACCTTTTCCCGCGTATGGAGTCGGGTATTACAAGGGGGCATAGCTTTAAATTAAGGGGGGGTAGATATAGGACTGAAGTTAGGGGTAGGTTCTTCACTCAGCGAGTCGTAAGTTCATGGAATGCCCTGCCAGTAGCAGTGGTGGACTCTCCCTCTTTATGGGCATTTAAGCGGGCATTGGATAGGTATATGGAGGATAGTGGGTTAGTATAGGTTAGGTGGGCTTGGATCGGCGCAACATCGAGGGCCAAAGGGCCTGTACTGCACTGTATTCTTCTATGTTCTATGTTCTATGTTCTATATCACTCTTTGGCCCAGTGGGAATATTATGTTTAAATGTGGACTCTGCACATTAGTGAAGATGTCAAAGGGGAGCAGTGGAGGTTTACAGCAAAGGTAACAAGGATAATGAATGTAATTGGAGAAACAAAATACACTGTGATTGCTCTCTTTAAATTAGAGAAGAAGATTTAACAGAGGTGTTCATGGAGTAAATAATAAGGAGCAGTTTCATACAGTTGAAAGGTTGAGAATCAGAGAAACAGATTTAATCACACTGAGAAAAAAACCTGTTATAGTGTCATCGAGTCATACAACACAATGGAGACCCTTTGGCCCATTACGTCTGCACTGAACTATCTACACTTGGTCCATAGTCTTGAATATCATGACACTTCAGGTGCTCATCCAAGTACTTTAGAAAGGCTGTGAGGTTACCCGCCTCAACTACCATCCCAGGCAATGGACCCCCTATCACCCTCTGGCTGGAATACATTTTCTTCAAATCCCCTCTGAAGCTCCTGCCTCTCACCTTAAAATTATCCCCCCATGTTATTTACCCTTTAACTAAGGGGAACTGCTATTTTCTATCCCATTTGTCTATGCCTCTCATACTCTTGTGCGCATCTATCAGGTCCCCTCTCAGCCTTCTCTGCTCCAAACAAAACAACCAAACATCCTTCATAACCATCCCAAGCAAATTCCTGGTGAACCTCCTCTGCACCCTCTCCAGTGTAATCACACCCTTCTCCTATAATGTGGTGACCAGACTTTACACAGTATTCCAGCTGTGGCCTAACCACAGTTCTGTACAGCGTCAACATAGCCTCCCTGTCCTCATTATTTATGTCTTGATTTACAAAGTTAAGTATCCCGTGTGCTTTCTGAGCTATGCTGTTAATTTGTCCTTCCACGTTCAGGGATCTGTGGACAAGCAGGACAGAGGCTTCTGTTTATGGAGCTTCCTCATGTCATGCCATTCATTGACTACTCCCTCGACTTGTTCCTCCTTCCAAAGTGCATCACCTCACATTTATCAGGGTTAACTTCCATCTGCCACTGATCAGCCCATCTGAGCAAACAGTTTATATTGTCCTGTAACCTAAGACTTTTCTCCAAACTGACAACCATCCAATCAATTTTTGTGTCATCTGCAAATCTTTGTATCACTTCCACCCCACTACCCCCATGTTCTCATCTCCATCATTTATGGATATCACAAACAATAAGGTACTGATCTCCGTGCACACTGGGTTTCAGTCACACAAACAGCCTTTTGCTTTTATTCATTCACAGGATGTGGCCATTGTTGGCTGGGCCAGCATTTATTGCCCATCCCTAATTGCCCAGAGAGCAAGTAAGATGACAGTTTCCTTCCCTGAAGGGCAGTTCTGCACATCACTTTTCTATGTTTCCAGGCCCTCCACCACCTTCTGAGGCTGAAAGTTCTGATGTCACACTATCCTCAAAGAAAAGAAATTCCCTTCATCTCTATTTGAAATCATGACCTTGAGCGTTAAAACGGTTCCCCACTTGTGGACTGACCCACACGAGGAAACATCCTTTCCATGCCCCCACCTTGTTTAGCCCATTCAGAATCTTACACACTTCAATCAAGTCACCCCTCACTAACTCCAGTAAAAACAAGCCCAGTCAGTCGAACATTTCTGCGTAAGATAATCCACTCATTTCAAGTTACAATCTGGTAAACCTCCTCTGAACCACCTCCAATATATTTACATCCTTCTTTACACACAGTATTCAAGATGAATTCTCAGCAATGTCTTGTATAACAGAAGCATAACATCCTTTCCTTTACATTCCATTCCATTAGTCTTCTGATTACTCGTTGTCTTTACACGCTAACTTTTTGTGATCCAAGCATTAAAAAAGCTAGGTCTGACTACACTGTGGAATCCTGCAATTATTCTGAGGATTTTAATATACTGATTTTTATTCTTTCTACCAAAGTGAACCATTTCACATTTTCCCATGCTGTACACCTTTTGTCTGATTTTTGCTCACTCATTTAGACCATTTAAATCAATAGTCATGTTTATTATGTCACAGCAGACTTCCCTAACTCTCTTTGTATCAGATGGCCATAAAACATAGGAGTAAAACTAGACCATTCATGGCTGCTCTGATCATAGAGTCATAGAGGTGTACAGCACGGAAACAGGCCCTTCAGTCCAACTTGTCCATGCCGACCAGATATCCCAATCCAATCAAGTCCCATTTGACAGCACTTGGCCCATATCCCTCCAAACTCTTCCTATTCATATACCCATCCAGATGCCTTTTAAATGTTGCAATTGTACAAGCCTCCACCACTTCCTCTGGCAGCTCATTCCATACACGTACCACCCTCTGCGTGAAAAAGTTGCTTTTAGATCCTTTTATATATTTATCCTCTTACCCTAGTTCTGAACTCCCCCACCCCAGGGAAAAGACTTTGTCTATTTATCCTATCCAGGCCCCTCATGATTTTATAAACCTCTGTAAAGGTCACCCCTCAGCCTCCGACGCTCCAGGGAAAACAGCCCCAGTCTATTCACTCTCTCCCTATAGCTCAAATCCTCCAAGCCTGGCAACACACTTGTAAATCTTTTCTGAACCCTTTTGAATTTCATAACATCCTTCTGATCGGAAGGAGACCAGAATTGCATGCAATATTCCAAGAGAAGCCTAACCAATGTCCTGTACAGCCACAACATGACCTCCCCCAACTCATGTACTCAATACTCTGACCAATAAAAGGAAGCATACCAAACGCTGCTTTCACTACCACTTTTCTTAAACAGTGGCACCACGTTAGCCAACCTCCAGTCTTCTGGCACCTTACCTGTGACTATCAATGATATAAATATCTCAGCAAGAGGCCCAGCAATCACTTCCCTAGCTTCCCACAGAGTTCTAGGATACACCTGCTCAGGTCCTGGGGATTTATCCACTTTTATGTTTTTTAAGACATCCAGCACTTCCTCCTCTGTAATATGGATGTTTTTCAAGATGTCACCATCTATTTCCCCACAGTCTATATCTTCCCAAGTTCTTCTCCACAGTAATCCTCAGCTCCATTTCCCTGCTTTTCCACATCACCCTCAATTCCCTTACTGAATAAAAGTCAGCCTTATCTCATCCTTAAATATACTTTAATGACCCAGCCTTGACAATCCTGTAGTAAAGACTTTCCCAGAGTCACCACCCTTTTGAGAGAAGAAATTTCTCCTCATCTTGGAATGAAACATGCGACTCCTTATTCTGAGATGATGTCCTGTGGTCCGAGACTCTCTCTCTCTCTTGTTCAGGCATAAGGACTCCCAAATCCATCTGTTCTGTAATTTTCTGCAGTCTGTTTCCACTTAAAAATACTCAGCTCTTCTATCCTTCCTGCCAAAGTGCATAATCTCACACCGTCCCCTCATTATATTCCATCTATCAAGATTTAACCCGGTCACATAACCACCAGTCTATATCCCTCAGTGGACTCTGTCATCCTCACCATTTGCCTTCTTGCCTATTTTGTTTCATGACCCCATCTGAAAAATATCATAACATAATATAGCATGGTGGGCCAAAGGGCCCATTCCTGAGCTGTACAGTTCAACATTCTATGTCTTCGGAGACATTGATGTAACTTGTGGAAGTTAAGGGCCTAGCACAGACCCCTGTGAACGACACTCATCACATCCTGCTGATCTGGACAATGCCATTATGTATAATCTGTTTACTGCCAGCTGGCCAACCCCTATTCATACCCCCCTCCACCATGCGTTTATATTTTGGGCAATAACTTTTTACGGTGAAACCTTGTCAAATGTCTTCAGGAATCCAGTACATTACATCAACAGGCTCCTCTTTATTCTCAACGCATCACAAATGAGGAGGAATTTCTGAGGAAGAACTTACTGAGTTGTGGATCCTTCAGCCAATGGTGCAGCAGGCATGAGGGGCTGAATAAGACCCAAGATATAGAAGCAGAGTTAGGCCATTTGGCCCTTCAGGACTGCTCCACCATTCCATCATGGCTGATATGTTTCTTAGCCCCATACTCCTGCCTTCTCCCCGTAACCCTTGATTCACTCTCTCATCAAAAAGCTATCATGGTCTGATACTCAATAGCTTGGCCTTCGCAGCCCCCTGTAGCAATGAGTTCCACAGATTCTCTACTCTCCAAAAGATGAAATTCCCCCTCATCTCAGTTCTAAAGGGTCATCCCTTCTCTCTGAGGCTGGGCCCTTGGGTCCTAGTTTCTCCTACTGCTGGAAACATCTTCTCCACATCCAGTCTATGCAGTCCTCTCAGGAGTATGCTGTCCATCCTCTCGAACCAACTATTCCATTCACTAGGATCATGGCTGATGCAACATTCCTCTCTTCCGCTTTTCTCCATTCTCCCAATGATCAAAAACCAATCTATCTCCATCTTAAATATGTACAAGAACTCTGATCTCACAGTTTCCTGTGGCAAGGATTTCAAAAGACTCACAGCCCTCTCGTAACCCAAACTTCCAGGGCCAATGGGCTCCAATGTTTGGCAGGCCTCCTCCTATCCAGCTGCAAAACCAGGGACTACACAAAGATGTAACAGGTTGGACAAAAAGAAGAAACTTATTGACGACACTTTGAGGACATAGATAACATTGCAGTGTACATGAAATATCACATTAGTATAAGTTCCAAAGGATAAAAGAGAAGTACAGACAGGAACAGGCCCTTTGGCCCCTCAAACCTGTGCTGATCACCATGCCCTAACTAATCTAAGAAACAAACCTTCTGCCTTTATTCGGTCTGTATCCCTCTATTTCCTCCCTATTCATGTAACTATCCAGATGCCTCTTAAATGTTGCCAATGTGCCTGCTTCCACCACCTCTTCTGGCAGTGTGTTCCAGGCTCCTACCACTCGCTGTGTGAAAAACTTCACCTCCACCCCCCCACCCCCATCTTGAACCTGTGCCCGCTTGTAATTGAAACTTCAACCCTGGGAAAAAGCCTCTGGCTATCCACCCTAACTATGCCTCTCATAATTTTGTAGACCCCTATCAGGTCTCCTCTCAGCCACCCTCTTACCTCGAACCAATGCCCCCCATACCAGGCAACATCCCAATGAACCTTCTCTGCACTGTCTCCAAAGCTTTCACGTCCTTCTGGTAATGTGATGACCAAAACTGCACACGATACTCCAAATGCGGCCTAACAAGAGTTTTATATAGCTGCAAAGTGATTTGCCAACTCTGCACTCCATGCCCCGGACGATGAAGGCAAGTATACCATATGCCTCCTTAATCACCTCGGCCACTTGTGTTGCCACTTTTCGGGAGCTGTGGACCTGCACGCCCAGATCCATCTGTATGTTAAGATTTCTAAGGGTTCTGCCGTTTACAGTATAATTCATACCTAAATTTGATCCTCCAAAATGCATCATCTCGTATTTGGCTGGATTAAACTCCATCTGCCATTTCTATGCCCAAGTCACCAATCTATATCCTGTTGTATCCTTTCACAATTGTCAGCATTATCAGCAACTCTACCAATCTTCGTGTCATCTGCAAACTTACTGATCAGAGCACTCACAATTTCCTCCAGGTCATTTATATATACTACGAGAAACAGAGGAACCGAAGATTGATGTTTGGAACACCACTCGTTACTAGTCTCCAATCTGAAAAACACCTTTCCACTACTACCCTCTATGTTCTATCACCAAGCCAGGTTTGTAACCATCTAACCAGCCCACCCCGAAATCCCATGTGATTTTAGATTTTGTACCAATCTGCCATGTGGGGCTTTATCAAATACTAATGTTCATAAAAACTACATCCACAGCCCTTCCCTCAAATTATTGTTGTCACCTCTTCAAAGAATTCAATCAGGTTAGTGAGACATGGCCTTCACAGTACTAAACCATGCTGCCTGTCACTTCCAAATGTGTATATATCTTGCCCCTCAGTATTTTCTCCTAGAGCTTCCCCACCACACATGACAGGCTCACCTGCCTATAATATCCTGGATTATTCCTGCTTCCTTTCTTAAACAAGGGAACAACATTGGCTAATCTCCAGACTTCTGGAACCTCGCTTGTGGTCAAAGAAGATGTGAAGATATCTGCTAATGCCCCAGCTATTTCTTCCCTTGCCTCTCTCAGTAACCGGGAATAGAAATCATTTGGCCCTGGGGACTTGTCTACCTTAATGCAATTTAGGATACCCAAAAATTCCTCCTTCAATATGTTGACATTCTCTAGAGTATTCACAAACTCATCCCTCACCTCAGCATCAGTCATGTCCTTCTCCTTGATGAATGCCAATACAAAGTGCTCATTAAGGATCTCTCCCACTTCTTGTGGCTCCACGCATAACTTCCCTTCTTTGTCCTTGTGTCGCCCCTTTTTTTCTAAAAGCTGTTCCTTGGCTCAAGGAGACTCTGTCCTTGATGTTTTTTTAGAGCGGGGCAATAAACTGGGCCGGACTCCGATCAGTCTGGTTTGGTACAGAGATGAAAAGGATTTTGAGAGGCCTTTTTGTTTATATCTAAACAGATGAGACCTCAGGCCAAAGTGGTCATGTTTTAGAAGTGACCCGGTATAATGACAAGGGAGTGGTCAGCTCTTTAGCTGAGCTGAGCAGTTTTAGTTCAGTCTTGAACTGGGAAGTTCAACAGGGAGCTGTGTGGAAACTCTCTCTCACTTTTCTGCCCTTCAACTCCAACCTGCAAGCATGTGTTCCATTTATACTGGTTTTTAAAGTGAGTTTGCTTATTGGGACTGTTGTGTATATTCGGAACAGCATAATTAAGTCTAGTTGGATAGGTTGAGTTCTGTAGGGATTCTTTATTCAGTTCTTTGTGTTTCGTTGTGTAATTTTGTGAATAAATTCTTGTCTGTTTTAAAATCTCATAGTCAACCTAGCTATCTTACTCTGGGTAATTTTCACTGTACACTTACTGAAACAAACTGCAAAGTTATGGTCTACGGCGGCCTGCTTAACAATGTTTTGAGTGGTCTGGCCTTGTCCATAACACTTGAGTGGGCCTATTCTTTCCCTTGCTACCCTCCTTCTTCTAATATATGAATAAAAATGGGGTTCTCCTTGACCTTGTTTGATAAAGACATTTCATAGTGTCTTTTAGTCTTCCTAATTCTGTATTTAAGTTCCTTCCTAATTTCTCTTTACTCCTCAAGGGCTTCATTAGTTTGTAACTGCCTAAACCTATCATATGCTTCCCTTATCCTTTTGACTAAGCTTACAATTTCCCTTGTCATCCATGGTTCCTGAATCGTGCCATTCCTATCCTTCAGTTTTGCTGGGACATGCATGTCCTGCACTTTAATCAACTGGTCTTTAAGAGCCTCCCACATGTGAAACATAGATTAGCCCTCAAATAACTGCTCCCAGTCCATGTTCCCCAATTCTTGTCAAATTTGGATGTAATTGGCCCTTGCCCAATTAAGCATCCTCACCTGAGGGCAACTCTTGTCCTTGTCCATGACTATTCAAAATCTTATGGAGTTATGGTTACTAAGTCCAAAATTCTCTCCTCGTGAAACACTGATCACCTGTCCTGGCTCATTCCCTAATTCCAAGTCTAGTGTGGTCCCCGCTCTGGTTGGATTGTCAATGTATTTGTCTCACTTTTGTTCTATTCATTCACAGGATGAGGTGCCAGTGGTTAAGCCAGCATTTATTGCCTATTCCTAATCACCCAGAGATCATTTGAGAGTCAACCACATTGCTGTGGGTCTGGAGTCACATGTAGGCCAGACCAAGTAAGGATGGCAGTTTCCTTCCCTAAAGGACATTAGTGAACCAGATGGCTTTTTTTTTTCTGACAACGGATAACAGATTCATGGTCATCGTTAAGACTCTTAATTCCAGATTTTTATTAAATTCGAATTCTACCATCTGCCGTGGCAGGATTCAAATCCAGGTCCCCAGAAAATTACCAAGGTCTCTGGATTAACAGTCCAGCGATAATACCGCTTGTCCATTGCCTCCCCTACATCTTATACATAGGGGACCCTTGACTTATATCTGCTAGTCTATGGAGCCGCAATTGTAAATGTGCCAGCATAAGTTCATGTCCACATATGCTTTACCACGGATCGATGTCTGTGTTGACAGCTTGCTGTTGCATTTAGGAAAAAAAAGGCAATGGGTCCCACTGATACCATTGTTCCTCATCCTACAAGCTATCGATTGTGACCCTAGTTTCTGTGTCACAGAAGCAGCCAATGATGTCTGAGGCAGGGAGGTGTACAGCAAACAGAGAGTGAATGCGTTCACTCTCTAGCCCCTAGGATCACTAGGGGCTAGAAAGCCACAGCTGTGTCCCGTACTGTGCCTGAATCTGTGTGTAATGTTGTTTCCCTGGAAAGGGTTTCACATCAGACCCTCCATCACAGAGCAAGATACTTACCCCAGCCACTCTGAGCATGGTCACAGCCATCATTTTCTCCATTGCATACTTTGAATTTCCAATGTGATGGAAGGTTCCAGAGAGTGCTTCATGGCTTGTGGCTTGGAATGTGCTCCTGTCAGTGAAACCCTGAACATCCAACCTCCTTCTTGAGATCCATTTCTGTGAACCCCTTAGGCTTTACACTTCCTAGGTCTCCACCCAAACCATCAACATAAGCCGGCAACTGCCCACTTGCCCCTAGTACCCCACACAGCCCCTGGCTTAGGATGTGACCATGCCAGGAATGGTCAAACACTGTCTCTCCACTTTCCAGCCTCCCGCTGAAGCAGAGCTACCCCAGAGAATACAAGAACCATCCTCTCATCCTTCAACCCCATCCATTCTGTTTTTAGTTCCCCCCCCTCACCCCCCCACCTCCCACCACCCATCTTTAAAGATCCTGGTGCCTCCCTTTATAATTGTCTTTCCCTTCTCCTGATAAAGGGCTTTTGCCCGAAACATCAATTATCCTGCTCGTTGGACGCTGCCTGACCTCCTTTTCCAGCATCACACTCTCGACTCTTTCCCTTCTCCCAGCCTGCAGCCCTAATCCTGAAGAATAGGTTCCTTAGTCTCCCTCCTGTAGTAGCTACCACCTTTTATCCAACTAAATCCCCTTTCTTCTACGTTTCTGTCGATGAACCTGATTCATTGACTGTGTCCCATCTCTTGAGGAACCTTCAATGGCTCTGCATGAGTGCCCAGGTCCCTGACTGATAATTGTACATCTTACTGACTGCATTATCCTTATCATTGGACTATCCAACATTGAGCTACAGAATCAATCATGACTTTGGACTGCAAGGACACAGACTGCGAACATCTTGAATGGATATTTGACCGTGGCCAGTGCCTTGGGCTGCTACTGGAGGTTATCCTTGATTAGTTGTGTCAGGACCCCTTGACAGGACCCCCCATGGACTTATAGAGTCAGAGATGTACAGCACAGAAACAGACCCTTCGGTCCAACCCATCCATGCCAGCCAGATATTCCAACCCAATCTAGTCCCACCTGCTAGCACCCAGCCCATATCCCTCC
Organism: Chiloscyllium plagiosum; assembly: GCF_037043375.1. Lineage (NCBI taxonomy): Eukaryota > Metazoa > Chordata > Chondrichthyes > Orectolobiformes > Hemiscylliidae > Chiloscyllium > Chiloscyllium plagiosum. The sequence goes on from NW_028270145.1 coordinate 121,186,284, forward strand.
AAACCCTTCCTATTCATATACCCATCCAAATGCCTTTTAAATGTTGCAATTGGACCAGCCTCCACCACTTCCTCTGACAGCTCATTCCATACGCGTACCACCCTCTGCGTGAAAAAGTTGCCCCTTAGGTCTCTTTTATATCTTTCCACTCTCACCCTAAACCTATGCCCTCTAGTTCTGGACTCCCTGACCCCAGGGAAAAGACTTTGTCTATTTACCCTATCCATGCCCCTCATGATTTTGTAAACCTCTATAAGGTCACCCCTCAGCCTCCGATGCTCCAGGGAAAACCTAGTCAACCTCTCCCTATAGCTCAAATCCTCTAACCCTGGAAATGTGCTTGTAAATCTTTTCTGAATCCTTTCAGGTCTCTGAGCCCTGACTGCCTGCTTCCTGCACATGCAGTGTTTGCTGTGGAAGCTGCCAGCACATGGTATACGTGTACGTTTGATGTAACACCAAGATATACACCACCTCAACTGAAGACTGCTGAGCTGCCTGGTCATGTGACTATCCTGAAGAAGGGCTTATGCCCAAAACGTCGATTCTCCTGTTCCCTGGATGCTGCCTGACCTGCTGCGCTTTTCCAGCAACACATTTCCAGCATGTGACTATGCAGATTGGCATGGGAATGCAAGGCAGGAATAGTGTGAGTATACAGGTCAGTTCTAAGTGAGTGACCATAAGGACAGCAAGTGAGCAGTCCTGAGGTGGGCTAGGTGCCTGTCCCTGTGCATAAAGTATCTTTGCAGCAGCCTTTTGATGTTAGATGCTGATGTGCCCTACAATGCAAGTCTGTTCTTCTTGAGTGACCTGTAAATGGATCAGAGAAGTGGGATGATGATCAAGAAGGATTGGCAAGTATTCATGCCAGTGTCTATGGAGAAGGGGTGTATGTGGCTGGTGCCCATGGATCATGCCCTGAGATGCTGTTTCTTGCCAAGTTCCTCGCAGCCAGTGGTGAGCTGAAGTCACCAGGTACTCGCTGTGACTTCCAAGCCAAGAATTCTCAATGTCCAAATTTTTCAATGTGTTTGGTTAAGTATGGATTGAATAGCAATTAGGCAGGTTGATAAGGTATTTAGCATGCTATAAATCTCCTTAATTAGCAACTCACCACTGTCCATTGAGAAAGTCATCTCACCACTCAGCAATGCATAAAAGATGTAGTGAGTTGATCCCAATGGCATATGGACCTCACTGAACTTCGCCAATTCTACCACAAAGCCTGCCATAGCATCACTCAGGGCCCTGTAAGATTCTGCCCTTTAATGTTTGAAATTCTCCAGTTCTCTGGCATCACCCCGGAGTTTAAGGAAGACTGGATGATGTGGCCAGTGTCTGTGTAACTTCCACTCTCATGTTCTTTATGGCCCTTGGATACATCCCGCTCGGTCTCAATGCCTTTTCAACTTTAAGTACAGTCTATTCGATATCTCATCACAATTATTTCTAAAGCCTGCTATCAACTAAGCTTCCTCCTCTGTCAGAGTCAAAAGGTGTGGCACTGGAAAAGCACAGCAGGTCAGGCAGCATCTGAGGAGCAGGAGAATTGATGTTTCAAGCATAAGCCTTCATCAAGAAAGTCCTGAAGAAGGGCTTATGTCCGAAATGTCGATTCTCCTGCTCCTCGGATGCTGCCTGACCTGCTGTGCTTTTCCAGTGTAACACTTTTCGACTCTGATCTCCAGCATCTGCAGTTCTCACTTTCTCTTTCCTCTACTATCACCATGGCCTCTTAGGTAAAGACAGACGCAAACAAAAACCAAAGAACACCCATATCCTGTCTTCATGTGCAAAGACCTTTCTCTGGACACCAATCAGCCACACGCTGATTTTACCTCATTTTTTACTTTTCATTTGCAAATTGAAGACTTTTGGATTTCTGTTTTCTGTTAGCAGACAGTTCATTTTAGTGTGGAAACAGGCCCCTCGGCCCAACAAGTCCACACCAACCCTCTGAAGAGTAACCCACTCAGACCCATTCCCCTACCCTATTATCCTATATTTTCTCCTAACTAATAGACAATAGGTGTAGGAGTAGGCCATTCTGCCCTACGAGCCTGCATCACCATTCATTATGATCATGGCTGATCATTCCTAATCAGTATCCTGTTCCTGCCTTATCTCCATAACCCTTGATTCCACTATCCTTGAGAGCTCTATCACTACTCTTTGTTTCCTGTCAGCCAACCAATTTTCAATCCAAGTCAGTACTTTGCCCCCAATACCATGCACCCTAATTTTGCTCACTAACCTCCTATGTGGGATTTTATCAAAGGCTTTCTGAAAGTCCAGGTACACTACATACATTGGACCTCCCTTGTCCTTCTTCAGAGTTACATCCTCAAAAAATTCCAGAAGATTAGTCAAGCATGATTTCCCCTTCATAAATCCATGCTGACTCTGACCTATCCTGTTACTGCTATCCAGATGTGTCGTAATTTCATCCTTTATAATTGTGCACCTATCCTACACATCCCTGAACACAATGGGCAATTTAGCACAGCCAATTCACCTAACCTGCACATCTTTGGACTGTGGGAGGAAACTGGAACACTCAGAGGAAACCCAGAAAAAACACGCAGACAGGGGAGAATGTGCAAACTCCACACAGTTGCCCGAAGCTGGAATCGAACCCGGGTCCCTGGTGCTGTGAGGCACCACAGTCTCCCACTCTCTCCCTACTCTCCACTCCCCCACCCCCACCCCCACCCCCACCCCAAGGTCCAACTCATTCTCGAAAATATTCAATACTTTGGCCTCAGTTACTTTCTGTGGCAGAGAATTCCACAGCCTCATCAACGTCTGGGTGAAGACTACTCGCTATCCTTAGACTGTGTGACACCTGATTCTGGACTCCCCAGTCAGCACTTTCCAAGTGAGTTCTGACAACACTATACCCAACAGTTTCCCTTGATCATGCATTACTGGCTTGAGACAGCTTCCCAACCTACTATCCTGCCTTCTCACTGGCTGTGATGGGACTGCCTCCTAGAACATATAATTCTCTCATGGGAGAGTCTAGGACCAGAGGGCATAGTCTCAAATCAAACAGGCATCTATTAAGATTAGATTATATTAGATTCCCTATAGTGTGAAAACAGGTCCTTTGGCCCAACTAGTCCACACCAACCCTCCAAAGAGTAACCCACACAGACCCGTTTCCCCCTGACTAATGCACCTAACAGTATGGGCAATCCCAGAGTGCTGAACGAAATGGCAACAGTTATAGTTAATGCATTAGTGGTAATTTACCAAAATTCATTGGATTCCGGGCAGCTCCCAGCAGACTGGAAGATAGTGAATGTCACGCTGCTGTTTAAGAAGGGTGTAGGCAAAAGGCAGGTAACTATAGGCCAATTAGTTTAAAATCTGTAGTCGGGGAAATGCTGGAGGCCATCATTAAAGAAGAAATGGTGAGACATCTGGATGGAAAGGGTTCCATCAGGCAGACACACCATGGATTCAGGAAAGGAAGGTTATGTTTGACAAAGGTACTGGAGTTCTTTGAGGAAGTAACAAGCGCGGTGGATGGAGGGGAACAAGTGGATGTTGTATACTTGGAATTCCAGAAGGCACACAATGAGTTGCTGCGTTAAAAACTCATCCATAAGATAAGGACGCATGGAATTGTGGCGAATATACTAACATGAATAGAGGACTGGCTAACCAACAGAAAGCAGAGGGTTGGGATTAATGGGTGTTCCCCTGGTTGGAGATCAGTGGTGAGTGGGGTGCTGCAGGGGTCGGTGTTGGGTCCGCAACTGTTCATGACTTATATAAATGATTTGGAAGAGGAGACAGAGTGTATCCAAGTTCACTGATGACACTAAATTGAGTGGAAAGGCAAACTGTGCAGAGGATGTGGAGGGTCTGCAAAGACATTAGACAGGTTAGTGAGTGGGCAAGGGTCTGGCAGATGGAGTAGAATGTTGGTAAATGTGAGGGCATCCTCTTTGGAAGTAAAAGTAGTAGGTCAGAGCATTATTTAAATGGTGAAAGATTGCAGCATGCTGTTGTGCAGCAGGACTTGGGAATGCTCATAGATGAAACACTAAAAGTTGATTTGCAGATGCAACAGGTAATCAGAAAGGTAAGGGAATATTGACTTTCACTGCTAGAGGGATTGAATTTCAGATCAGGGAGGTTCTGCTGCAAATGTACGAGGTGTTGGAGGCTGCACCCGGCGTATTGGGCCCAGTTATGGTCTCCTTACTTGAGGAAGGATATACTGGCTTTGGAGGTCGTGCAGAGGAGGGTCACCGGATTGATTCCAGACATGAGGGGGTTACCCCATGAGGGGAGGTTGAGCTGCCTGGGACTGTACTCACTAGAACTTTGACGAATGAGAGGGGATCTTATAGAAACATATAAAATTATGAAAGGGACAGATAAGATAGAGGCAGGCAAGTTGTTTCCACTGGCGGGTGACACTAGGATGAGGGGACATGGCTTCAAGATGAGGGGGAGTAGACTTAGAACAGAGATGAGGAGGAACTGCTTTTCCGAGACTGTAATGAATTTATGGAATTCTCTGCCCGAGGAAGTAGTAGAGACAGCTCCATTAAATATATTCAAGACCGAGTTAGATAGGTTTTTGCATGGTAGAGGAATTAAGGGTTATGGGATAATGCAGATATGTGGAGCTGAGATGATGGACAGATCAGCCATGAGCTTAATGAATGGTGGAACAGGCTCGACGGGCCAAATGGCCTACTCCTGCCTCTATTACTATGAAACTATGTCTCATTTGCTCTTAATCTTAAAAATCTCCACTTGCAATTTATTCATCTAGATAGCACATTTGTTTGAAGTGTTAATTGCAATGAAATTAAAAGAATGTGGCATGTTGATACTCTGGGACATGTGGATATTAATGAGGAAGACATGTTGAGGGTCTTGAAGACCATTAAAGTAGATTAATCCCCAGGGCCTCATGGGATCCAAGCTAGGATACTCAGGAAGGAAAGGAAGGAGAAAGGACTTGGCAGATATCTTTATATCCTCTTTTGCCACAGGTGAAGTCCCGCAAGAAAGGAGAATAGCCAATGTTGTTCCTTTGTTGAAGGGGAACAGAGATAATCCATGAAATTAAATGCCAGGGATAGGGAAATGATTGGAAAAGATTCTGAGGGACAGGATTTATTTGTACTTTGAAAAGAATGGATTTATTAGGGATAGTCAGCATGGCTTTGTGTAAGGGAAGTCCTGTCTCACAAATTTAACTGCGTCTTTTTGAGGAAGCAATGAAGATGTGGTTCAATGCGGGGGCAGCCAGCTGTCGGAGCTGGGCTGGTCTGCTGCAGACAGCCCTTGTTCAGAGACAGTGATGTTTGACTTTGTTTCTTGTCTTCCAGACCTATGGTCATACTGTGTATCGCTGTAATGCTGCTTCTTTTCTTCATTTCTCTATAAGAAAGGGATGATCACCTTATTGGGATTGTATTATAGACCCCCCAATTGTCAGAGGGAAATTGAGAAACAAACTTGCAAGGATATCTCAGCTATCTGTAAGAATAATAGGGTAGTTATGGTAGGGGATTTTAACTTTCCAAACATAGACTGGGACTGCCATAGTGTTAAAGGTTTAGATGGAGAGGAATTTCTTAAATGCGTACAAGACAATTTTCTGATTCAGTCTGTGGATGTACCTACTAGAGAAGGCGCAAAACGTGACCAACTCTTGGGAAATAAGGCAGGGCAGGTGACTGAGGTGTCAGTGGGGGAGCACTTTTGGGCCAGCGACCATAATTCTATACGTTTTAAAATAGTGATGGAAATGGAAAAGGATAGACCAGATCTAAAAGTTGAAGTTCTAAATTGGAGAAAGGCCAATTTTGACGGGATTAGGCAAGAACTTTCAAAAGCTGATTGGAGGCAGATGTTCGCAGGTAAAGGGACGGCTGGAAAATGGGAAGCCATCAGAAATGTGATAAAGAGAGTCCAGAGAAAGTATATTCCTGTCAGAGTGAAAGGGAAGGCTGGTAGATATAGGGAATGCTGGATGACTAAAGAAATTGAGGATTTGGTTAAGAAAAAGAAGGAAGCATATATCAGGTATAGACAGGAGAGATTGGGTGAATCCTTAGAAGAGTATAAAGAAAGTAGGAGTATACTTAAGAGGGAAATCAGGAGGGCAAAACGGGGACATGAGATAGCTTTGGCAAATAGAATTAAGGAGAATCCAAGGAGTTTTTACAAATATATTAAGGACAAAAGGGTAACTAGGGAGAGAATAGGGCCCCTCAAAGATCAGCAAAGCGGCCTTTGTGTGGAGCCACAGAAAATGGGGGAGATACTAAATGAATATTTTGCATCAGTATTTACTGTGGAAAAGGATATGGAAGATATAGACTGTAGGGAAATAGATGGTGACATCTTGCAAAATGTCCAGATTACAGGGGAGGAAGTGCTGGATGTCTTGAAACGGTTAAAGGTGGATAAATCTCCAGTACCTGATCAGGTGTACCCGAGAACTCTGTGGGAAGCTAGAGAAGTGATTGCTGGGCCTCTTGCTGAGATATTTGTATCACCGATAGTCACAGGTGAGGTGCCGGAAGACTGGAGGTTGGCAAACGTGGTGCCACTGTTTAAGAAGGGCAGTAAAGACAAGCCAGAGAACTATAGACTGGTGAGCCTGACCTCAGTGGTGGGCAAGTTGTTGGAGGGAATCCTGAGGGACAGGATGTACATGTATTTGGAAAGGCAAGGACTGATTCGGGATAGTCAACATGGCTTTGTGCATGGGAAATCATGTCTCACAAACTTGATTGAGTTTTTTGATGAAGTAACAAAGAAGATTAATGAGGACAGAGCAGTAGATGTGATCTATATGGACTTCAGTAAGGCATTTGACAAGGTTCCCCATGGGAGACTGATTAGCAAGGTTAGATCTAATGGAATACAGGGAGAACTAGCCATTTGGATACAGAACTGGCTCAAAGGTAGAAGACAGAGGGTGGTGGTAGAGGGTTGTTTTTCAGACTGGAGGCCTGTGATCAGTGGAGTGCCACAAGGATCGGTGCTAGGCCCTCTACTAATTGTCATTTACATAAATGATTTGGATGTGAGCATAAGAGGTACAGTTAGTAAGCTTGCAGATGACACCAAAATTGCAGGTGTAGTGGACAGCGAAGAGGGTTACCTCAGATTACAACAGGATCTGGACCAGATGGGCCAATGGGCTGAGAAGTGGCAGATGGAGTTTAATTCAGATAAATGTGAGATACTGCATTTTGGGAAAGCAAATCTTAGCAGGACTTATACACTTAATGGTAAGGTCCTAGGAAGTGTTGCTGAACAAAGAGACCTTGGAGTGCAGATTCATAGCTCCTTGAAAGTGGAGTCGCAGGTAGATAGGATAGTGAAGGCGGCATTTGGTATGCTTTCCTTTATTGGTCAGAGTATTGAGTACAGGAGTTGGGAGGTCATGTTGTGGCTGTACAGGACATTGTTTAGGCCACTGTTGGAAGATTGTGTGCAATTCTGGTCTCCTTCCTATCGGAAAGATGTTGTGAAACTTGAAAGGGTTCAGAAAAGATTTACAAGGATGTTGCCAGGGTTGGAGGATCTGAGCTGACACTGTGTATTGGTGACATTGTTATACTGTAACTAATCTGTACCTGAAGAAGCTGTGCCAAGGTACCTTTGTACATCGGATGGTGCTGTAAGTGGTGACTTATAAACTTTTCACTGTATGCATTTGATTACATGTGACAATAAAGCTAATTTAATTCAATTCAAGTTGGATGATTTATGAGGATAGGCAGTGAATGTTGTCTACATGGGCTTTACTAAAGATTTGACAAGGTTCCTATTGGTGGGCTGGTCCAGAAGATTGAGTCACATGGAAACTACAGTGAATTAAGTTGGATACAAAACTGGCTTGATCATAGAACACACAAGGTCGTTGTGAAGGAGCGTATTCCTGACAGGAGGTCTGTGATCAGGTGTTCCTCAGGGATCAGTGCTCAGACCTCTGACTGATTAGTAAGTTTCAGACAAAACCAAAATTGGTAGAGTTCTGGATAGTGAGGAAGGTTGGCAAAGGATACAGCAGGATATAGACCAGTTAGAAAGTTGGGCAGAGAAATGTCAGATGGAGTTTAATCTGGACAAGTGTGAGGTGATGCATTTTGGTAGGTCAAAACACAAAAGTATATTTGAAAGTGGCCACACAAGTGGATAAGGTGGTGAAGAAGGTGCCATGGCATACTTGCTTTCATCAGTCAGGGCACTGAGTATAAAAGATGGCAAGTCATGTTGCAGCTTTATAAACCTTTAGTTAGGTCACATTTGGAGCATTGTGCGCAGTTCCAGTCGTCACACTATAGGAAGGAGGTGGAGACTTTGGAGAGGGTGCAATGGAGGTTTACCAGGATATTGCCTTGATTCATATGTATTAGTGATAAAGAGAATTTGTTTTCGCTAGAACATCAGAGGTTGACGGGTGACCTGATAGAAGTGTATAAAATTATGAGAGGCACTGAAAGAATGAAAATCAGAGACATTTTTCATCCCCCCAAAAATGGATATGTGAAATATTAGGGCTCATAGGTTTAAGATTAAAGGAGATGTGTGAGGCAAGTGTTTTTTACACAGAGGGTAGTAGGAGCCTGGAACACGCTGTCAGGGAAGTGGTTAAAGCAGATAAAATAGCAACGCTTATGAGGTATTCAGACAAACACCATGAAAAGGCAGGGAATAGAGGGATACAGACCATGCACAGGCAAAAGGGTTTAGGTTAGAATGGTGTCATAGTTGGCATAGACATAGTGGGCTGAAGGGCCTGTTCCTGTGCTGTACTTTTCTGTGTTCTGTGAATACACCTTGACCTGATCCATGTTTGGAACCTTCTTAATTCATCTTTTATTACAGTACCTCAGTTGAAGTAGCAGGGATTCTGTGGTACAGTGGGTAGCATCCAGACTTCTGTGCCTAGGTTCGAATCCCTCCCAATGGCCACACAAAGTGTGGTGCTAAATGGTGCTAAAGAGGATTACCAACCTCTAAATCCTGCCTATAGACCTGCAGCAGGGGTAAGTTTGGGAAAGCTGCCGGGTGGGAAGACCTATGTGGTAGCTGCAGAGCAAAAGCCTTCCCTTGCCCAGCTTCACTTCCATGAACAAGCATCATCCTTCTCCCAGCAGAACCCACACAGACACTCTCAATCCAGTTTAAACACGTCATTTCCCACCTCCAAATGTGAAACATAATGTTGAGGGGGTGAAGTGATATTGGGGGTTTGAGGGGTGAGGGGAGGGATGATGACCTTACCTGCTCTATGGTGAGGGGGGTGCTGATCTCCTCTCCTCGCAGAATAATCGATCGTTGGGTCAGCAACTCTGCCAGTTGGAAAGAATCCAAACCCAACAAATCACTGACATTGCTGAGCACTGTGAGTGATAGAGGAAGAGGGATAGAGAGAGAGAGAGAGAGAGAGAGAGAGAGAGAGAGAGAGAGAGAAAGATTGAATGATTAACATTACTGAGGAGGGAAACAATTCTTTGTCTTGTTGCATGTATATCTTGTCTTTAAGACAGTTCATCTTTAAAAGATTCCAAGTACTCTGAATACAATGGCTCTGCCTCACAGTTACTCTGCTGTGGGTCTGCTGCTCAAACAGAAATCCATTAGTTTGCTGTAAATATGCTTTGTAACTTGTAATGTGCTTGACTGTTTTAAATAAACAGACCCATCCCTAACGAGTGAACGATTGTTAGAACATTGCTTATGAGATGGTGACCAGAGACAGATAACATGGTGCTCAAGAGGCTTCTCATGCTTGAACAATCAGAAAGCAAGTTAATCTAAAGATGGAACACAGGGTTGTCAGTCTTAAACCAAACATGAGATAACCCTCAATGTTTTTATTGAGTACAGCATTAAATAGTTTTGAAAACGTAGCTTGGTTGTAAGCAGACAGATCCCTATTCATGGCTAGTTTAGCTCATAAGAGACCGATAAGTGATTGGGGTTTTTACCAGATATATAGCAAGCATGAAAAGGTCAAAGGTGTTTTGCTAGAATGTCCACAAAATGCTCTAGTTTAAATTGGGACACAGCAAGCCTCCTAACATAATTTAAAATGGCTGAACAGTATTCAGAGCTTTACTTTGTAGATTCAGATATGCCTGATGCAGAAAACAAGCAATTAAGACTTGCTTAGCAACTAGGAATGTAGGTATATACAGACTGCTAGGATTAACAGCTGAAGAGCTAAAATAAACCTAAAGCATATGGACCACATTAGATGACCCATTCAGGGTCAGCTTAACCTTCTGTATTCATGTCAATTATTTGATTGGTCAGATGGAATGCTAGAAAACAGCGCCGTTGAGTTAATGACTGCATTCACCGACATAGAAATTTCCATTAAAAATTGCTAGATTAACCTACAGAAAGCTACTGAAGGATGGACGTAAATACTAAGCAATCCTTGCAGGCCTTGAGTGCATATGTGATGGTTAACACTAGCACTGAAGCATCTGGACACAGCAAGACAAACAAAAGGTTCGGCCTCTTTCTTACAAGGAAATCTTGCAGTGTAGGTGGGAAAAAAGACCTTTGGCAGAGGCAGTGCACAAGAAGAAAAGCTGATGCAGCTACAAAGAGCCATGCACTGACTTAAACAGACCACACACCACAGCATCTTCAAACTACAATAAAGACCATCTGATATCCTACCAGCGGCATGGACATGAAGCAATTTCCAAACCAGAATCTAACAATGAGATAAAGAGTGATAAATTTAGGTTCCACACTTCAATCTCATGGAAAACATCAATGTTTGCAAACTTTCAAAATATTTATCCTCGAGAAACTGGTTCACGATTGGCTAGGATTGACACAGGGACAATATACTTTTTTTATTCATTGGGTGTAGGCATGACTAGCTCGGACAGCAGTTACTCATCTCAAATCACTCAAGGAAGTTAAGTCAGGAGAAAGTGAGGACTTCAGGTGCTGGAGATCAGAGCTGAAAATGTGTTGCTGGAAAAGCGCAGCAGGTCAGGCAGCATCCAAGGAGCAGGAGAATCGACGTTTTGGGCATGAGCGTGAAGAAGGGCTCATGCCTGAAACATCGATTCTACTGCTCCTTGAAGTCAACAGTCAGCCTAATTGCTGTGAGACTGGAATCACATTTAGATCAGACCAGGTGTGGAGGGCAGATTTCTTCCCTAAAAGAACATTACTGAACCAGATGGGTTTTTTCAACAATCCATAATGGATTCATGATCATCATTAGACTTTTAATTCCAGATTTCTTTTATATAATTCAAATTCCACTATCTGACATGGCAGTATTTGAACTGACATGTCCAGACTATCACCTGGGTCTCTGGATGAAGAGTCAAGTGATAATACCACAAGGTATTCACCTCCCCTACAAATCCTAAATAAATGTACCCAGCGATATGGGAGGCCATGACAAAGTCTAAGAATGTGAAACATTCATCCACTACGATTCATTAATTGCATGGGTAGGATCAACAATGCTGGAGTATCAGTACAATCAGTCCACCTGGATGTCCACAACATGGACACAAATGGACTTGTAATTAAAGGTATACCAACAATCCATGACCTCACAATCAAGAAGCCAAACATCAGAGACACAACAGAAAACTATTTAGTAGACACTTGTACTATACTAATATAATTAAAAACTAAAAAAACTGTTCAATTTCTGTTTAATTAATGAAGTTAAATCTCAGTTCCATGCTACAGTGAGAAAAAAATGAATGTTTAAAATGAAAAGGCTAAACAAATATCCCAGGATAAATCAAAACTTGGCAATACCATCTCTGAGATGATGAAATCTTTAAGGGATAGGTCTGTTTAGTTCTGAAAGATGCATGAAGCAATGGAAGAAAAGAAAAAAGAAGCAGTATTAGCTACAAGATCTGTATCATTAATGCAATGTAAAGATTGCTGGTATACAGGAGTACATACAACTCACGAGTAAACTGGATCAGGTTCAACAGGAACAGCTACAGAAACATCAGTTTGGGCTCTAAGCAATGCTGGGGGAAAAGACAGACCTACAAAAGCAGGTGGAGATGTGCAGTGCACATAACACGGAGCTGCAAATCACCCAGGGTACAGTACCCTTTCCAAATTAAACAGCAGCAATGATGCTGTAGTGAAAGAGCTGAAACAGGGTTTAGATTAAACTAAAATAACTAAAGCTGCAAATGGAAGAGGGCCAAGCATCGAGGAAAATAACTGGAAAAAAAGTTGGAGTACCTGTTTTAAGGTTAAGAAAAAGAAATTATACTGCATCAACAGAAGGCTAAGACTGATAAAATTAGAAGAATCCAGGGCAGAGAATCCAGAGAAATTTGTCTTTTCCTGGTCAGCAAGATGTAACCACAGGGCGCCACAGGGTTCAGTCCTCAGGCCACAACTATTTACAATCGATATTATTGACCTGGATGCAAAGATAGAATATTCTATGTCCAAATTTGCTTACATAAGATGGAGGAAGCAAGGATCCAGCACAGCTTTAGAGGATTACCGGCTTGCTAGAAAGGAGCTCAGAAATGGATTGAGGAGACCCAGCAAGGGGCACGAAAAAGTTTTGGCAAAAGCATTTTACTATTCGTGAGGAATAAGAGAATGATCAGGGAGAAGGTAGAGCCAGTCAGGGATAGCATAGAGAATTTGTGTGTGGAGTCGAAGCAGATAGGGATGCCCAAATGAGTTTTTTGCTTCAATTTTCACTAAGGAAAGGGACCTTGTTGTGAATGAGAACTTTGAGGAGCTGGGATACAGGCTTGACCAGATCAAGTTGATGTGCTGGAAATTTTGGAAAACATTAAGATTGATAAGCCCCCACGGCCAGACCAGATTTATCCTGGGCTGCTCCGGGAAGCTAAGCCGCTGGCGAAGATCTTTACCTCTTCACTCACCACAGGAGTCGTACCAGAGGATTGGAAGGAGGCGAATGTTGTTCCTCTTTTCAAGAAGGGTAATAGGGAAATCCCTGGCAATTACAGACCAGTCAGTCTTATGTTTGTGGTCAGAATTTGTTGGAAAGAATTCTGAGGGATAGGATTTATTTGGAAAAGCATAGCGTGATTAAAGGCAGTTCAGCATTGCTTTGTGAGGGGCAGGTCATGCCTCACAAATCTTATTGAGTTCTTTGAGGAGGTGACAAGACAGGTGGATGAAGGTCGAGCAGTGGATATGGAGTATATGGACTTCAGCAAGGCATTTGATAATGTTCCCCATGGTAGGCTCATTCATAAAGTCAGGAAGTATGGGATACAGGGAGATTTGGCTATCTGGCTGGCTGACAGAAGGCAGAGAATGGTTGGAGATAGAAAGTATTCTGCCTGGAGGTCAGTGTTGAGTGGAGTCCCGCAGGGCTCTGTTCTTGGGCCTCTGCTCTTTGTAGTTTTTATGAATGACTTGGATGAGGAGGTTGAGGGGTGGGTTAGTAAATTTGCAGATGACACAAAGATTGGAGGTGTCGTCGATAGTATAGAGGGCTACTGCAGGCTGCAGCGCGACATATACAGGATGCAGAGCTGGGCTGACAAATGGCAGATGGAGTTCAACCTGGATAAATGTAAAGTGATGCATTTTGGAAGGTCGAACTTGAATGCTGAATATAGGATTAAAGACAGGATTCTTGGCAGTGTGGAGGAACAGAGGGATCTGGATGTGCAAGTGCATGGATCCCTCAAAGTTGCCACCCAAGTGGATAGGGTTGTTAAGAACGCATATGGTGTTTTGCCTTTTATTAACAGAGGGATCGAGTTTAAGAGCCACAAGGTTTTGCTACAGCTCTACAAGTCCCTGGTGAGACCACACTTGGAATATTGTGTCCATTCTGGTCATCCTACTATAGGAAAGATACAGAAGCTTTGGAGAGGGTGCAAAGAAGGTTTATCGGGATGCTGCCTGGACTAGAGGGCTGGTCTTAGGAAGAGAGGTTGACTATGCTTGGATTTTTCTCTCTGGAGAGAAGGAGGAAGAGAAGTGACCTGATCAATGTATATAAGATAATGAGAGGAATAGCCAGAGACTTTTCTTCAGGGCAGGATTGACTGGCATGAGGGGTTATAGTTTGAAGATATTAGGAGAAAAGTATAGAGGAAACGTCAGAGATAGGTTCTTTACGCAGAGAGTTGTGAATGCATGGAATGCGTTGCCAGTCGTGGTGGTGGAAGCAGAGACATTAGGGACATTTAAGCGACTGCTGGACATGCACATGGAAAGCAGTGAGCTGAGGGATGCATAGGTTAAGTTTTACATTAGGATTCATGCTCGGCACAACTTTGTGGGCCAAAGGGCCTGTTCTATGCCGTACGTTTCTATGTTCTATGCTCTAAATTTGCAGATGACACGAAAATAGGTGGGAAAGTAAGTTGCAATGAAGAAAAAATAAATTTACAAATAAATATGGATAGGTTAAGTGAATGGGCGAAAATTTGTCAGATGGAGTTTAATGTGGATAAGTGTGAGGATATCCATTTGGGGATACTAAAAATCGCAGGGATATAATGCTGATGTAATTGTACATGGCATTGCTGAGATCACATCTAGAATATTGCATATCATTTTGGTCCTTTACTAGAGGAAGATGTTATTGCATTGAAGGCAATTCAGAACAGGTTCACGAGATTAATTCTAGAAAGGAACTGTGCATCTTCTGAGGAGAGATTGATTATGTTAGGCCTATACGCTCAATATGCTCAAGGATGAGAGCAGATCGAATGGAGTTATATCAGATGTGAAAGGGGATTAACAAAGTAGATGTCGAAAGGATGTTTACCCTTGTAGGATAATCTAGAATAAGAGGTCATAGTTTTAGGACAAGGAGTAGCAGATTTAAAACAGAGATGAGATGGAATATCAGTGTCTTGATAGAATTGAGTGGAATTCTCTATCCCAGTAGATGCCAGGATGTTGTATAAATTTAAGGAGATGCCGGTGTTGGACTGGGGTGTACAAAGTTAAAAATCACACAACACCAGGTTATAGTCTCAAAATTGGAAGCTAGTGTGCTTCCAATTAAACCTGTTGGACTATAACCTGGAGTTGTGTGATTTTTAACTGTATAAATTTAAGGAGGACATACACAAATTAGTATGGGTTAGTAGATAATGGGGAGTGGACAGCAAAGTGGAGTGGAGACCAAGATAATATTAAATGTCAGATGTCAGAGCAGGATCGAGCAGGGTGGATGCCCTACTCCTGCTCTTAGTTCTTATGTTTAAACCAGAAACTTCAAAATGAGTTTGAAACTCTCAAAATTCAAAACGGTGATTGCCAAGAAGATCAGAACCACTCAAAACAGCCTGGAAAGTGAGGGAGTAGCTCATCTGGGGAAAATACTTGGCTGTGGAGCATCAGCATAAACAAATGGTGAAACAGTAACTGCATTCCCAAGAGAGGAAAAAAAACTACACACACAAGCAGAACAATAGACAGCATGACTGAGGGTAATCATCAACATCTTAATTCAAATTCAACATCACAAAATCTGGATATATCAGCAAATTATCTACTTACAATAGAGACTCAAAGGCTGACTTTTAATTGCAAATAGTTAAATGGTCTTAGAAAAGAGGGGATGTTTGTGTATTATATTATTCAGGGAATTTAACTTCAAAGACTCCATGTATACAATACTACAACTCTGCCTGACTGTTATTTGGTGGACCTGCAAGTTGCAATGTCTGCTTCATAACTTATGTGGGTTTTAGATAAACCAACAAACTGTGTAACCAATTGCCAACTTCTCCTATAAACACTTGACATTCACAATCCGTAACCCCCGACCTTACCTCCTTACAGTGCAAGCCCCCAGCCCAGCCTCCATGTACCTTCTTTGGTTGTTATCTGGGCACCTCCAGCAGTGATGAACTCAACATTTCCAAGCTGTAAAACTCCAGACAGCAACTTGAAAATATCATGGATCTCCTCACTGTCAAACTCCATGACCGAGAAAGCAGCCTGGAGAGGGGAAAACATTCATAATCAACAGCTTCAGCATTTCAAAGAGGATATTGCCTGTCACATTCATGTGAATTAGGAGCAGGAGTAGGACAATCAGACTCCTGCTCCTCTTAACATAGAACAGTACGGCACAGTACAGGCCTTCAGCCCTCAATGTTGTGGCAGCCTTCTATCCTAATTTAAGATCGAACTAACCTACAAACCCTTCATTGTTCTATTGTACAGTCCTGATCACCGCATTATAGGAAGCTTTGGAAAGGGTGCAGAGGAGATTTACTCGGATGCTGCCTGATATGGAGGGAAGGTCTTATGAGGAAAGGCTGAGGGACTTGAGACTGTTTTGTATGAGAATAAAAGGTTAAGAGGTGACTTAATTGAGACGTAGAAGACAATCAAAGGGTTAGGTCGGGTAGACAGTGAGAGCCTTGTTCCTCAGATGGTGATGGCTAGCACGAGGGAGATAGCTTTAAATTGAGGGGTGATGGATATAGGACAGATGTTAGAGGTAGTTTCTTTACTCAGAGAGTATTTGAGGCATAGAATGCCCCACCTGCAACAGTAGTAGACTCACCAACTTTAAGGGCATTTAAATGGGCATTGATTAAGCAGGGAGGAAGTGAGGACTGCAGATGCTGGAGATCAGAGCTGAAAAATGAGTTGCTGGAAAAGCGATGCAGGTCAGGCAGCATCCAAGGAGCAGGAGAATCGACGTTTCGGGCATAAGCCCTTCTTCAGGAATGAGGAGGGTGTGCCAAGCAGGCTAAGATAAAAGGTAAGGAGGAGGGACTTGGGGGAGGGACGTTGGGAATGCGATAGGTGAAAGGAGATTAAGGTGAGGGTGATAGGCCAGAGAGGGGGTGGGGGCGGAGAGGTCGGGAAGAAGATTGCAGGTCAAGAAGGCGGTGCTGAGTCTGAGGGTTGGGACTGAGATAAGGTGGGGGGAGGGGAAATGAGAAAGCTGGAGAAATCTGCATTCATCCCTTGTGGTTGGAGGGTCCCCAGGCGGAAGATGAGGCGCTCTTCTTCCAGGCGTCGTGTGGCCATGGTCTGGCGATGGAGGAGGCCAAGGACCTGCATGTCTTTGGCGGAGTGGGAGGAGGAGTTAAAGTGTTCAGCCAGAGGGCGGTTGGGTTGGTTGGTGCGGGTGTCCCAGAGGTGTTCTCTGAAACATTCCGTGGGGTTCTGTCCTGGTGGCGATTGGAGGGGCTCTCCCTCGTGCTAGCCATCACCATCTGAGGCTCTCACTGTCTACCCGATCTAACCCTTTGATTGTCTTCTACGTCTCAATTAAGTCACCTCTTAACCTTTTATTCTCATGCAAATCTCCCTGCTAATGAAAGCAGTACACCATTTGCCTTCTTAAAAACCCTATCTATATGGGTGCCATCTTTGAGGGATCTAGGTACCTAGAGCCTAAGATCCCTCTGTTCCTCCACACTGCCAAGAATCCTGCCTTTAACCCTGTATTATGCATTCAAATTCGACTTCCAAAGGGAATTACTTCGCACTTATCCAGGTTGAACTCCATCTGCCACTTCTCAGCCCAGTTCTGCAATCACATTCCTGATGAAGGACTTACGCACGAAATGTCGATTCTCCTGCTCCTTGGATGCTGCCGGACCTGCTATGCTTTTCCAGCAACACACTTTGACTCTGATCTCCAGCATCTGCAGTCCTCACTGTCTGCAATCTGTAAATGTCCTGCTGCAACCTACAACAGCCCTCCACACCATCCACCATTCCACCAAACTTTGTGTCATTGGCAGATTTACTAACCTATCCTTCCAATTCCTCACCCAAGTCATTTATAAAAATCACAAAGAGCACAGGTTCTATTGGTCACTGAGCTCCAGGCTGAATACTTGCTGTGCTCTTCCAGCACCACTAATCCAGATACTTGCCATCTTCCTCCACCCTCTATCTTCTATGGGCCTGCCAACTCTGCATCCAGACAGCCAGATTTCCCTGTATCGCATGCCTCCTTACTTTCTGAATGAGCATACCATGGGAAACCTTGTCAAATATCTTGCTAAAATCCATGTACACCACACCCACTGCTCTACCTTCATCATTCTGCCATTCAGTAAGATTATGGCTAATCTATTTATGTTTGAATTGCATATCCCTATATGACACAATAATCTTTCATTCATCTGCCTAACATGAACTTCTACAATACCTTCTGACAGCTCTCTGATGCTGAACATTCTGTACTCAGCAAAGGTCTTAGTTTTATCCCCTGCACTCCCACCTCAATGAATTTTCAACTCTTCTTCCCACTCCTCCATGCCTACCCTTTTGGACAGCAGACCCCTCCCATCCCACAGACCTCCTCACTCACCTCCAACACTGTCCCTCCACCTAGGCACCTCCCTCTGACCTTTTACCTGCACTTGATGTGAGAACAGACAATGTGACATGGCTCATCTTAGTCTCATTTTTTAGGGGTTGTAGAGCAGGGTCAGTGGGAGGGGCAGAGAAATTTTCTCCCTCTAAATTGACCATGCTGTCAGCCAGATCAAATCCTGATGTTGTCATCAAACCTGCCAAAAAGGGTGGTGCTGTTATAGTCTGGCATCCTGACCTCTACGTTGCGGAGGAGAAAGTGAGGACTGCAGATGCTGGAGATCAGAGTGGAAAGTGTGGTGCTGTAGAAGCACAGCAGGTCAGGCAGCATCTGAGGAGCCGAAGAGACGATGTTTCGGGCAAAAGCTCTTTATCGGGAATCTTCAACATTCCTGATGAAGAGCTTATGCTCGAAACACTGACTCTCCTGACCAGCTGTACTTTTCCAGCGCTGCACTTTTTGACTCTGCATTGTGGAGGCTAAGCACTTGCTCTCACATATTACCTCCTACCTTCCCCAGACCATGACCCCATTATCGAGCATCAGGCCATAGTGTCGACTGTCACCAACCTCACTTTATCTGGAGATTTCCCCAGTCTCCCAACCTTATATAGCCCACTTCTACCTTCTCTCCAAAATTCACAAACAAAATGACCCAGGCAGACCCATTGTTTCTGCCTGTGCCTGCCCCATGGAACTTATTTCTTTCTCTCTCAACTGGATTTTTCTGCCCATGTCCGGTTCATCCCCACATATATCAGCGATTCTGATGCTTAACGTCTGTTTCTAAATGTCCAGTTTGTGGGCACCAGCCACCTCCTCTTCACTATTGGACGTGCAAACCCTTTACCGGACTACTCCTTTTTTTAAGCCAGCCACATCCTGGTTCTGCTACGGCATGGATTGCTTATAACACAGGATGGCCTCAAGGCTCTCCACTTTTCCTGGAAAGGTCCCCATCACTACCACCCTCCTCTGCCTGACTGAAACAATATCAGACATTGTTGGAAAATCTCAGCAGGACTGGCAGCATCTCTGGAGAGAAAGCAGAGTTAATGTTTCGGGTCCAGTGATTCTTCTTCTGCTTGGCTGAGCTCACTTTGAATGACTTCTCCTTTGACACCTCTCACTTTCTTCAGATAAAAAAAGGTGTGGCCATGGGTATCTGATTGGGCCCAAAATCTGTCTCTTTATAGGGTACCTGGAATGCTCCTTGTGCCAATCCTACTCGGATCCCACCAACGATTCTACCTCCTGGTACACCAATAATATCATTGGTGCTGCTTCACTTTCTCATCCAGAACTGGAAACATTTATCAATTTTGCTTCCAATTTCCACCCTGCTCTTATCTCACCTGCTCTTTCCTTCTCTACCTCGACATCAGTTTTCATTTCTGGGGTTAGGCTGGTCACCGATATTCAGTACAAACCAATCGACTCCCTCACAGTTACTTCAACCATAAATCCTCACACTTTGCTTCCTAGAAGGACTCCTCTCCATTTTCCTAGTTTCTCCATCTCCATTACTTCAATGATGTCATGTTCCAAAGTGAGCCCTCAGAAGTATCCACCTTTTTTGCTCAGCTGAGGATTCCCCATGGTTGACAGGGCCTTCAGCTATGTCTGACCCATTTCCCACACTTCTGCCCTCACTCCTTCTCTTCCCTCCCACAACAAAGCAGTTCCCCTGGTACCATCCCACCAGCCTCCTTGATCAAAGGATCATTTGCTGCCATTTCTGTCATGTCCAGTGGGATGCCCTGACCAGACATGCATTCCCCTCCCTTCCCTTAGGACTTCCACAGGGTCCGTTCCCTTCCACTCCTCCTCCACTCCCAATACCCATGGCACCTTCGCTTGCAATTGCAGAAGGTGTAACACCTGCCCAATTATATTCTCCTTCCTCCTTATCCAAGGTCCAGTTACACCTCCCAGGAGAAGCAGCATTTTACCTGCATTTCATTCAGTCTAGTTTACTGTATTAACTGTTCACAGTGTGGTCTTCCCTACACTGGGGAGATGAAACACAGACTGAGTTGCAGAACACTGATGTGTTGTCCATAAAAATGACTCCAAGCTTCCAGTTGCCTGCCACTTCAGCACACCACTGTGTTCCCGTGCCAACATTTCAGTCACAGGTCTGCTACAGTGTTCCAGTGAAGCTCAGCAAAAGCTGAAGAACAGCGCCTCATTTGGGGACCCTGCAACCTTCAGGACTCAACATCGAGTTCAATAATTTTGAAGCCTGATTCCATCTGTCCGTGTTTTTACACCCCCTCCCCTCCCCCCACCAACATCCTGTCCTGACACAGGTTGCTTTCAGCAGAGCCTACCCATGGTCTCCCACTCTCAGCTCCAATTGTCATTTACTCATCTTCTCTTCTATCCCGGCCTATAATCTCGGCTGCCCACCCTTATCATCTCTCTCTCTCTCCCTCTGTCTCTCTGGGATATGCTCACCTCTCTTTCCTGCCCCCAACTCCCAAACCTTGTCCTCAGCGTAAATACCACTTTTTCCTTCAGTTCTGATGAAGAGGCACCAGCCTCAAACGTTAACTCAGCTTTCTTCCCACAGATGCTGCCAGACCTCCTGAGTTTCACCAGCAATGACTGTTTTTGTTTTAAGAACTTATCCACCTCTATCATAAAAATACTCAGCAAACCTGCCTCTCCCACCCTCTGAGGCAGTGTTCCAAAGTCACACAGCTCTCTGAGAGAGAATATTTCCTTGCTGTGTGTCTCCTAACGCCCCTGAAGATTCTGCTCATGCACATTTGGGAAATGCTTTACTGGTAATAAAAAGCATGGCAGCACCAAAACAAGTGTGGTCAATCTGAGTGACATCACTGGCAGTGTTGGCAGTTGTAGTAAAAATGTGTGTTTTGAACATGAGTAAGGAGCAGAGTTTCACATATTTCCCTTCACATCAATGTTCCTAATTTTCCCCCATAATACTTTGCCCCAGTCACTTAACCTATCTCTATCCATCTGCAAACATTTAATGTTGCCTTAGGAGGTGTGATTTATAATGCAAAGTGGAGTTGGTGATTAACGAAGCAAGGGAGGAAAGGAAAACAGCTGTTCCATTGCTTTTGCCATTTCTAACTTTTGGAGCCTCCAGGAATTGATTCTTATTCTGCCACAGGAGAAGACGTTGGTTTAATGACCTGGTAAAATTAACTGTCTGTTAAAAGACTAGGCTTATTCTACTATTTAGGGTCAAGACAGTGCAACTTTGATTCTAACAGCTTCCCGATAAAATATGTCAAACAAACTAGTGATAGTTTCCCGTTTTCTGCTTTCCTCCCTACTTAGATAAGAGTTTGCTACTTTCCAGTTGGATGGAACTTTTCCTGGATCTAGAGACGTTTGAAAGATTAGCATCAACACATCAATTATCTCATTAGCTACCTCTTTAAGACCCTCAGTATTAAATCCATCTGGACCTGGGGACTCATCAACCCCCAGTTCAATCAGTTTATTTGTCCCATTCTCCTAACTCTGCCAACCGAAGCACAACTCCCCAAAAATTTGACCTTTGACCCCCGTTCCAAATCCAGCTGCTGACCATTGACCTACTTATAAACTCCAAACTTCTTTGGTGTGGTCAACCAATACACAGTGAAATCGGCCTCTTTCAACTCACCATCACTTTCTCAAACATCAGTTTGTCGTCCAGATTCTTGTTGTTCACACAACCGGACTTCCTCAGGTAATGATAGGATTCCATGTCTGACAGGTACAAGGCCTCTGCCCAATTGGAGAACAGACAAACACACAGATCAGCAGAAGGAAGATAGATTCCAGACTCTTACATTTCAAAAACTAATGCCTTCCCCATGGCCATCGCCACCCGTTTTGACTTCTCCCAATCCCCTCCTCTAATCTCCCTCCTCCCCCATTCCAATCATTCCCATATTGTAGATGGAGTGGGACAGGGTAGGATGGGGAAGAAGAGGGATTCAGGAGAGGATGAGTGGAGGTGATGGAACAGGTTTCCTGTGCTGTGGAAGTGGCCTTTGAACCTCTGGAATGTGAGAATTCTCTGGGCACTGACAGCAAAGGTAAGCGAGAGTATGTTGGTTTATCCACATGGAATAAACCCTGGGTGAAGGCCATTGTCGTGACCCAGATCACATCCCTTGCTCACCTTTTTGCTGTGAGTCAGTTCCAGCCAGCAGAGCGTAGAAGATATGGTAATTCCTTTCAGCTGGATTCTGTCTGACCACTCGGTTCTGGAAAAAGCATCAATATCATCAACATCTGTTGGAAAGTAGAGCATTCCTCACCCTCACCATACTCTGACATGAGGGATATAATACATAGGCCAGCAGGTGATGAGTAATCACTGGTGAGGGGTAACCACAGAGAAAGGGTCACTGGAAGTCACCAGAGAACAGAAGTCACCATGGGCCAAAGATCACCAAACATTATCACAGAGCAAGGGTTAGAGCTGGGCAAGGGATCATTGTAGGGTGAAGGGTCAGAGCAGAATCAGAACAGTGTGAGAGATGATGAAGTGGGTGTGGGTCACCGGAAATGAGGAGACACAGGAAATTAACCACAACTCAGACAAGATAATCCCCTCTTATAATTAATGAGAATAAAACTGCATCCCTTCCTCTCAGAGAGATAAAGGCCCGTATCCCATCCTAGCCTAAGCTAGGCCAGATTCTGAAATAGTCACAACCACCTTCAGCCAAAAGGATAGTTTCCACTGATGGAGGGCAGTGAAGGAATCACTGGACTGATTCCTGGGAAGGCAGAACTGTCCAACA